>NC_091846.1:52185242-52488272 GCF_037783145.1 Equus przewalskii
CCTGGGATGGAGCTCTCTGCCTTAGCGTTAAGCAACCTTTCTAGTGTGGGCACATGAGGGGTGTCAAGTACAGTCGAAGGTCAAAGCTGTCAAATTTCTTAGAGGGTAGCCCTTGAGGTAGTCTATCTAAGTACTTTGACCTTATCTACCCATCTGTCCTGACCTTTGAGGTCTGTTGGCTCCTTAAGGCCTTGGCTATTGACAACTGACTTATTCTAGCCTCAAGTTTTGCTCTCTGGCTTCCAGACCGTACATGCTCCTTCATCTCAATTTTTAAATCAATTTCCCAACCTCTAGCTTGCCATGATCCGTATCAGGCATGGTTCCTGATTACTCAGATTTTCTGTCTTAATGATCTTGCCTGAGGACTCCAGTCTGAAAAGTCCCACTGCCTGGCATGACAGACATGTCCTTTAGCAAACATTTTCAGTTAATGTGCCTCTTACTTCTCTTCTGTTAAGAAGTACATGTGGTGCACTGATACCTCAACTAATGACAAACATATGTTCTAATGACCCTTCTTAAATATTGTCAGAAACTTTGTAAACTGGATTGGAATAATAATAAAGCAACAGGACTTGCATTCTTACTTTCAAGAAAAATTATCCAAAAATCTGTGAATAAGGCCTAGAGGATGACTGCATTATTTTTTAATGTTATATTTTTAGACCCATCCCCAAATTATTTGATTTTATAGGTAATCTTACTACTGTTTTACATTGAAAGTTATTGTTGATTGGTGTCCAGACACTGTGTAGTTACATATTTACCTATAGCTTTTGTTCAATAGAGAGACAAATAATTTCTGTCTGGTAGAAAAGATATGCAATGGCTTATTGCCTTGTAAGTTACTAACCAGTTTTCTGTCAAACTAGCAATCTTATTCTAATATTCTTTCTCAATTTTCAGATTGCCTATAAATAGTTCCTCAAAATGTTTTTTGGAAGCAACGTTATCATCTACTGATTCCCTCATTAATTAATGAGTTGAATAAGTTTTGCATATGTTCAGTGGATATTTCTGAGTCAGTTCTTAAGTTATGAAAATGGCGTGTTGCCACTGCACATGAGATAACAAGGTTAGTAGTACTAAAACAGTGTTAGAAGCAAAAGCTAATGTGAGACTTAGGGAGGAGGGCGCTACGTTGAAGATAGTGAGGTTGGAAGGAGTGAGAAAGTGCAGATGGGCACTCAGTCAGGGTAGAACATGCCAGAAAGAAAACCTTTAGACAGAACAAGGAGCTCCAATAGGGATATGAGCGTTATCCTAGGCTAATTCCGCCCCTCACCCCACCACCAAGAAGCCATGGAGGGACGGCCTCATGATTTAAAAAAATTTATATCTATTTTACCATCTTTTTGCTTATGTTTGATGTTTTCTTTACAGGAAGCAAACACTTTAATCCCAGACACTGAAATAAAAAACTCTTTTTTTGTTTTTGCAGTTTTTACTCAGGGTGATACCCTGAAACTCTGTTACACTGAAGTTTTCTTTGATTAACTGCTATTAAGTGATTCATTTTAATAGGAAAGTGATAGAGAACTTTAGGGAGAACTGGAGTGGGATGAGGCGGACTGACATCAGAGAATGGAAAGGGAGATGAAAGAGGAGATTGAACAACAGAAGGCAGTCTTTACACAATTCTTAATCTTTGTTATTTTCAAAAGCATTTCATTTCTCTTTTAAATAGGGACCTCCTTATTGAAAGAGCTTATTTCCAAATAATTTATTAAATGAGGCATTGCTACAACTTCTTCCTTTTTCTCAAAGGTACTAACCTCAGTACCGGGTACCCAAGTTCTAATCACAACGTCAGCCATTTGTAAACTGGGTTGTTGGCTGGAGTCAGAGTCAGTATATTATTTCCTCATCAGGCTATTTTACCTTTAATTATTTTAACTATCTGTTTTAACTTCTGAGTCAGGTTCTATTTAAATTTAACATTTTTTATTCTGGTTTCTATCTAACTTGTGAAAGGGAATGCCACATTAACAAAACAAAATAATGTAGGTGATTGTTCTCATTGCAAGAGGACTTTTCACTTTGTAAATAAATTCCTAACATGGATCCTTTAGGTAAGGAATTTTTTCAGTATATTTGAAATAGGCATTTATGTAAATTAAAGGAGGAAAAAAGATTTCTAAGAACACACCTGCTATGTAACTGGAAGTACAACGGAAACCTTTCTACCTCTGTCAAGATGATTAAATGAAGAGTCCCTATTTCTCATCAGCTGGCATCTTCAGTTGCTGGACTGACACCAAGAAACAGACGTAATGCAGGCAGTAGACTCCTCGCTTTTTCCCTCCCCTCTCTCGTCTCTCGTCTCTTTTTTCTCACCTCCCCTCTCTCGTCTCTTTTTTCTCTCCTCCCCTCCTTCGGCTCTCTTTTCTTTTCCTTCTAGGCTGCGTACATGCACAGATAGTTCTGATGTACTGTGCTGTGGTCAAATGGCTTGCTCCTGCCTGGGAAAAGACTCCTTTAGGGATTGTGAGTACTTGCCCTCAGCTGAGATAGAGTTAGTAGAATAACTTCCATCCCGCCTAACTCCAGGGTGCTGAGAGAACGGCCGGCAGTCTGTCATTTATGGAATTAGTTAGGTTTATGTTCCTAAAAGGCTCTGGACAGGCACCCTAGAAGGCCAGTCTGTGAACTTTGGATGGCAGCTACTGCGAGAGCGTTCTGAGGGCCCCTGGGACACTTGTGGAAAGACCACTCTCCTCCTCTCTGCCCCTTGACATTGTGGAAGGCAGGAGCCACAGACACCTGGAGAAGCTTTTTAGAAACACCAGGAGCCCCCTCAGGAAGCTCCAGAAAGGATCAGCCTGAGGAGACCTCATTCCTTTCAGACCTTTACTTCCATCCTTCACCTCCAATTAAATTTGTAAACTGACTGGTAAGTGTGCCACATCCCTGGTCCAGTGAATGTCCGTTCACATAGAGTGTGGAAACTGTTGCCCTGTTGTTATAGCCCTCAACGAGGAGACGCAATAATTTTCTTATCCAGAAATCTAGTTGGGTGGGGTCTCAAGCAAATCACGACAAAGATTTATCCTACTCCCAGTGTAACCGGAAACTCGGCCATCAGATTCTTGGCAGGGAAGAAATGGAGTTAAATGTGACGACAGACTGAGAAGCTTCAAGTTCCGTTGGTAAAGCCAGTAGGAGGAAAGGCAAGAAAAGCACTTCCTCAGCCTCCACCCAGATTGTAAATTTATTTTTGTGTCTTTTAAATAGGTTGTTCAAGCTTTTTGGTAAAATGACAAAAAGAGATTTTCAAATCTTCCTTTCACATTTCACAGATATGAATGGTACCAGATTTACCATAAAAAAAAATTCACAGTTGAGTTTCTAGCCTTTTCTATTTTTTTTTTTCATTAATGGGTTCTTTCCAAGACAGGAAATCAACAAGAGAGAAAATTTATAGCTAGTCTAAGTTAAAGAATGCTGTTCTGAGCACTGGATTTCTTTTCTGCTTTTAAATATCCCCATTTGTCTTCACATTTTCTTTTCCAAACCCCTCCCCGTCCTATTCCATGCGGTAGATGCTTAATATGCTAACACTTATGAGAACAGAAGGCTTTCTCCAGAAAGAGTCACAGAGCTGTTCTGTGTGACTGCCAGAATCGCCGACCTGAACCCTCCCGCGCTGCCAGGATGCAATCTGTCTCTAGTCCCACGGCAGATGAGGGGCCCAGGGGCACCTTGGCCTGGACTGGCTTTCTCCTTCTAGAATTGGAAGATGGCTTCAAAAATTGAGCAAAGTCTCTGGGAAGATTTTTTTTTATAAGGTTATCTATGGAAGTGACCAGTTGAAAAAGATACTGGCCAGGGACATCCAGCTCATTTTTCTCAGCAATTTCTCTATTCCATACCCTCTTCTCATCTTGCTAAAATCAAAAAAGGCCTTTTTTCCTTCCCCCCAAAATTATGTTGCTTCTGATGTGCCTTTTGGTAGTATGTGCTGAGATGATTAAGATAGGGCTGTGATCTTATAATTATACAAGTTATTATGCATAATTATATGAGACAAGTTTTTAAAAAGAGAAGGAAAGAAACATAGTTTAATGCATTTTGCCTATTAGTCTCTTGGAATTGTGAGAGGTCACAGAGAGAAAGAAGAGGACATTGTTACAGCCTTCAAGAACTTTTTAAATTCATTGTTCTTTTTAATTTAAAAATTAAAGAATTTACCAATAACTTGGCAAAGATTATTTTACATGATCATATCTGCTAGTATGAGTAAAAGATGAGAAAATGGGCATTTTAAACGCTGCTGGTGTGTATAAATTGCATAAATTTTTGGAGGACATTTAAAAATATACATATAATTTACAGATAAAATGGCATGACATCTGGGGTTTGCTTTAAAACTATCTAGTAGGACTCAGGTGGAGGGAAGTCATGTGGAAAAAACAAAACAAGACTGGCCATATATAAATAATTGTTGAGAGGCTGGCCCAGTGGCATACTGGTTAGGTTCATGCACTCCACTTCAGCAGCTTGGGGTTCTCTGGTTTGGATCCTGGGCATAGACCTACACACTGCTCATTAAGCCATGCTGTGGTGGCCACCCACGCAGAAGAAGTAGAAGGACTTACACCTAGGATATACAACTATATGCTGGGGCTTTGGGGAGAAAAAAAAAAGAGGAAGATTGGCAACAGATATTAGCTCAGGGCCAATCTTCCTCACCAAAAAAAAAAAAAAAAAAAGGAAGAAGAAGAAGAAAAGAATCAAAGACAAAGTAAAAAACATAATTGTAGAAATTCACTAATGAATAAATGAGGATGCATTAAACTATTTCTTCTAATTTGTATATGTTTTCAAGTTTTTGTAATAAACATTTAGAAAGAAAAAATACACATCTTTTCATTTGTTTATTCATTAAATGCATTTCTCTGTGCCAGGCATGGTTCTAAGTGACGAGGATATGGTAGGGAATAAGCATATCCCTGCTCTCAATGAGCTTACTTCTAGCAGCAAGGAAAAGACTATGAAGACATAAAAATGAACATAAAATACAGCACGTGGTGATTGCTGCTCTAAAAACAGGAGCGGGATAAGGGAGCATTGCAGGTGGGGTTAGTTGTGTGCTTTTCAAGTCAAGGTCCTTATGGAAAGCTTCTGATAACATGACATTTAAGCAGAGACATAAGAAATCCAGGAAGCAATCTCTGTAAATATGTGGCAGAAGAACATTCCAGAAACATTCCAGGAAGTGGGAACAATAAATGCAAAGGCCTGAGGAGAAAGCATGCTTGGTGTGTTTATGAACTAGCAAGGACAATCTGTAAGGGGGATGAGAACTGAGATAAGCATAAGGATGAGATTAGAATGCAGAGATACCCGGAGGCAAGATGATTTAGGGCCTTGCAGGTCAGTGGAAAGGAATTGGTGTTATTTTGATTGAGACAGGAAGTCACCAGAGTTTTGAGCAGATGGATGGCAGAATCTGGCTGCTGTAAGAGTCTGTTGAGGAGGGGGCAAGTAAGAGTGAAAATAATAGAACAGTTTAGATGCATTTCTGTCATCTAGGTGAGAAATCACACTAGAGAGAGTTGATGAGAAGCCATTAGATTTCTGGACATTTTGATGGCAGAGTCAATAGGATTTCCTGATAGATTGTATACGTGGTATGGAAGAAAGACGGATGGTTCCAGTTTTTGTCCTGAGAAACCAGACAAATGGAGTTGCCATCTACATATTTGCAGGTAAAAACAATAAGTGTTAGGTTTTACATATGTCAAAGTAGAGAAAACTTTTGATGGAGATGTTGAATGAGCAGTTGAATATCCGAGTTGGAGTTCAGGGGAGAGATACAGACTGGATATATAAATTTGGAAATACTTAGTACACATGATAATTAAAGCTATGGAACTGAAGGAAATCACCAAGAATAAGTATAAATAGAGAAGCAAAGAGGTCCAAAGACTGGGGTACTTGCAACTTTAGTGCTAGACGTTAAGGAGGTTAGGAAGAACCAGCAAAGGAGGCTGGAGAAGTACAAATGATGTCCTGAAGTGAAGTGACCAGAATGTTTCAAGAACTAACACCAGGTTCACTGGGCTAAGTGCCACCGATAGACCAAGAAGGATGAGGACTGAAGCTGTGCTTTGGATTTGCAATGTGCGGCACATAGCTGTTTTGTGATTGCGGTGGGACAGAAGCACAACTGGAGTTTTTCAAGATAGGAAAAGAAGAGAGAAAGCATTGACAAGAAGTAATGCCAACTCATGTAAGGAGAGTTGCTGTGAAGGGGGTGGCTCCGGCAGTGGCATGGCAGTGAACTGATGGCACACTCAATTTAGTTTATTTGGGATTTTAATAAGTGGACTGCTTATAAAGGTTTGGACAGGGAGTAGGGAAACCACAAAGGATAGAGCATTACCACGAGGCTACCTAACAGTGGGCTCTGTTACTGTCTTAGGCCTGATCAAGCAAGAGGAGAGAGCCGTTACTAAAACCCGGGAGAGAGAAAGGGAGAAGAGCTATGTGGAGAGGGATGCCAGATGGCAGTGGTGATGCTCAGTGGAGGAGTGCAACTAGCCCATGGCAAACCTTCCAGGTAAGGGAAGAGTCAAGGGAGTATATACCCCGACCTCACTCTCCCCTCTCCATTCCTCCAGTCTCTTGCTTCATGCCTCAGTGGCTGAGCTCAACCAAAAAACAATAGGCCAGGGGGCTTGTCAATGAAGTCCATGCAGATCCATCTCCTGAGACACAGAAGAAGGGCAGGGAGTAAGTTTGGAGAGTTAAATGGAAGATACCCAGCACAGAGAAGATCAGAAATGGACCAGTGACTGAAGGGAAAATATAGAGTAAAGAGAGCAAGAATTGATGGTACCAGAAATTCCACTTCTAGGAACTTCTCCTAAGGATATAGTAAAGAATACACAAAAGTTTTTAGCTATAAATTTACATCTTAAGATCAGTAATAATAGCACAAAATGGAAATCTTATAAAAATTTATCCACTCCATGGGATATTATGTAGCAATTAAAAGTAGTCTTATAGAAGACTATAGAATGATGCAAAATAACCATGATAAATTAATTGAAATAAACATGTTATTTCATAAATGCATTACATACACTATAATCCCAATTTTTTAAAAAGAGAAATACATCTCTTTACCTGGAAACAAAACAGGGAGCATTTACACTAAATGTTAACTGCTGTTCTCTTTGCGTAATGACATTTTAGATAATCTCACTTGTTTTTTCGCTCATGTTCTTCACTGTGCAGACTGCATGATGGCCCACCTCCCTCCGATATGAGTGCACTGTCCTGCTCCCCTATGCTTAGTTTGTATCTGGGTTGACCTACCCATGCTTCTTGTGCTTATGAATTCTATAGATGCATTACACTGTGTGAACTTCCAAGGCATCTATGTGGGGCCTAATAACATGTTTGCTTTGGCTCTTTCTTAGAGCAAAAATCACATACTTAAGTGTCTGGTTGCCACATTTCCTTCCTGTGAGACTGAACTGAAGGGAGCACCGTTTCTAATTCTGGGAAGAGTAAGTGGAAATGTGCTGAAGTCACATTAGCTGCTGCTAAAATAGTGATAAACATTAACTGCAGGTCAAAAGCAGAGTTGAGAGAGCTAGGAACCAGACAAAATATTGCCATGGCTGAAGCCCTCTTTGTGGACACTCTGTCTAGGCAGTTGATGGACATGGTGATTACAATGAAACTACATCAATTATCAATAATTATTATCAGTTCAATAAAAAGTATTTATTGTGCCATCAATCTGTGCTGAGTGCAAGGTTGGCAATTATTGCAGAAGAATACAAGAATGGTCTTTGTAGTCAAAAGAACTTATTTAGCTGGAGGTACAACTAATACACGAACCAACAAGAATAAAATAAGATAGAATTAAATATAAAATTTTCTTATAGGCCATAAATTCTATGCATTTCAGGGGAAACAAGGAGGGTGGTGTTAATTAGGAGTGTGCTATAAAGGCCTTAATCTGAACTTTGAGGGAAGAATAGGGCTTGAAGGGAGCCAGCCCAGTCGCGTAGTGGTTAAGTTCACATGCTCTGCTTCAGCGACCTGGGGTTTGCAGGTTTGGATCCGGGGTGTGGACCTAGCGCCACTCCTCAAGCCATGCTGTGGCAGCATCCCACATAAAATAGAGGAAGACTGTCACAGATGTTAGCTCAGCGACAATCTTTCTCAAGCAAAAAGAGGAGGATTGGCAACAGATGTTAGCTCAGGGCCAATCTTCCTCACAAAACAACAACAACAAAAAGAATAGGGCTTGAAGAAGAGTCAGGACGAATTCTTTGGGAGACTAAACAAACAGGGGCCTGTTAGGGCTGGACTGAAGGGCTCAAGGACCAAGCAAGGGCAGGGATGATGGCAGATAAAAACGTAAAAAAACAAACAAACTGAACTTTCCCAGGTTAACATATATGCATCAGAATACTCCTATCCTGGGGAAAAAATTACATTCTTTAGCCAACTGACTGTAACATGACATGAGAACTAATTTCTTTAAAAATCTTTGGCGAGGGGCTGGCCCTGTGGCTGAGTGGTTAGGTTCACGCACTCCGCTGCAGGCAGCCCAGTGTTTTGTTGGTTCGAATCCTGGGCGCAGACATGGCACTGCTCATCAAACCACGCTGAGGCAGCGTCCCACATGCCCCAACTAGAAGGACCCACAACAAAGAATATACAACTATGTACCAGGGGGCTTTGGGGAGAAAAAGGAAAAAAATTAAAAATCTCTAAAAAATCTTTGGCGAGAGACAGCCACTTAGTAGGGAGGTGATTTAGTTTAACAGGTGATTGAACAAGTTAGGAAATGTGAATTTTAGTCCCATAAAAACTCTCTTTTGATATCAAGTCCTTTAACTCGCTTGACCTTACATCAAGGGAGACTATTATTTATTGACTGCTTCCTCAAGACGCTAGGCCTTTTATATATACTATATCATTTAATCCTCATAACTGTCCTAGGAGTAGGTTTTTTTTTTAAGCTTACATTGTACAAATGAGAAAACTGAGACTCAGAGAAGTCAAGAAACTTACCCAAGGTGTACAGCTAGAAGTGGTGGGGTTGTGATTTAAACTTAAGCCCTGTGGCTCCATGACACCACAATGTCTCAAATAGTCCTGATTTCAGAATGTCACAGTGTTCCATAGTCATGCAATGAAAACACACATGGGGAGGTTTCCAGAAATTCCACCTTTTCTAACCCTCCTAGATTTGTTTTTCCATCTTGTGATAGGGCATGACTTAAACCATAACATAGCTGCACGTTTCACAAGAGAACTCCTTGAAAACTGAAGTATCTGTTTTCAAACAGCACTGAAATTCTAGAGGCCAATATGTTTTTTAAGAGTGAAAAGTTCTTGGCCCAGGACCCAGGCATAAGAGTCTCCTGCTATGTGCTTCCATGGAAACGGGCCAGGGATGTCCACAGCTACACAACGGAGGAATGTGGCCCTTGGAGAGATAGTCAGGGAGGGTGCTCAGCAACAGGAGGAAATGGCTACATTTCAGTAACCTGCAGGACTTGGAATTCACAGGAAATGATTTCTTCCCTTGTGGGAGCTAAGGTATTCCAGTAAATCAGAGCGCCTGTCAGAGAAGCAGCCACCGCTAGGATGCTGATTACATTTGCAGTTAAAACCAAAAACCCTACTCACGATAGTTCTGACTTTGAAAATTATATCTTACAGGGATCTTTGCCAATGTCTCCCCTACAAAACAGACTTCATCTTCACTGAAGATCCCTGTAGCTGACAGAGATAAGCCACCGATGTGGCTGCCAAGCGGCATGTTTTCCCAAAATGTAGGTGAAATGGGACTGGAGTGTGTTAATCAATTTCTACATACTCAGATCTGCCTGGAAGGTTGGGTCATTCCCAACAACACCACCTTTCACCTCAGATTTACAGAAGGCCATTCATGTTACTTTTTGGGTTTTAAGCCTGGTGTCTGATTGGTTTCCCCAGTGAGGCCAGGGTTTGGTTAAGAGCGCTGTATTCTTAAGTCAACTGAGAAGAAAACTATTCAGCAAACCCAGAAGATGTCTGTGTAGACTGCTGAAGTTTCCTCGTGAAATAATGCTGGTTCTTCTGGAGGCGCACTCAGCCAGTTGGGAGTCACTGCAGCTCCATCTTTTTCCTTTCCAGAATTTGGAATGTTAGAAGTCTCTGATGTGTGAAGGGGGAAAAAAAGCACCTGCTGGAAAAAAATCTTTACAAAACATATGTCTGTTGCACACACATTCTCCTCAGAATCATGAAGAGGCCTCTGCAAAAAAGTCATACCAAATGATGATTTTATGTGGTTCCCTTAGTCTGCAAACCTATTATCTTCTGTTCCACAAGGGAAATCTCCATCAAATAAGAATAGTAATCTAATGCCATAGTTGGCCAAATTTCAGCTTCAGAGTGAAACCTTCTTTAAGTTATTGCTGTGCCTCCTGTTAACATTTTTGAGGCCAGATAAGCAGGCTCCACCTGTAGACTTAGAGGTGGAGCTTTCCCTATGGCTTTGGAACCACACTAGCCTTTCCTCTCTTTATCTCCCTGTTCCTTCTTTACAAGTCATTCC
Organism: Equus przewalskii; assembly: GCF_037783145.1. Classification (NCBI taxonomy): domain Eukaryota; kingdom Metazoa; phylum Chordata; class Mammalia; order Perissodactyla; family Equidae; genus Equus; species Equus przewalskii. The sequence continues at coordinate 52,195,822 of NC_091846.1, forward strand.
CTTTCATCCTGTCCCTTGAAGAACACCTTTCTCTCCATTTCCTTTCCTCTCTTTTCATCTTTGCTTTCTGCCTCCTTTCCTTCCTTTTTTCTTCCTTTATACATCTTTCCTCTTCCCATTCTCCCTCCATCCCTTCCTCCTTCCTACTCTCAAAAAGAAACAAGTGACAAACACACAAAAACAGTCATTTCCACTGGAAGGGTCACTGTAATGGAGGAACACAATGGCTTCCAAGAAGGCTGACTTCAACTTCAGTTCAGGCCAGCGTGTTCTGGGTGTATGCCTTCTGAGCAGGGGAGGGCCCAGCCCATTTCCAATCTAGTCTTGCTTTTAGGCTGCTCTTCTAAAATTATTTGCATAGCATTGGAATTGTGAACAATTGAGAATACTGCCATGGATCATTATCTTCACACAATTTTAAGAGTTGAATTGGCAGAAGTCATATCTTCATAGATAGAAAAACTAGGTATAGAATGGTTAATGACTGGAAATAAGACTTAAAGCTATAAAAATTAAGTAATCAACAAAACACTATTGAGTTCCTATTATTTTTAGGACATTGTAATAAGCAAGATGAGGCATGCTAATGAACATATCATGCATTCTTTTTTTTTTCTTTTTTGAGGAAGATTGGCCCTGAGCTAACATCTGCCACCAATCCTCCTCTGTTTTGCTGAGGAAGACTGACCCTGAGCTAACATCTATGCCCATCTTCCTCCACTTTATATGTGGGATACCTGCCACAGCATGGTTTGACAAGTGATGTGTAGGTCAGCACCTAGGATCCGAACCAGCAAAGCCTGGGCCGCCGAAGCGGAACATGCAAACTTAACTGCTGCACCACTGGGCTTGCCCCCATATTGTTCATTCTTAACTTCAAGTAGCTTATGATCGTGTTTGGGGTAACAGGGAATGTATACATGAAAAAAGAGCTAGAAGAAGCTCTGGTTAATCTTTATCCAGCACTTATTGTCAGCCACTGAGTTGAGCTCTTTATATGTGTTCTGTCCTGTAATCCTTAAAACAACTCTATAATGTATACCACATACCATTATGATCTATATTTTATGGGTGAGAAAATTGAGGCTTAGGGATGAACTAACTTGCTCAAGTTCTCACAGCTAGGCAAAGCTGTGGCAAATCTTGGACTTGAATTTGTATAAGCCAGTAAATGTTAACTACCAAATGAATGGGACAGAAGAATATTCTTTAAGTTCAGAGCTGGAAAATCACTCTGTCCTTGGGAGGTTACAAACAGACAGCATCTCAGGACTAGAGGAGACCTTCAAGATCTGAATCTTCTCCATTAATGTGACACTGGGATAAACTGGGACCGAAAGACAGGGATAACTTGCCGAAAGAGGAGGCTTATGAATGGCATTTGTAGGTTGGGTAGGTGTTTGACGGTCTAGACGAAGAGGGACAGACAGTGTTTCAAAGAGGGAAACAAGAAGGATGGTCTCCTGAATCATGTGCCAATTGTTGTTGGAATTGTTTTCTTTTCACTGAGAATCTGTCCTCAATATCCGGTATGTCTAAAAGTGGTTCCAGGGAGAGGAGTTTGTGAAGAGAGAAAGAAGAGGATGTTTTGGAAGTATTATTACCTCCAGAAGCCTGAGAGTTCGGCACTCTTGGTCAGTCAAGGTTGCCATTGCTCCTGCCTATCTGATGAAGTCCCATGGCCATCAAACGGTATAACAGAGGACAGGCAAGCAAGACTGAAGTAAGGCTATGGCGGAGAGCAAAATGCAATCAAAAACATGTCAGCATACAACTTAAACCTTTGAAGCTGAAAGAGTCAAGCTTGCAGGAAAGCCTGTTGTAGTCTCTTTTCTGTGTGTTATCCTCGAACAGAGCATGGTTTTATATAGAATGTTTGCTGCAAAACTAGTCACAAATAGTTCCGAGGATTAACTTTGAATTTCCTGGATTTGATGGGCATAAATCAGGGCCTTCATGCTATTTTAACACTTTTTGAAAACAAGGTCCTTATGAATAAATGGCAAAACTGGGTCAAGAAATGCTTTATTCATTAACAAGCAAAATCTAGAACTTGGAGTAATTCTCCCTAATTATGAAATGGGCAGCACTCTGTACTGTGCTCTGATTGGCTGACATCAGTTTGAATGCAAAGCTTTATTTCACTGCAGAGTCCTGGCATACTTCACACATTAAAATTCTAAGCTGTCTAAGTAGGTGTGAAACTAATTTTGTGTTTATTTTTTAAAACCCACCTATGATCATTTAGGACCATCCACTTCACTTTGGGAGGGCAGCACCCGGTTGTAGGTGGGCCCTGGGAGACAATAAAGGAGAGGATAATTTCTTAAATGGCTTAAACCAGAATATTTATAGCTTCCTGGAATAGTTGTAACTACTTATCCATTTTTCCAGCCACAACTTTTCTTAATAAGAAGGGCTTTGAAAAATCTGCTAAATCTGGGCATAAAAGGAAACAGAAGTTTTCCTAGAGCAGTGGAATTTTTTAGAGTCACATAGTAACCTTATTGATGAAATCAGGAAGAGAGCACTTTCAGATCAGACTTAAGGGAGGTTATTTACAAAACATAGGATTTTCTCAGCACACCAGGCACATTCTGCGAGGTTTGCTGCAGCATGAAGCCACACATTATCGCTGGGTTTTAATCAAGTCAGACTGTCTTGTGGCCTCTTCTTCAACGGGCAATATTAGATGGCGTTGCCAGCAACTGATTCATTCAGAACCACCAGGAAGACTATTTGCAGAGGTCATTTGGCACTTTAAAAAAGGAAAAACAGACAACTCAGATTCATTAGCAGTTAAACTGACAAAAAAAGTATATATTTTTTCTGCTTGGATAGAGTCTATCTCCTTTGGATTAGTCTTTTCATAAAAGCACTTTCTTGTTTCTGATTATCTATCCTAAAAAAAATTTATTTTGAAATTTAGTACCTTTTTGGGCCACTGACAATCTAATCAAATGTACATTTTGGAAAAGCCATCTTTACACTGACCATCATTAAAAACAGATGGTTTGGGTACCTTCATCCATGGAGATTTTAACTGTGTTTTGTGGCAAAGGAAGGGCCCCTAGCTCAAAACGTGCTCCTTGGAAGATCTGTGACCGAGAGTAGTGGGGTTCTTTTTTCTCTTTCTCCTCATCCTCCTCCTTCTTTGAAAACGTAACCGAGCATTGAGTAAAATAATTTGGAATGTTATGAAATGTGGTAGAATAAAGTGTCCTTCTCCAGATCTGTGGCTTTCTATTCTAGAAGTCACCATCCCCTCCTGGTTGGACCCTTTGAACAGAACACTGAAAAAGAAAGGGTTGAGTGTCATCCACGCCTTCCTGCCGTGGTTTCCTCACACTGCTCAGCATGCCCAGGATTCTGCAGCTGCGTTTCATTAGTCCTGAAACTCCGCAGTGAAACTGGGAGACCATCACCATGGTGGAAGATACAATCGATTATAGACAAACCAAAGGCATCAACTTTGAATGCAAAGGGCATGCATCATAGCAAAATAATGAGATCAATCTTACAGTGGGGACATGGTATTAAATGCAATTCCTTTCATCTTTCAAAAAATATAATGGGGCATTTACTTAATGCAAATTACTGCAAAGAATGAAGGAAAATGCAAAGATATATGACTCAAGTTCTTCCTTCAAGAAATTTGAAGAACAGTAAATGAGAAGGTGCATGAACACCAATATTTGAAATAAATGGCTATAAAACAGCAATTTTTAGCATAAGGAAAAAGACTAAGATTTAGGAAGATTCACTTGTGGCTAAGGAACTATTCACAGAATAGAGTAATAATTATATTTTCCTTTATTAAACACCTATTATCTAATTGTGGAATCATTTTACACAGATTATCTCATTTAATATCACAACAACCAGAGGAAGCAGGCATTATTATCCCCATGTTGACAAATGAGGAAACTGATGCTTAGCCAATTAAGAGATATACTCGAAGTATATGTGTGGCAGGGGTACGATTTGAATATTTGAACATCCATATATCTGTCTCCAAAGCCTATATTCTTAATCACAAATTAACCCCCTGTTTCACTTCCTAATTATTTACCAGTCCCTCTAGTCTAGATAGCAGTCTTTTCCTGCTTCTCTCTCCTTGTAATATCCTTCCAAGAAGCAGCCTGTAAGAACACCCACCTAAAAGGCCAGCTCTCTCAGAAAACAGCGGTAGGGAGAGGGCATCGAGCTAAGACGTGATGGGAGAGAAGCAGGAGGAGCTCTGGATGAAGTGGCCTGAGTGAGAGATTGCGAAAGACCTGAGGATGCTGGATACCAAAGGAATCAACAGGGAATTTAGACAAACACATGTGTAACAAGAAAAAAATATTAAATGGTAGCTCCATTATCGTGGGGCCCAATCTCCCAATTGCCCTGAGAGACTTTTAGACACTATGTCCTGCTCTCATAACCGAAGAAGAGACATGGATGATAGTTCAATATTATTTGGTTAGAAAGAAATTAGCTGATTTAGTCTCTTTCTCTGGTGCTTCTATCAGGAATTAAGTCATCAGTACCATCTTTACCCCTTCTGTCTAATCTCTACTTCCATATACTTTGTGATTTATAAATTTCCATTTGGTGTCCACCAGTTAAGGTCACAGAAGTGATGGGGATGATATAAGGAAGGGAATGATGTTTATCTAGGTATCAGCAGAAAAGGGACTCCCTAAAGGGTGGCCACTTAAAAAGCTTTCTTGGAAAAAAGTCAGATCCTCATTAGATCCTGATAAGTGAATGGACCATGGGGACACACAACATCCTCAAAGGAATGACCCTTGGCTTTGTATTTGTTGTAATAAAGAGGTGTAAAGAGCAACACGTTTGAGTCAAATGATCTGCATTTGAATGTCAGCTGTACAATTTAGCAGCTACTTAACTTGAACATTTCTCGTTTGTACAATAATAATAATACTTTACCTAAATTTCAGGGTTATTGCAAAGAGCAAAGGAGATAATGGACATGAAAATACTTTGTAAATTGCGAAGGTTATTCTAGAGGTTCCCACTGGAGTTCTGGATTCCCAGGTACTCACTTATCACACTTCTGGGTTCTAACAAGTAAAGAAGAAACCCTGGAACCAAGAGGGGATCAACAGTATGAATAGAGGTCTAATTATTCTCAAAGATGTGGCTCCCAGCTCAAGTTGCATTAAAGAGTACGGTGAGGACCTGAGGCCAAATCAGAGCACCTTCTAATACGGGCTCTCAAAATTAGACCCTGGAACCACCTGCAGGGAGTCTAAGAATCAGACTCTGGCCAGTGGTATCAGAGGTCTCGTCTTAGCTCTTCACCCCCATAGAAGGCAGACCCAGGGCCCTGAATCAAATGTTCTTTGCAAAGGAGGAGGAAATGGAGGGCCGCTCCCACCCTCTGTTTGTTCCATGTGGCTGCACCCTGGAGAGAGAGACAGGGTGGAGTCTCTTCCTGCTTTTGAGACACAGTAGTGCCCCCCGCACTGGGCAGACTGAGGCCCCTCAATGGGAATGGCTGTTTCTCTCCTGCAGAAGATCAGCAGAGAGAGGCCCTAATGAAATCTACTCCAATTTAGTTGGAGTGGTCTCCTCTGGGGACTGCTTCCGGATTTCAGTCATTTGGGGACATTGGATTCTTTTGAGAATCTGATAATTTCTAAATATTCTCTCAGAAAAAAAAATCCCACATTTAAAAAAATGTCTTTAGGGCTCATATTTTCATATGGTTTCAGAAAGTTCATAGACACTATCCGCGGACTCTCATTGGAAGCTAGATCCAAAATTCTGAGGCTGTAGGAATGTCAACTGTTAACTTTCCTTACCTTGAATGGAGACCTGGGTCCACTATTAAAAATACCGTCTGTTTCTCAGAAAATGAAGGTGAAATAAGAGGTTGTATTTAAACTAAGTTGATTCCTAATGTATCAGTTAATTTGAGTCTTTCTTTAGTTATTATTTTTTTTTCTGCTTTATCTCCCCAACCCCCCCCGTACATAGTTGTATATCTTAGTTGCAGGTCCTTCTAGTTGTGGGAAGTTTTTCTTTAATTATTAAGGGGTTTTGTTTTGTACAGCCCAGCAAACTTTGACATAAAAGAACACTTTATTCATTTTAAAAATTACTTATTATTACCTTATTTAAACTGTGAACTACAATACTTTACTTAGGGAGTAAATAACTGTGCACATTAGTTGATTGAACACTGTAACAGAAATTTATTTTGAAGACAAGTTTTAATCTGAATCATTATTTTCTTCTTCAAACTGCAGGATACACAGCAACCAGCTGTATGGGACTTTGGAAGATAATGGTCACCCTCTCCCCTTTGGCCTCCTCTTTCCTTTTCCACTCTAAACTACAGCTGTCTCAGGCAATGACTACAGGTATGGCCTCTAGAAAAAACGTTGCAACAAAGTTAGTTTTACCTACCCCAACAACTCTTCATCTGTCAACCGTTCTCCGGAACGTGCTTCTCCACCCCATCGCCAGCATGTTCATGTCCTTGTCCACTCCGGCCTCTCGCAGAATCCATTCACCTGAACTTTGGGAAGCATCGTGCCGCACTAAGACCATTCTCCAGCACAAGAAAACAATCCCCTTCATAGCCTAGCTCCTCCATATTTTAAGGTGTTGCAATTCCAGAAGACATCTTGGCTTTCACAATGAATAATCCAGAGGTCCATTCCTCAAAATAAGAATAGAGGGGAAAAAAAGCTCTTTTCTTCAAATCAGAATTTAAGGCTCTACCTCTAGAGAAATGGAAAGTTTACTTATGCTTTAAAATAAGACCTCATTCTGTAATTCCAGAGAATAAGGTTTTATAAGGAAACAAAAACTTGAGAGAACAGTCTCAGCTAAAACTCCCCACTACAAAATGCATTTCTGTGCCATCATTTTAGGAAACCATTAAGGGACAGTTATGTTCAGAGATAAATTCTTGAATATAAATTAGATGTTAAAATATAAATTATGCATTTCTCTGACGCTTTGTTTTCTTTTTTTTTTTTTACAACTTTAGGTTATTGTTTATTTAGATTAAAGACCAGTTTCCTTTTGGATTATTTTCCATGTAAAATTCCTGAAATCAAGATAGGTGAGCTGCTCTGGGGTCTAGTTCAGGTTAATGGCTGCCTCACAGCAGCTGGCTGCCCCTCATTTAGACGCCCATCCATCACACTTTTAACGTCGTCCAATAATATGTTCAGGCTGCATAGGCACTGAACAAACTCATAGGCACTGAACAAACTCATGAACTCTGAGGAATTTTCAAGGTAAAGTACAATCACGTCTAATACTTTAAATAAGTACAAAATTCACTGCATAAAATATTGTCAGCTTTGGAGTCAAAACTAACGACAAACCTTAAAATGATTTTCTTTGGCTCAATCTAAATCAAATTCATATTGTTTAGCTGGTGTTATAAAATGTTAAGTGAATACTATTTTTATATTCTGGAATTATTTTATTTGTACTTTATACATATTTTTTTAACTGAGGAATTATTTTGGACTTCATTATCAATGTCATGTAGCAGATAAAAAGAAATACATACTTATAATGAAGAGATTTTTCCAATACTTTTTTTACCAGTCAAAACAAAAAATCAGAAGATTTTCTTTCCCATCAAAACAAAATATTTTGTTAAATATCTTTAGCTCTGGATCTGTAAAACATTTCCTATGAGATCAGAAGACATTCTTCTTTTAGAAAATAATGACATAGTCTTGATGAGCAAAGAGTTGATATTAAAGAAAATTAGTTAACACAGACTGTGTTTCCTGCACTTAAATTTATTTGGATGAGCTAATCTTCTCTTCTGTCCACATTGAAAAATATGTTTTTCTTTTTCTCTTACTCTTTCTGACTATATTTATGGGCCAAGAACACACCTAGTTGCAAGATGAAAATTTAAAATAGGCCCTGTTGCCTTATGTCTTTATATCACCCAAATTTGTTTGATTACTTCTTAAATGGATTTTTTAAACATTAGATAACAATTACAATAAGATGATAATAATTGCTTCAGTTTATGTGTTTCATTTTACAAAGATTTTCCGATTTAACTCCGTGAAGTAGATATTATTTTCATTTTATAGGTAAGGAAACTGAGAATATTTGTGTCTTTTGTCCTTTTTAATATCGGTTTGTCAATGTTTTCTTACTGCTTCACAGGAGTGCTTTATATATCCCTTTACTTTATATTTACATGTGTGTATATATATACACACATATACATATATTAATAAAAAGAATCAAGAGGATAGTGTGTGTGTATAGATATATATCATACAAACCAATATATATACATAAATATAAGGCAAGAAGAAGATATTACAGGCAACTTTATTACAATAATTTTGACAAATGAAATGGACAAGTTTCTTAAAAACTAACTTACCAATACTGACACAAAAAATGGAAAAATCAGCATAGAGCTATATCTATTAATATATCAAATCCATAATTTAACACTTCCCCAAAAGAAAACTACAGGCCTAGAATGACATCACCAGGAAAAGATTGATACACTGATACATTGGACATCATTAAAATTAGAATGTCCAGTTATTAAAAGATATTGTTTTATATATACATATGTATTTTATATATATTTACATATATATCTTTTATGGATTTATGCACATTTCTTACTCTTATCACCTCCTTCCCTCTCCATCTTTATTTCAGGCATCTGTTAGCTAAGATATTATTTTTCATTGTTTTTATTTTTAACAATGACATTCTAATCTGACTGTATTTTCTATGCTTTACCTCTACATTGATTCTAAAATTGAAAAGTAATAAAGAGTATTCATGATATAGTATGTATATATTTTTATCTGAAGAACCAAATAGTATGATTTGACACAGAGAAAGAAATAATAACTCTACATTGCTAAACAAATATCAAAGTCGGATCCTTTCTTCTGTTGTTTGCATTTCATACCGTCAATTGCTCAAAATCATTTCTCATTTTGGTTTGCTCCATGTTTGAATTATGATTTTTTTATTGAGCTTTTTTCCCTCTGAAGTTTTCAGTTGTCTCTATTCTTGTTGACATAAGAGACGTGTTTATATCATGTCACCAAGAAATTTAAACTTCTTAATCATGCCATTTGTTTTGAAGTTCTTCTAGAAATTATGACTACGTGGAATTCGGATCTCCTGTTCTAATTTGATCTAGCTCACTTCTGCTGTAGAATTCCCAGGGTTTATTTTCATCACACTCCTGGATTAAGTCTTCTATGTCTTGAAACATTTCTTTTTTAAGATAGATGCCATCTTGGGAACATTTTTATTCTTTTCTGGAGAGCATCACCAACAGATTTTTTTTTCCGGAAAGGTGCATGGAAAGTTAGATTTCTTGGGCCTTGCATATTAGGAAATAGACTTATTTAGCCTCTGTTTTGTGGTTGCCTCACAGTGGGTAAGATCAAGCCCCCATCCGAAATTGGTTTAAATGTTGAGACTGATGATGTCGTACATTCACTGAAACATTTATTACTCACATATTGAGACTTTCTGGGGACATAGCAGGGCGAGTACCCAAGCCAGTCAGAAATGTCTTGAGTGAAGGGAAGGTTAAGTAGCTTTGGCTTTTATTGTGCTTACAGAGTAAAGCCGGAGTGAGGGTTTCAACTTCTTGCCAGTGCCAAGGGAGGGAGTGCATGGTCCTTCTTAGAGATTTGCCTAGACGTGGGGCTAGAGAGGAATAGAGTGGGCTGGAGATTGAAAACTGTCAGTGGTAAAATATCAAAAAAGGAGTCATATTCTTATTGCATCCTCATATGGAAATCATAGTTCACCTGAATGTACAACTTTATTTTGAAAATCACTTGCCTATTGATCTTTAAATATACTGCTGAATTTTCTAATAGCATCTTCTGTTGATGATGAAAAGTCTGATGACAATTTCTTTATGGATGAAATCTTTATGTTTTCTTCCTGGAAGCTTATTAGATCTATTCAATATTCTTAGAATTTTGAAACTGTCCTATAAGGTGCTAAGGTATAGATATTTTTTCCATTCATTGTGTTTGACACTCAGTTGTTCCTTTCAATTTGACACTTATGTTCTACTTCAATTCAGAGGAAAAATAAATTTCCCTGATTATATTCTCCCATTCATTTTCTCTTTTCTCTTTGGGGATATTATTGAACCAGATTTCATGCCCACTGACGTATCTATTTCTCTGAGCTTTTTGCTGATATTTGATATCTCTGCTTTTTGTTATATAATCAGAAAAATTGATTTTACTCTATCTTTTAGCCCTTCTATTATTAATTTTTTAAATTTGCCAATCTTATGTTGAAATCACAAGAGTTCTTTCAAGTTCTCTGGTTGTTGTTCCTTTTTCATAGCAACTCATTCTTGTTTTATGGATGAAATACCTTATGAATCTCTTTGAGGATATTGTATCAGTTATAAATGCGTTTGGCCATGAATAGTAGAAAATCCAACCATAGTAGCTTAATAAACAAAGGAGTTTATTTGTCTCTTGAAGCAAAAATCTGGGGATAGGAAGACTGGCATCAGTGCAGTAAAGAGAGTCTTTTCCTGTTTGGGCTCTCCCATCTTTAGCATGTGGACATCTTTCTTCATGCTATCCCTTTGTGGTAATAAGAGAGCTTCTGTACTTTTAGGCATCATGTCAGGTTCTAAAAAGGAAGAAGAGATAAAGGCAAAAGACTGAGCTGAGTCTATGTCTTTTCCTTATCTAAAGATATCTACATATTTTTTAAAACTTTCCTGAAAGTCTCATTTAGTGACTTCCATTTATATATCACTCTCCAGAATTGGGTCACATGGCTACAACAGACCAATCATTGGAAAGTGTTTAAAGAGGAGTTGTGGATAAGACTGAGTCAGCTAATCAACTGTGTCCACCAAAGATACTGATTGGAACTTTAATAAACTTTCTCTTCTACTCTTCAGATTCTTTTATTTTATTCCTTTCTCTAAAATAACTAGTCATACTTGGTGCTACTTGTAGCTAAAGAACTAGAGTGATAAGTTTATGACTGTCCTTTTGATTTCAAATTACTTTTCTTTTTTCTTGTATTTACCGTTTACGCTAAAGTTAAGACTTTCCAAGTTTTTTTTTTTGATCTATTTTTCCAAGCATTTGTCAGTTTGAAAACTTTGCTGTATTACTTTATTATCTTAGATGGTGGAGTTATTATGATAGCCATGATTCCCTGAGTCATACATGAAGAAAATTTTTTATTTTTACCTGATTGCCAAGCTAGCTCCCTCTTTAATTAGATGGATAATTGTTCAGCTCTCTACTTAGTTTTACACAATGTACACTGTCTACTCTTCACTGGGGATATGTGGTCTTGGTTCTTATTTAATCCTGGATCTTTGCCCCAAAATTTGAAATGAACCAGAACAGCTCATTTTCCAAAGTTTAACCTACATTTGTTTTCATTACTTTTCTTTTTTCATGGGCTTCTGGGAAGATTCTGCTTTGGGATTTAGATTCGGAGGAAAAGGGAGGAGGGAGAAATAAAAAGATTATGAAATTCGGCCAAAAGAATAAGAAAGGTAAGTGTGTTCTTATTGAAAGTTTTGCCTCCTTGAATTAGTATGGTTTTACAAGTGTGGTTATTGATTTTGTTTTTATTAGCCCTAAGTTTTACTAGTTCATAAAATCTGGAGTAGTAAATTTAAGAAAATGTTTTAGGAAGATATAGAATTAACTCTACACTAACATAACAAGGCAGAGACTGAGATATAATCGAAGGTGGAGTGTGGGAGGAGAAAAGACGGTGAGTATAAAAGAAGCAAGCTCTAACATTTTTGCTTGAGCCTTTGCTAGAAGGTGGTAAAAGAAAAAAAAGATCTATTAAGATGATCTTGATCATATATTAGGTTTTTGGAAGCTTAGCAAACATGTATGCCTAAGGTAAGATTTGAATGAACAGTTAGCCTTTGAAGTGTTTATCTAAGTGGTGAAATCCGTGAAGCTTTGTAGGGTAAGCCCAAGAATTCACCCAGATATGGTGCCTCTAGAGTCTGAATTGATTAGAGTGGTGTTGATTTCATATATATTCTTTTCAACAAAATGTTTTGTTAAATATAACTATTTACATTTAATGTATATAGTTTCACAAAAGATGTTACATATCAATATTTATTTTAAAATATTTTGTCAAATTATGTACACATAGACCAGGTGACTACTGGAAGAGCAAAAAAATGGGTGAAATTACATTCCAAAGATTACTCAAGTTCACTTGACAGCAGAGGCAGGATTCAGGAAGGAAAAGAATTAGTGTTTGAGCAACTGCTTTGTGTTGGCCACATAGTAGGCCAGTTATAAAGGTTATCATTTTTAATTTTATAACTTTCAAAGAAAGCATTATTATCTCCATTTGAGTATAAGGAATCTGAGAACATAAGTAACTTGTTCAAAGTCACAGAGTTAGGTCAAGAAGTGTCTTAGTTTGTGAGGGCTGTCATAACAAGATACCAGGCTTGGGGGCTTAAACAACAGAAATTTATTTTCTCACATTCTGGAGGCTGGAATTCTAAGATCAGGGTGTTGGCAGGATTGGGTTCTTTTGAGGCCCCTCTTCTTGGCTTGTAGATGCTATCTTTTTCTGGTGCCTTCTCACTGTGTCCTCACATGGTCTTTCTCTGTGGGTGTGCATCCCTGGTGTCTCTTTGTGTGTCCAAATTTTCTCTTCTTATAAGGACGCCAGTCAGATTGGGCTAGGGCCCACCCTAATGGCCTCAGTTTAACTTGATATCTTTTTAAAGGCCCTATCTCCAAATATATTTTAGATATTAAGGGTTATGACTTTAACATAAGAATTTTGGGGGGACATACTTCAGCTCATAACAGGGGGACGGTTGTATTTAGGAATAGTGAAACGGACATCTGCCATGAAGACTTTCCTCCTCTTCTGGTCTCTGAGTGTCCTGGAACATCAAGGGAACACATTGCTGGAAGGCATTGATCCTCAGCCATTTATCCAGTGTAAGGGAAACCCATATGAGTCCAACTGGGTAGGACCCAATGGGTAGAGAGGATGCCAAACTCAAATGCCTCACGTGAGAATATTTAGCCCAGGAGGAATCTAGGAATTACATAGTCTAAGTTCTTCACTTTACAAATATAGAATCAAAAGTCCAACTAAGAAATGACTTGCAGAATGTCATAAAATTATTAACAGGGCTAGCATTTTTATAAGCTGTTGTGTGCTATTCATTGAGAATATATATATTCAATGGATAAGCATAAACATATGTGTATGTATATGTAAATAAATATAATATATAAAAATATAGTGTCTTCTAATCTTTAGAATAACATTTGAAAGTAGTCATTGTTATCTCCATTTTACTGATAAAAAAGTCCTGCAGCTGAGATTTAAGTTTGAATTGTTTTATGGAGACAATATTTTTCTTCTCTTTCATCCTCGGGATTTTTTTAAATCAGTAAAATGGAGATAAGAATGACTATCTTCAAATGTCATTTTAAAGATTAGAAGACAGATTATTTCATATATATGGACATATGTCTCACAGGAAAGAGTTCACAATATCTCCAGAAGGGAGAGAATCTATCCAAAAAAATTCAGACTCTCACATGTGAAACATGCTAATGAACACAAGAGAGACTATCTCCTCGTCACTTATTTTCACATGATTGTATAGCCATGGCAGTCATGATTAGATGTTGCTGAAGACCAGCTAACTTGATTCATTTTGCTTTATTTGTTTGCTTTGAGTAGAGAGGCTGCTCCTTTAAAGTTTCTGCTCCTCATGAGGTGGTTAAAAGAGATTGTGGTTGATGAACTCAATGAAATTTGTCATATCTAATTCCAGTTTTTCATGGCATTGCATCGACAGTCTATAATACCAACTATGTCTTTCTATTGGAAAAAAAACAAAAAGCCTTGCTTTGTTGCACTGTGCTTTTGAAACTTGCAAGTCTCTGATCAAGTCCCAGCTCCTTCTCTTGAGATTGAACCTATAGGTGGCAGCAACTGTTAGCTATTGAGCTTAGGTGACTGTGCCAAAAGTTCTCTTGAAATACTTTGAATAGTTTAAATGTTCTTGGATACTTGAAAATAAAATTTTCTCTAGATAAGAAAGCGAAAGGTCAAACTTGAATTGTGACTGTTGAATGATTCATACACTATAGTCAACATTATATAGATTAAAAAAGGGTGGAATGGCTAAAACATTCTATATTTTAGTAGTTTAAGACGTGATGACGGTTGGGTTCAGTCTCTAAGATTTGTGACTGCTGTGGTCAGATTGGTTATCCTTTGCTCTCCAGTGCTTTGTGTAAAATGAGGTTTTCAACCTAGATTATTCTCCAATCAGTTCCTCTGTGCTTAACATTCAATAAAAGTTAAGATTTTAATTCATGTACCATCTGTTTTGCAAAATGAATGTGTCACAGAAACATTGAATGCAATTCGAGTTTTTGCAAATCAAACAATGCTTACAGGCATGATAGAGCTTATACTCTAAGGGTAACTTGCAGGGAAAATCCTGTTGCAGTATGAATTATTTTGTAGTAACTTCTTTTGAGAGCTTGGAATTTTGCTAATTGTTTTCCTAGATGAGGGACACTTGTGTTCAATAATGACTTCCAAGAGTCAACTAGGTTCTGGGAGAGCTGAGGAGGTATGGCCTTTGGACTTCTATAGGTGATTGCTATACTACACTTTGGCATGACTAATCTGATCACTTCAATTATCTTCACGGCTTATGCAACTTTATATACACTTGTATATATAACTTATATATAGGCAGTTTTATTTCTTCCTTTTCAATCTGTACACCTTTTAATTTCTTTTTCTTTTTTCTCTTTGCGCCTTAATACTCAGGCTGACTCCCAGCATCATGTTAAACTGGAGCGGTGAGAGTAGACGTCCTTGCCTTTTTCCTCATCTTAGGGGAGAGGCATGATCTTAACTGTAGATGCCCTTTATCAGGACCTGATTTTTCACAACCAGAGCTGATCGGGCACTGCCTACTTATTTTCAGTTAAAACATGACAGTTGCCACAATTCTATACCCCCTTTGACACAGAGATCATGTCTTTAATGACCATCCCTGTAGCGTCCAACTCCACTGGAGCCACAACCCAAACTGCCATCTGCTATGGGCAGGAACAGTGGATGACATTCTTATTGGGCCTTATCCTCTAACTCTTCTTTAGCATCACAGAATTCCCAGGCTCCTATCCACCATGAAATACTGGGGAGACAGTGGATTGCATCAGCCACATTTCAGTCAACTGGCCCCAGCTTTTGTGTCTCCTCATTCTCAAGACAACTTAGAATGATGCTAGTCTCCCCACTAGACCTCTATAAAGCACCTAAAATATCATATAGAGTAGACTGGCTGCTTGTAATACAAACCTTGGACCACTCAGCAAAAAGCAAGTTTGTTTGGTTTAATAATTTCCAAAGGGGATTTTTTTTTTGATGTGCATTATTTAGTTTGGCTATTTCTATTATGTAAAGAAAATGTCTAGTTTCCCTTTACTACATTGATCCAATTTGAAGAAGCAAAAAAAAATGGCATTGCTTTTGGAACAAAAGTTTCAATGCATTCCAAGAGCAAGACTCACTGAATTAAAACAGATGGTTAAAAAATAGTTTGGAATAAATGCATCTATATTATAGATGTCTGTTAAAGAATTTTAGAAAAATGAGGTATCACCTTTTTATATTACAACTCTGGTAATATTCATAAATTTTGATTTTGAAATAGGATGGCCGAAATTAAAATTGAGTGTGAACAACTGAACATTGTTTGTACTGGAGCTTACCTAAGATGAAAATCAAAGGGTTGACTTCCTCCTTTGGGGTTAGTGTGCGACTGATCTGTTAGGTTTTTTTGGCTGGTTTTTTTGAGTGAGCTGCGTGGAGGGAAGAGAATACAGAACAGATACATTAACCTACAAAAGCAAATGTTTTGTGTAATCAAATCAGCTACAATTTATCTATGAGACTGGGCACAAGTTATGAGGTACCACAAGAGAATGTTCTGGAAAACAAAATATCACATACCTTTTAGGGCACTGCAGAGGGAAGAGTCCAATACAAGGCAAGGTGGAGAAATGAAAGAAAGTGCTTCAAACAGATGGGCATTTTCTATAGAGAACTTCCTTGTTGTCCTTGCACTTGAAAATACAGTATACTCTAGTTAATCCTTTAATCCTTATCTTTAAAGATAAGGATTTGTCACAATGATTATTTTATTACTGCTCAAAGCTTATATAAAATGTGACGAGTCACAGCTTCTATTTTGTAAAAGTATATTGCCTTTCTACTCTTTGAATTCAACTTGTGCTATAATTAGGTAATACTTGGTCTATTTCTAAGCACAAAACAATATTTAGCAGAATTAGTACTTAATAAAGTTAAATTCCAGATTCATTCTCTCCTTTGTAACACATCGGCTTCTCTCATATCCTTGGACTTGGTCTTCATTACAAATTCCCTGTTCCTGGCGCATATTCTTGATGCTATTTTCCTTTATCTTGAGTTAGGTGAACTGCAACCACTTGGCCCTGAAGGAAATATCCTAGGAATTCTAGAAAATAAATTATTTCCTTCAGGAAACTGTAATTTTGGAGGAAAAAAAAAATAAAGTGCCTCCCTCTAGGAAGGCCAACATCCTCCCCCCAAAATAACTCTCTTCTCTGTGATATTTTCTGGATTCCACATTTTAAAATGTCCTCTTCTCCACCTCAAACACACACACACACACACACACACATACACTCACGTACCATCAAATTAAGCTGTGATTAATAGTACTGTGTCACATAAAAAGGTGTCTTTTCTCCATAGATTAGATTAGATTAATCATAAGCCTTCAGCATTACATATTAAATGTAAATTGTCAGAGAAGAATGGCCAGAATGATCAACGAAGGCCAGCACAATGGCAATGATCTCTAGGCTATAAGCTCTGTGATGGCAGGATGCTCGCCTGTTTTGTTCTTTGCAGTTTTGCCAACACCTTAACAGAGCTCAGCAGCTAATAGTTGCTCAATAAATGCTTGTTGAATGAGTGACTCATTAAGAAAATTACTGGAACAAATTGAGTGGTTTTACTGTGATACGATGTCTAGCTTTTTCCAGTTTAGAATTAAATTCAGTTTCATCCTAACACTCTGGTACTCTGACTTCTAATTAAGTTTCTTAATTGCCCAAGGACTTATTCTGTGCCTATTCACTCATCAGTACTTTAGTACTGTGACTATACTAGCAACCATTTTCTCTCCTCTTTAACATGCAACAAACCTACCTCTACCCCAAGAAAGAATGCTTTCATATTTTCCTCACTCTTGAGTGCTCTAAGGCACTGCGAGTTTTTGCTGTCTACTTGAACAGTTGATAATAGTCCTTTGAAGTAGAGCTTTGAACAAGAGATAAGAAATAGTAATCTAACCATGGCCTGCGCTGATAGTCAACAGGACTGGCCATCTTGCTATCCAAGCCATTAAAGATTATTAATCTCACTCAAAATTATGTAGAAGCCATAGGTTATACCTTTTAATCCTCAACTTCTCTCCCTTCTTCTCCCTCCCTCTAGTACCCTTTATTTTTCTTAAGCTGTGTCCGCAGGATATAAATAAAAACCAGAGCGACAGTCTATCTCAGCCCTCCTTCTGCTGGGCAGCCTAGCCTGAAATGAACTAAAGCCAGAATGTAAATGTACGTACCTTTCTTTCAGATTAAACAGTTTCAAACAGGTATCTCACCATGGAGGAGTTCTTTTTAAAAAGTGTCAATAGCAAATATTGGGAGTGTTTTTCTTGAGCAGGAGGGACGTTTGACAAAAGACACAGTTGTTGATACTAAGACAGATATTGTGCTGTCTACCCATTCAACCCAGATCTGGGAGGTGACAGATCCAGTGCCATTAAGAGTCTTTTCTTGCATTCTTATGCTTTAAAGAGTCTTGAGACATTCTCAGAAATGGGCTAAATAGTCACAGGAAAGTTTAAGTTACCCTTAAAAGGTTTAACCATCGCTCCACTCTCTCTTCATTTGACTTTCACGTTGTCCAAGAGAAAACTAGTCAAAGGGCTCATTTAGAAACATTTTCATTCTGTTGAGACTGGTTCAAACATTTTCCCAAAACTTTTTTCTAGACCAGGCTGGTTTTCCTGCCAAGAAACTTCCGCTCACTGCTACTCTGTTTCCTGGGATTTGGACATTAGCTATTGATTGCTTTCTGTGGTTTTCTCTCTGTTTTTGTCTCCATGTTAACCTTACTCGCCTTAATAAATCTAAGTTATCTCACTCTATGAAACTTCTTGATCCACATTGTTCAAAAGCAGAGCCAGAGGGAAAGGCAGCTCTTGTCACTTTACTGTGGCAGAGGCTTCGGAGGCTCCCAGTGGCTCAGTGGCTCCCTCCCGCCCTCTCCCTCCCGCTGGGCATTGAGGCAGGTTCCTGAAGTCAGACAATGTATTGTCATGCGGATTACTCGGAGGAGCTTTAAGTCAGTTAGGTAACAGGAGCCTTTTCAATGGTGTCCTAGGATTCTGTCAGGTTGACTGTTCAAACACTGGTTTTTGGGATCCCCTCCAGCATTCCTTAATGTAATCCAGGCACGTTATTGCAGGTTTTATTTGAGAAGGGGCTACTTAGTTGTCACTTAGAATATTTTCAGTTTTAAGTCAAAACCTTCTTAGCCAAAAAAAAAAAAGCAAAAGAAATGAGAGAATATGGTGTAAATGGAGGTGGTTTAGGGAGAGGCAGAAAAGAAAAGAACAGAATGCAGTAGTGTACGAAATGCCAGATTTGCGCTAAGTGCATGTGTGCTCTGGAGAATGAACTTTCTGTTTTGTTTTACATAGAAACAGTGATGATTTTGTGCTGTTTAGGGTTTTGCTTTTCCAAGGAACTACTAAGATTCAGCGAATTCAAAGGTAGAGGAATACAGGCCAAAGAGCGCAGGTCTGAGCTGCTTACAGGGCTCGGATATGTGCCTCTGCGTTCCTGTCCTCGGCGGGAGGGAACACCCTAGGCCACTGGTGGATTCCCAGTTTGCCATCTTATAGGGTTGGACTGGACACTATTAAGAAGATAGGCAACTTCCTGGGTGCCGGGGCAGAGGCAGTGGCTCCAGATGAGTCAGAATATTACTGCTGCTGGAAGGACAAGACTCAGCAGCTCCTTGGAGATGTTCAGAACTTGGGGTGAACAGGAGGGGAGGCTTTAGAAAACCAACCGTTGAGCAATGTCTTTTAAGTAAATATGAATTGTCAAGTTTTGGCAGAATTTTTCTGTGTGGAATCTCCTTATATCCCCCCCAAAAGGCAGGCTTCTCCTAACCTGGCATAGAGAAGAGACTGGGCACAGAGAGCGTTCCAGAAGGAGACATTCTGTAGATTCTAATCAAGGACCTTTTCCAGACCTGACCCTTTTCCTTTCAATTCTCCACCCATTCTAATCCCATTCTGGAATGCTATAAAGGAACATAGCCCTGAGGTGCCTTTTAAAATACAGAACATAAAGAGAACATATCCCATAGTCACCTCTAGGCTAAACTGAATGGAAATACAGGCTTCATGGAAGCCCATGATGGTGTTTTTCTTTAAGATTTCTGGATTCTTTAGTAATAATTCATCTCCCTACCCTACCCCAACGCACACATAACAACACACACTCACATACGTATTTACATACAGCACTGAATATTCTGGATTGGTTGCTTGTTTTTTATCAGACAATATCTAATAGGTCAGAGTGATGTGGTGGAAAGCAGCCCAGCCCAGCCCAAGTAACATGGCAGGATAAAAAATGCAGGTAAAGAGTGTTGTTTCTAAATTTGTCCGTCAGTTATAGCCTTGGGTAGTTGATATAACCTCTCCACAAGAGAAGGTCCTGATTAGTAAAAAAGGCTTCATAAAATTACCCACAGTATAATCTTAACATTTAAAGAGATGTTATGTATAGACATATACATTTCTGTATATAAATTTTTTGTGTGTCTCTCTAGCTCAGTGCCTGACACATTATTATAAGCATTAAATAAATGGGATTTCCATTTCTCTTTTCAGATAGGTTAAAGGCTTTCTTGTAAGAGTTGAGGCCTAAAATAAATCAATTTGTGAATATTTTAAAAACTGAGGTACTTTCTTCAAAATGCATCTCACCCACTCCGTTTATTTATTCCCTTGGATAGCTAGTCTTCTTTGCAGTTGAAAACGTCATCAGGATAATACATAGGTACTACTTTTGCTTTGTAGTGCTTAGATGGGCCTGGAGAATTATTAGCTGATTCATAAGATTGTTAAAAAAATGGAGACTGTGACGTGCAAGGATATCTCTATATCTCAGTTGGTCCAAGGTAGATATCCCTGCTTCTAAAAGCATGTCACTCATTCTGAATTCTCTCAAACAACCCTCAAGTAGATAATCCATCTCTGATGCTATTTATTGCGGCTATCTTCATCCCCTATGAATCTCACTTTCTAGCAAAAGCATGTAAAAATAATACTTTCCTCAACACTCTCTTCAGGACTCCCTGCCAGTTAGATGCTTTCAGTGTCCTTTTTGTCCCCTCTTCTGGCTTCTCTCAGCTGTTGGAGTTGTCTCATGATCCTGCCAACTTCCACACCCCCTGGAGAAATGACCTCATCTACAGGTTGGGTTGGGGGTAGGAGGTTCAGGGAGTGCAGCTATTGTCCATCTGAGACGGGGGATATGGACCCACAACCACACCGAGGTATTTTTTCCTCACAAGTAGTTGTTAAGTTGTTAACTCTGTTTTTGAAAGTCAGGTTTTAAAAGAAAGAGGAAAAAAATGCTCTTGGTAAAAGACTCAAGAGAAGGGAGCAGGAGTGGTTGATATGAGATTTGAAACATGCACGTGTGTGTGCGTGCACACACACAAAAATACATGGACAAAAGGATAAATTGAAAAAGAATGCGGCAACCCCTGCTTGGTTTAGCAGTCCAGTCAGCCCCACAGATGAGGAAGTGCTGCTTTGTTCCAAGCTAAAGCCTTGTTTTCTTGTTCATTGTCTTTCAGGGTAAAATCGGGGGAAATTCACCTGTCTGATGCAAAGTTAAACTGCTGGCTTTAATGTGACTGCATGGGAACTTGGGTTTATTAATGAATACAACATACCCTCTTTGATTTGAAAGCTTTCACCCTGCTGAAAAGATTCAAAAGGCATCGCTTCCTGCACCAGCGGCATTCCTTTATCCGTCTCAGTGGTTCACCCCTACCCAGCTGCTATATCTCATTAACAAGCATTTGACCACTGCAGCCGGCCTGGGAGTGTTGACACTTGAAAGGCCCAGGCAGGCGTGGGCAGGCCATCAGCTATGGCAACAGGAAACTGCCCCGGAGACAACACTGAGAAAACAGCAGCTGCAAGAGCCAAAGTCAGAACAGACATAAAGGGTTGCCTATATCCACGTCGGTCTGGGGTATCGGTGCGTGCCTGTGGGCCTGAATTCACACGTCTATTTACTATATTTATGGGATATAAAGGTTGCTATCAACATGTCTCTAACACTGGACTTGCTGACAACACAGAATGATTTTTTGACTTTCAGTGTTCTCGAATCCTCAGGTTTCCAGAATCTTCCTCATCTCCTTTTAATGTAACTTCTTGTTTATGCACATAAGGACGTTCACTAGAGGCCTTAAACTTGATAGACACGTTCACTCTGGTGAAAGTCACAGTGACAATAAAAAATATATATGCCTGAATCCTTACCCATTTTTCATGCTACCACATTATTTTTAAAAACAAGTCAACTTGTAAAACTGTCACATAAATACGTAAGATTACTCTGAAAGTCTTTGGCTTAGGAATCAAACTGTGATGGTTTTATGTAGAATATTTAAGAATGAAACAGTCATTTCAATTGTGTAAAGGTAGCTCATAAAATTGTGGGATGTTCCACTTATTATTGATCATAATAATTTCAAATACCTATGTTAATAAAATTCATTTACTATTCTTTGAATTGTAGGCTACACAGCATCACACCCTTGAATCTACTTCTAAATGTTGTTTCTATATTCATCTGAGGAGCTCAAAGTACACATACCAATTGGAATGTTTCATGCAATGTTTGGGGCAAGTATTTCTCCAAATCTGGTGTGTCTCTGTCCAAGCCTATAAGAGCGTTTTTAGAGGATAGGTAAGCAATAGTTCAAAATCAAAGTTTTTCATCCAGAAGGAAAATGACCCTTTTCAAAACAGGAAAAAGAGGTCACTCCATATTAGGGGAGAAAAGAAAGCTAAATGAAAAAAGACACTAATACAATGTGTTATAAGTGAAAGTAGTTGACTGCCACTCAAAGACTAGTGAATTATTTTCCTGTCATCATCAGTACAATAGACTATTAGTGGTTATTACACTGACATGCTAATAAATGACTAGTACTTTAATAAGACTACTAATACTTTTATTCTTTTCAATAATTTAGATTTATTTACATTTGTCTATCAGTCATCATAAAAACTACCCTAATTTATTCGCATTGTTACACTAAAATGGTTAATTAGATAAAAAGCATGTGAATTTCTTTAAAATTATTGCCTATTAACTCTTTTTTTTGCCAGAAAATGTTTCTTGAGTACAGTGAGTTTCCAACTCTATCTTCATCCATGTATTTTTTTTCTTTCGCCTTTTATGCTCCAGGAGAAGAGACGAATGTACCAACCGCCACTGGAAATTTATATTCTTGATGATATGGTAGATACAGAAACATCCTCCTGAGGGTCATTAAAATATTTCCACTTGACTTCAGTTTTTCCGTCACAGTCATGTTGGGTCATGCTCATGTCTGATAGGCAGGGAAATGATACTCAGGATCTGCAGACAGCCTGGGAGCAACTCTTGGTTCTGCCACTCACCAGCAAGGCAAGCCTCGGTTAAGTAACTTAAATTTCCCGTGCCTCACTCAGACACCTAGTCTGTTAATAGGGGTAAGATTAGTAGTACTTAATTCGTAGGGTGTTGTAAAGATTAAATGGGTATGTACACATACATACACTTCACACAGTGCCCGTCACCTACTAAACACTCAAATAAGGGGTAACTACTACTGTTAACATCAACCGTTTCCCCACCCCATGTCACATTCTATCCCTCTACACTGTGGTATATTTCCACAGAACTTACTGCAGCTTATATTGTCATGTGTGTGTGTGTTGACTTTTTTATTTTATAACAAAACCCCTCCCCTGTTTTCCCCAACTCTAAGACACATATACAGGAATATAAGCTCTATGAAATCATGGATGTTACCTGTCTTGTTTACAGTTGTTTCTCTTGAACCCAGAAGTATTGGCAGATGCTGATACTAACAGCTCAATAGATTTACTGAATCTTGAATACTGAATGGATGAATCTGTATTGATCTAGGCTCAGAGGCAAAAAATAACCAAGGATGAGTTTTAGTAAATTAATTCCATGATGGAAAAACACCTGATGTCTACAGTTAAGGGGATAGGATGTTTATCTATATTCATCTATATTACAAAATTGATGCCAGGGCCCTAGCAAATACCTTGATAATGATGCTACATTTAATTCTGATAGACTAATGATTCTAAGTTTGCAGCCTATTTAATTGGCATTCTAATATTATTCGAAGATTGTTTATGTATAAGGCCATATGTTAACTCCTGTATAATATATACTTTTTGTTAATGCCGTGAAGTCGATTCTGGCTCCCAGCAACCTGGTGTACAGCAGAGCGGAAACCTGCTGGGTCTTTTTGCACTATCCTCTCATCTTCCAGGACTATATCAGACAGTGCTCTGCTGCTATTTACAGGGTTTTCACGGCCAATTTTTTGGGAAGTGGGTGGTGGGGGTCCTTCTTCCTAGTCTGTCTTAGTCTAGAAGCTCTGCTGAAACTTGTCCACTGTAGGTGACTCTGCTGGTATTTGAAATACCAATGGCATAGCCTTCAGCATCACAGCAACACACAGCCACCACAATATGACAATCAATAGTCAGCTGGTGTGGTTCCCTGACTGGGTGATGGTGAGAGGGCCGAATCTTAACCACTAGACCACCAGGCCTGGCTCTGTATAATATACAGTTTCTTAATAAAAGGTGACATGATTTTCAGTGTTGTTTTGAGTTTTGAAGTGTGGAGTTTGGAGTAAGTTGCAGTTTTATTATTTATTTATTTATTTATTTTTTGATGGGGAAAATTGGCCCTGAGCTAACACCTGTTGTCAATTCTCATCTTTTTGCTTGAGGAAGATTGCCCCTGAGCTAATATCTGTGCCAATCTTCCCCAATTTTGTATGTGAGATGCTGCCACAGTGTGACTTTGATGAGTAGTGTAGGTCCATGCCTGGGATCTGAACCCATGAACCCACACCGCTGAAGGGAAGCACACGGAACTTTAACCACTCAGCCATGAGGTCGGGCTCTGAACTTTTATTCCCGATGGAAACTTTTTAATGCTAGTTAATTGGAGGATCTGAGGACAGGGGAAACCATGGCGCCAAAATAAGACCATGTGATGTCCAATCGAGATAGATTTGCGTGGACGAGATTTTAAGACAATTTCTAGAACCTGCCAAGAACTTTTATAGTAACACTTTTTTTGAGTTGCACTTTGTTCAGTTTCTTAAACTGTAGTAATTTCCGCATATTTGTTGTTTTGTTCCTCTCACCTGTTCCTTGCTTATACTTTTACTTTGGAGGAAGTGGGGAGCTTGTAATACGGTGTTCTGCCTTGGAGCTTCCCTTGCAGACTGAGGGACTCAGGTGAGGTAAGTGGAGGGATCTGTGAGGAGGGAGGAAACGTACCTGACGCTTTAAGGACCTGGGGATAAAGTAGAGGCTCCTGGGCCAGCCTAGAGGTTAAGTTCAAGACCTGAACCACATTAAGGCCTGATGGTGATCCCTCAACTCCAGCAGATGCTGGGCTCCAGTCTGCCCAGGGCAGGACAAACTCTGGATTATTTGGGGGGGGAAATCAGATTTTTCAGAGTTGAAAATTTTTGAAACCATTAGAAAAGCACTGTGCTAAGTTCCAACCTGATGCTTACCATCAGTCCAGCTCCACTCAGACTCAGTGATGAGTATGAAGGAATTCACCCCACCTTAGCATTAATTGACTTAAATTCTATTTTTTACAACTTCACTCACATATAAAATCTCCCCTCTCCCCAAAGCACCCATTTTGAAAAGGAGAGAATTGGCATATATGCTGAACTGTTCTGGGATTGCATATGCTCTCTCATTTGATCCTTCCCACCATCCGCCATGATTGGCATTTTTATTCCCATTTTCAAGATGATGGTGTGGAGGCAGAGACCAATTTGTCCATTTTCCTTAGGTGATATAATTAAGAGGTGGGTCATTTGAACTCAAGTGACATATTGAACTTTAAATTTCCTATTATATCCCATTGCCTGTAGACCGTCTAAAATTCCTTTAAATAATGCAAAGATGTTGAGTTTTTTCTGATATTTTGTATACCAGAGATATGTTTTTAAAGTGTTCTGAAGGTTCTCGTTCCTGTGAGAAACCAAGTGGCAATTAAGAAATTCACCATGAGGGGTTGGCCCTGGCCCTGTGGCTGAGCGGTTAGGTTCGCGCGCTTCACTTTGGTGGCCCAGGGTTTGCTGGTTCTGATCCTGGGCATGGACGTACGCGCCGCTCATTAAGCCATGGTGAGGAGGCATCCTACATAGAAGAAATAGAATGACCTACAACTAGGATATACAACTATGTACTCTGGCTTTGGGGAGAAAGAAAGACAAAAAACGAGGAAGATTGGCAACAGATGTTAGCTCAGGCCAATCTTCCTCAAACCCGCCCCCCAAAAAACCAACAAAAAAAGACATTCACTATGAGACAGAAGCTGAAGGAATGTATTAGAAACAGGGCACGAAGTTGTGTTATGTCACCCCCTATAAAAAGGAAGGAAAGAGAGGAGGAAAGAGTGGGCAGTGTGAGAAATGAAAAAGACTGAGTTGCTCTAGGTTTGCAGGCACATTTTGTATCTGAAGAAAGTAAGGTCCGTGGCGTGATATCAAAATATTGTTGCAATAGCCTCCTAGTTGGTCTTTCTTCTGCTCATTGCTCCCTCTAGTCTATTTTCAGCCACAGCCATACTAGTTCCATTAAGACAGTTATGTCATTTCTCATGCACATCCTCTAATAGCTTCCCCATCTAACTTAAAGACAAAATCCTCATTGCCACTCATTCCCCTTTCATTGCATTTCTTCTCCTACTCCTCACTCCTCTGCTAAGGATGTTCCAGCCATACTGGCCTAGCATTCATGGGAAGGGCCAGGCACCCTCCCACCTCACAGCCTGTGCCCTTGCTGTTCCCTCTGCCTCAGAGGCTTTCCCCCAGGCACCCCATCCTCACAGTTCATGCTCTTATCTCTTCCCATCCCCTTCTCTGGCCACTCTATCCAAAATTTCCTCTATACTTCAACTCTTCATTTCCTCCTTCCTTCATTGTATTCACTCACTCCTTAACCCTTATCACTAATAATGAACAATATATTTTACTTTCCTTTTTTATTTATTAACTGTCTTCCACTAGAATTTAAGGTTTTTAAGAATTGTATTTTTGTTGGTATTGCTCACTGTTGTCGCATCTGGAGTTGGACATGGCACACAGCAAATCCTTAAAAAAAAAGTTTGTTAATTATTAAAATTGTAGTTACTCAGGATGTGGTAGATTAATTGCAAAAGTGGCCCCAATTGACGGTCTCCTTCTATCCATGGCCTTTGCAATGTGTCTTTGCAGCTTCTTACATAAAGATTTGGAGTCTGTTTCCACACCCATTGAATTTGGGCTCTATTTGCTTTTGCCAATAGATTGGGGCAAATACGACATTGCATTAGTTCCCATTCTAGGGCTCAAGAGGTCGTGTATACCCCTGCAGTTCTCTTAAAACTCTGCCTCCACCATCATGACAAGTCCAAGCAAGACTGCTGGAGGATGAAAGAAAGGTAGCAGAAATGAGTTATCTCAGCTGAGGCCATCGCATACTGGCTAGCCTCAACTAACCCAGCACCGACCACAAATGAGTGAGCAAGCCCATCCAGGAACAGCCAAGCTCAACTTAAACTGGACAAACTACCAGTCAATCCATACACTCATGAAGAAAAAACTGTTGGTTGTTGTGTGCCACTGAGAATTTGTGATTGCTTGTTATGCAGCAGTCTTGCAATAATAGCTAACTGATAGAGAAGATCACTCAGCTAGTGAGTAGCAGAGATAAGACTTGAACTCACATTCTCTCTCCAGAGTCCATACTCTTAACAACTAGATAGGTCCCATCCTTAGAGCAGGCAAAATCTAGTAGAAAAAACAAAGTCTAAGCAAATGAAATATATTGTGATAATTGAAATAATGCAAGCACTATTTGGTAGTACCCAGAGAAGAAAGTAATTAATTTTGTCTAGTGTAAAGAAGGCAAAAAAATTAGATGATCGAATACAATGCCACAGGGGAATTATCATCAGAGCTGAGTTTAGAGGCGCTACCCTGGTACACAGGGAAGAGAAGGACTTTTTTGGGAAGAGACAATAGCAAAAAACCTCAATAGCCTGTTTAGAAAAAGTTATCAGGCTCAGTGTTGCTGGAGCATAAAGGGTAAAATTGGGAAACATCAGAGTTGAATTTGGAGAGTTAGATGTCCACATTATTGTATGTTATGCTGAAGAGTTTGAGTATTATCCTATGGGAAAGAGAGAATCATTAAAAGCTTTATGCTAGGAAATGCTTTGATGAGACTCACGTTTGGAAAGATCAGCCTGGCAACAATATAGTAAATGTATTTGAAGGTGGCTTTCTGAGGAAGTGGTGTTTGAATAGGTCCTGAAGAATGAATAGATTTCAACAGTAGGCCTGGAAACGAGGATAACCCAGGCTGAAGAAATGGCACAGATGAGGACACAAAGGTAAGGAATTACAGATTATTCTCAGAAATGGAATACAATCTGTCTTTTAGGTAGGTAAGTTCACCTGAAGCCTAGGATACAAGGTTGATTACTACTGAGAAATAAGGAAGGATATATAGAATCACAAAGTCCTCAAGTGTCAGGGCAGAAAAACATTAACAAGTTGATTGAAGCCATAGCCTGCAAGGCCTTGAAAGGCAGGCTTAGGGGTGGAAATCTATTTAGCAGTTCTTTGGAATCACTGCTAATTTTTCAGCACCTGTGAGCAAACAGTTCATAGTAGTCTGGGGTGGGGGAATTAGGGCTGAAGGTGCTTCTAGTGGAAGGGAAGCAAAACGTGGGTTTGGAACATCTTGACCCAGACGAACTTATGGGAAAAGACATATGATTCCATTGACAAGATGACTTTACAATACTGAGCTTTATTGGCTTTCCTTAACAGAAATAATAATGTCAGAGAGTAACTGGTCTGTCTGAGAAACAGGGGCAGATGACTTGATTTATTATTTGTTGAATCTACAGTTCTAGATGGACTCTCACCCAGGCATGTAGCACTGAAATGGAACTGACTGTCTGGAGCTTGGAAGGGAGAGCAAGGCCACAGGAATAATTTGGTAGACACTCATGTGGACATGTGATTTTGATGCTGCAGAAACAGATATTTATTATAGAAGGAGGAAGGGAAGAAGGCAAGATACAGAGAAGGTGACCCTATAATTTATCCTCTAAAAAAGGGCACTTTTGAGAGTGAAAGGCAGCTGTATTAATAATTACGACAAGACAACAGGCTACACCAGGAAGTTCCCAAGCCAAGTGGGATGTGTGGACACCTTAGAGAGGGGAAAGAGCAACTGGCGAGGCTCTCTGGGTGGTGATTGCCAAGAAGGTAACTCGGGAAGGGCTAGAGGGACAGATACTACAGCAGTAGGGAGGGGATGCTTACAGAGTCCATGCTGAGTAGGGAGACGTGGGTAACCAGGAGGGGTCTTTGAACTAGATGAAAAAGCCTCCTTGAGGGACTGTGGGTCCTCATGAAAGCCAATATCATTAGAGCTGTGGTATATTTAAAAGCTTCTACCTACAAAATAGTATCTGCTTTTGAGGGGTTAAGCCTGGCTATTCCTCGGCTCTTTGCCACTTACATTTTTCTCATGGTAGAAAGTGCTCTGTGCTCTAAAACCTCACTAGCCTCCTCCTCAGCATGTCCCAGGACAGTTTTACAGCTCCAGATGGAATGCAGATGAATGGCTGCCTGTTTCCATTTCATACTTTGAATTTACAGGTGCAGGTTGTATAGCTTCTCATTGTTACTCAAATTGTAAAACATTTTAAAAGCTTCAAGCATGTCAAGCTCTCTGATTTTGGATAAAATTGGATTTTGCAGTCCGTTGTGTGCCTATAATATTTCCTGTGCGGAGAAAATCAGAATAACAAAGCAAAACAAAACACCTGCTCTGTGAGAATGTCTTCTGAGTTTCATTTGGCGAGGTTTGAACTGGGAAGATGAAACTGCTTTGATAAGTGTACATTGTCATGAAAACACTAATTCTTAGGTTATTTTTCCTTCAATTTAGGGATGTCGGGGTATATGTGCTCAGTGCTTCAGGAGGTGGCACGCTTCTGTTTGGGTGGTAGCTTTTAAACCAGAGTTGCTTCTTAGGCAAGGGTCAACTTGACCCTGGAGGGACCAGTTTGGCTGGGGCAGTAAATCACCTTGACCCAGAATGGTGCTGAAAGGCTCCAGGAATTTCTTTTTGGAGCTTCCTGGGTAGCTCTACTTCTTGCCGATTGTCCTGGTTAGGTAGAGTTCCACTCACTCAGACAGAATCCTTTAAGCAGACAAAATAGTCATTTTTTATTTTTCTCCAGTTCTTCATTAAAACAAGTTCTTCTGATCTCTTTGTGTTAACTTATATCTATTACAAATCTGCTGAGCCAAATTTGCAAAATTGCTGAGTATGTTTGAACATAAAGCCCTGTGCACTGGCCAGTAGGGGCTTGTGCATTTAAAAAGGTACATAGTACTTTATGATGCTCATAATGTATCATAGACTTGTTGGAGGGCAGGTGTGGATTCTTTTCTAAGTAAAAAATTACCAAAAATAATTTTCCACAAGGTAATATTCTCTTGGCCACGAAAACCCTATGAATAGCAGTGGAGCATTGCCTGATACAGCGCCAGAAGGTGAGAGGATGGCGCAAAAAGACGGGGCAGGGCTCTGCTCTGCTGTACACAGGGTTGCTAGGAGTCAGAATAGACTCCACAGCACTCACAACAAAATATAACCCAAGGTATTTAATAACCAATAGAATTCCCATGAAGCTCTTAGAGTAGATTGAATTAAGTTACCATAATCCTGTCTGACTATAAAATCATACAAATCACAGGTGTTTTGAACTGGGTTAAGGACCTTGAAATCATGTGATTACCTGGCATGTGGGGAAGTGGAGACCTAGAAACAATGGAACCAACACATGTCCAGATATTCCTAGTGGCCAAGTCAGGCCCAGTCATTGACATTCCAGCTCCATGCTTTTCCCACTGTGTGACCAGCATGACAGGTGTCTCCTGATCAGAAAAGCAGAGCACTTCAGAGTGCAATTGTCTGACACACGGTGATCTGTGAGCCAGCTGCCTGGTATATGCTTTGTGTTCCTTAGAGGAAATTGCAGAAGCTCACTGCCTGTGGACGTAGGGCACATTTTTGGATGCATAGGTCATACGGAAATGGCAAAGATGGTCTTCAGGGTCACAGACCTGGCTTCAACACCTGCAATTTGTGCAGGTGACAAGTGGATCTTTGATGAAAGATAGACATTTACGGGAAAAGAAGAATGTAAATTGTTCGCCATGCAAATATTTACTTGAATTGTCTTTCCTTAGAGCGAGGAGTATGTTAAATAGGATCGCTAGATTCTACGGTGTGAATTTCCTTGTAGTCCGATCAGTCTTGTCCTGCTCCCTTCAAAATACTGTGTAATACCAGGATAGAGATGGAATTGTGTTCAACTTATGCTGCTCACTTGTTACATATGTGTCCTGTGGCCCTGCTTCCACACTCGCATGGGACACACAGTCTGACCAGCCTGAGTGTGCTGCTGTGGCCCATGAAAAAGAATATTTATAACTATGCTGTTTGTAAACCTCTGCAATGGATGATTACCTTTTTATACATTAAAGGGAAGTTCATGGGGGAAAATTGGCATGGCTGTCCTATTATTAAGTTAAAGAGTCATTTTAGCTGTGACAATGCGGAAAGTTTTAGTGTACAATTTGTGTTCAAATTATGCAATTAATTGTAGGAACTACAGAGGCTCAAGTTCCAGTTGATTAAGAAATGGTATTAGAGGTGTTGTTTACTCTTTGTGTGAAATAAATAATGCAAACTAATATTTAGCTCTAAAATAATATTTGGACTTATTCCCCCTCTTTGGGTCCTACTGGGTAGGACTAAGTATATCGTCACGATACACAGAGAAGTATATCAGGTCTCCTTTTTCTCGTGGCACTGTGGCCATATGAGCTTCAGGAAGGGAATTTTTGATTCACGACCACTGACTGGAGTGCTGTTTACTGTGGCAC
The DNA here is from genome assembly GCF_037783145.1 of Equus przewalskii. Taxonomy (NCBI): domain Eukaryota; kingdom Metazoa; phylum Chordata; class Mammalia; order Perissodactyla; family Equidae; genus Equus; species Equus przewalskii. Next base: position 52,227,310 of record NC_091846.1, read on the forward strand.
TAGGCTGCACCGCTTTACAAAACGTCAAAATGCACTAGTCTATTCTGGAATGATCTCTACAAAGCAGATCTTGAAGCCTTCTTCCTTAGGATAAATTCCTAATGGGAAATTCCTAAATATTCTCTGGAACTGAAGCAATGATACTGCATTCCATTGCAGGGGATTTGAGGATGACCCAAAGGTTGGTAATTCGGCGCAATAATAATTTTTCTGAGGATTGCTCAGGCAAATGGATGTGGACAAGGGCACTTCAGAAATACTTTCTGACCCCTGTCTTACTCTTGTTTTTTGGCTGCAATCCATTTCCAGAATCAAAGGCCCCCACCCCCTCTTTCTATTTTATAGTCTATGAATACAGGGTCATTAACAATTTGCCAGAGCAATTTAATATGATTGAATTAACTCCCAGAAGAGGAGGAAGCCATAAGTGAAATCATACTGCTCAAATAAAAATAGCGTTGAGCCTTCCAACGAAATCTCATTGAGATGACAGTGTGCTCCCTGAACTGAAATAGTTTGCTGCTTACAAGCAGATTATTTGGATTCTATATTATGACCTATTTGTCCTTAAGCACATTGTTTAACCTCCTCACACCCCAACTGCCTGCTCTGTAATCTGGGGAATAACAAAATCTCAGAGGATGATTGTCAGGATTAAATGAGACAGACTATTTAGTTCAAAGTACATTTTCGTTAGTGCCTGGACTTTGCGAAAGTTTAATTAATAGTAGATATATTATTAGTAGTAGTAGTACTACTAGTACTGGTGCTACTACCACTATCATATTATCTACCTGATGGTTATTTATGTAAACCATGGGCAGTGCCCACCCATTCATTCATTCAACAAACATTTATTAGAAACATAGTATGTGTCAGGCTAAGGGCCAAAGAGACAAGAAATGAGAGACACACATATATATTTACATACATACACATATAAAAAATATATAAAGATATATGTGTATGTATATACATATACATACACATATACACACATACTATATTAAATACATATAAATATACATATTAAGTATAAATTTCCCATGCCTGACCCAGAAGGACGGATATAGCTGGTATGTCCTTTATTTTTGTCACATGGAAAAATAGGCTTTGGGTATAGGACATTGCTGACACAGAGACATTGATAGGGCCATGGCCAGATGTCGCATTTTAAAAATTTCGTCCTGTGACCCAATATTTAAGATTCAAGTAATCTCCAAATCAATACGGTCATCATCAGCTAGAGACAGGTATTCTGACCTTATTGTTAGAGCCAAACCGGGGAGGACAATAAAGAGAGTGAACTCAGTTTGGTCTTGGTTTTGTTGCAGCTGGCTTACTATCCTCTAGGAGCCATTTAGCAAACAGACGATAGACACATGGCTTTATTTATAGCAGTCTGTAGGGAAGGAATGCAGTCGATTGCGCCATCTCTTCCGGAGTAGTTTAGCTACGGAATTATCTCTATCAGGTGGAGGATGCATTAGGCAAACATAAGCTCATTCTGGAATGTAGGCAAATTGATCTGTAAATGGGTGGTGCTGGTTAATTAGGCTACTCAGCTTTACCTGGGGAGTGACGGTTTTATGAGTGGGGGAAATTTAGTGTAAGCAATTTTTTTGTCTTTTGAAATAAACATCACAATCAGTAACTCCTACTTTTATTCAAAAATACATTTTTATGTTTTTCTGCCAATTCAGAGCTTTGGGTTAGAATTATCCTAATGATTAATACCTTTGATACTTCCGATCAGTGTGGGTACTGCCCGGTCTGCTTCAATTGCCCTGCTCTGGTGGTGTGGCACTTATATCCTTCACTCTGAAATAAACATTCCCTAAAGCTCTCAAACAGATAGTGCTCAGAGCTTTCCCTTGGGTCCTCTTTTGAATTAAATCAATTAGGAGAATGCCATGTGTTCACCATATGTATGTCAACTTACCAGGGATTCTTAAAAGGAAAGGAGAAAGACATTCAAAAAAATCACAAATCACTTGAAAACACACAAACTGAAAAAGAATTAATTGACCAACCAGTTAAATCTCTATTTATACATTTCAAAAGTTGATTAAAATTAGACAAGATAATGGATCTCCTGATTATCATTATATATTGCACTTCCATTTATTTTCATTCTCATATGTAATTAATTTCTCAAGCACTATAGGAATCAATCACTCTTTATCAAGTTTCTTCACCTGGAAAAAGCAAAATGATTGCCAGGCCAGTGGTAGTAGATTTTAACAAAATTCTTCAGAGTTCAATAGGCTATAGACTAAATGAAACAACATTTGGTGAATATTTTCGCTGTCTTTCATTAACTGGGTTGGGAATCCAGTTGGCTGGGTCCTGAATATAGTATTATGATGTGTTAGAGTTGGCATGTGCAGAACAGGTCTTTTGGTCTGATTTTTTTTTTTTCAGTGAGGAAGATTGTCTCTGAGCTAACATCTGTGCCAATCTTCCTCTATTTTGCATGTGGGATGCTGCCACAGCATGGCTTGATGAGTGAGAACCCCAGGTTGCTTAAGCAGAGCATGTGAACTTGACCACTACGCCACCAGGCCGGCCCCGTGGTCTGCATTTTTAATTGCACAGATGCTGTTATTCAATTTTAAATCTCTTGGAATGCCTCACATGGTGTTTGGCACATGGCAGAAATTCTACACATATTTTAAAAATCGGAACAATAAGGAAACTGATGGGTAGAGAAGTTAAGTGACATGAACAAGATTATCTAGCTAGTGAACAGGTCTTCGGACTCCCAAGGCTTTCGCTTCTGCACTAAGAATACCCTCGAGTATTCTCCTCCACAGGCCCCCACGGCCTCCTGCGTTGTCTCCCATGTTGTTATTCATCATGTCTGCCCGGGCCCATCTCCCTTTTCTCTTTCATATTACTTCGATGTACTTGTTTTCTAGTCCATAAGTTCTCTGAATTTACCTTCATGTTTCCTTTTTTCTGCCTTTGCTAGATCTGTTCCGTTCACATTGATAACATTTTCTACCCATCTCTGCTTTTCAAAATCTCAGCTGCCTCTTCGAGAGATTAGGGGTGAATTCAAATAGATGGTAGAGGACTGGGACCTAATCTGGTTGAAAACAAGTTGATTACAGCTAGCAAATATCCTAGGTGATTTCTAGAAAGGTGTCAGAAGTATGTCCTTGAATACATGTAGTGACTTGCATTTTTGGTCCCCATTACAGGGAGTTGAGGTGCTAAAAATGTGGGGAGAAAAGGTCTGGGTAGACCTAGCCCTGGAAAAAATCTGAACTATGCAGGAATTATTTTTAAGGCATCCCTATTCTTTTCTTCTCCTGTTGGCTCTTTTCCCTTTTTTCCATTCTGCAAATGCAGTTAAAGTTGTCCAGAGTTCTATTGCTATTCCTAAGCCATCTGGTTTTACAAAGGTCAAAATACAAAGTCTTGTTTCTTAGTCTGTCCAATAGTAACATAACACAACAACAATAAATCCTGACGTGGTGCTTACTATGTGTCAGAACTATTTTAGAACATTATATTTTCCTTTAGTTCTCATAATCAATTTTTAGGGTAAATACTATTATTAATGTTTTACAAATGAGAAAACTGAGGCATAGAGAGGTTAAGCAACTTGTCCAAGTTGCCCAGCTAGCAAATGGCAGAGCCAAGACTTTGATTTCAGTGAGTCTGGCTTCAGTCTGTGCTTTTCATGGTGACATATATCTACCCTCTTTTCCTCTAACATATGACCAGTGGGGAATGAACAGTGAGGTATAACTAGTTATTTATATTTTTAACTGTCTATCCTGACTGGAGTCCCTCTTTGGATTTCTAAAGATATAAGCATTTTTTCCTCTCTTCTCTTCAGTCCTTTGGCCTGAATATAGACCCTTTTATGATAAACTTAGTTTTCAAACAATTAATTAAGTCAACAAATATGTATTTAAATTGCATTCATGTTAATCTTCTCACTTTCCTCTTCCACTTTCAGTTTTGTGAATTTTTCAGGTTACTGTCCGTGAATTTGACTGTGAGTTTCTCATCTTTTTCCTGCTCCTTCAAAACTCTTTGTTTATTAAAAGTACCTGCAACTCTACACAGCTCTAGCTTTGGGCAACACTTACCCATGAAATCCAACTGAAGGTACCTTACTCTTCCCCATTATTTGGCTGGCCATTATCTTCCTTTTCAATATTTCCTTTCAGAGATCCGTGATGACTTTTTGCACGTAAAGTTTAACTCATTTATTTCAGACAACATCTCCTAAATACCCGAGGTTTACCATTACGTCTTGAATAAGACATTTTTGTCTTCTAAGTTCCATACACAGATATAGAAGAGCCTTGATGGAGAGGTACATAATGCTTATTTTCCTACTGATATTGGGGAAAAACCGTATAATGAACCATGTCCCATATATTTGTATTTTGGCAAAGCTCATTGAGTTAGAAATGGGAAAACACTCAGTCACCATGAAAATTCTGGAAATGCTTATAGTAAACTAGAATCAGGACAATGATAGAAATCCTAGGCAAGGAAAGTATGACAGTTCAGCTAAAGAACAAGGAACAGCTGTATGAAGAAAGATTTACAGTAAGAAATGCTAAACCATTTTGGGAAGAAGAGCCACATATTTTAGGGAGAGAACCACTTATATTTGAAGAGAACATGGATTCAAAGGAAAAATAATAGGTGAAATAGGAGTATTCCATTGCATCTTATCTCTTGCAATTATAGGAAGTAAACAGACAAAACGAAATTAACCCTTGGGACTCAATGCCCTGGTGGTTTTCTTGAAACTTTGCAAAAAGGATGGACCATATGGTAAGGACTGCGTCTGGGACAACACAGGCTCAGATGAAATTTCAAGGATTATAAATCCTCTTGTTTCATCTCATAATTTGATCACCAGCTGGCGGTGGGAAGTATAACATTGCACAATTAAGTGCCTATGGGTTTTTTATATTTTCCTCAGTAGCATCCGGATTTGGTCCCTGGAAAACAGAATGTGGCACTACTCCAGGAAGATCATTAATCTGTCTCAGTAGGGCAGTCTTCCCACATGGGACCCCATCAATAATGGTCTGTTGGAGTGATCTGTCACACCATATGGGGGAAGATGAAACAAGAGATTGAGCAACAGAGGCACACATGTAACTTGGAATCCTGGCAAAAACGGAAAAGAAGGAAGGAAGCATTACATATCATGGATCCACATAGTGCAGAGAGGTCAAGTAGTTAATTACATGCCCATTGTTGGTCTTAGAGTCTGTCATACAGACCTCGAGTGCAAAGAGAGAACCAGCAGGGAAAGTAAATCAGTGTTCTGGAGAGGTACCAAATTAAATATCCTTTCTGTGGTATCTTTCAGGGGCCAGTAGAATATGAGAGAATGGGGTTCCTGGAGGGCACTGCCATGCTGTGTACACAATGCCTGTCCATGTGGTGTCTGTTGTACAGAAAAGGTCTAGGGGAGATAGGAGATATAAGCCATGATGCGTATCACACAGTTCTTTATTATGAGGGGTTGATGAACACTATGTCCTTTTCCAACCCAGTTTTCACCTACCTTTTGTCACACCCTATACTGGAGCCATACTGAACTACTCAAAATAGTCATTATTTGCCCACTATCTAGAGCTTGGGCCTTCCTGGAAGAGGGAGAGATGAATGGTTGCATGGATAATTGGGTGGATTGGATGAATGCATGCATGCATGCATGAATGGATGAATGAATGAATGTTTGCACACAGCAACACTTCCTGTAACCAGTCAGCTATTTACCACAAATACTAGTGGCAATTGGAGTGCTTTTCTCCTGGAAGCAGTGTTGAGGGTGACAGAGTAGGGCAGGAACAGGTGAGGTGGAGAAAATAGATACACATAAGAGAAGAAAGATCCCATGGGGGAAATTGTGTGTTTTTAATTTCAATCAGAACTTTCCCCATATAGTCTATGTTTCCATGGTGCTTCAGTTATTTAATACATGGTTTCCCATTAGTTTCAAAACAGGAATCTAAAGCACATTTTAATGTGACTTTCAGAATTCATAGACTAATAGATATTAGGAAATGCAAACTGGGAAATTGTCACAACCAAATGGAATAGTCAGTATTCCAGCACAGGCTTCCTCAACCTGAGTCTCAAGCTAAGACTGGGCTAATGTCAGCTCAGCTGCAGCAAAGAGAAAAAGGTTTGGTGAGTGGAGGAAAGGAGAAGGGAAAACAACCTTCTTTTCTTTCTCCCTTTTTAACCTATCTTTCAGGGGAAGGAGCCCCCTCAGCAGGTGGATCTCAGGGCTCTGGGAGAGCGATTGCTCTGTGCAGGCAGGGACAACAGGAAGTGAGTGCCAACAGGCCCTCTCCCCCACATAAACACACACAGACTTAACCTACGGCTGAACTTCTGCTCTTGAGTGACCAGTGCCATTAGGACACAGGTCAAAAGGTTGTAGGGTGACAGAAAATGGAGCCTTATTGGATGAAAGAGAAAATAAAAAATTCTTTTGTTTGCTTAACTCTGTGGGTTGTATAGCTACTGTGATGTCAGAATGGAGTCCAGAGTGGGAATGAGAATTCCCTGATTTATCACAGTCTGAGAAAGGCAGTTGGGAACTCAGTTAAGCACTGAAAAAGAGTCATATGGAAGACCTACACAAAATAAAAGTGACTCTCACTGCTCTGAAGGGGGAGTGTAGATGTGAGCAGTCTCTGGTGATAGTAAGAAGGTACGGAGAGCAGCATCAGAAAATTTCTCTTTCTGGAACGTGCAGGTTGGAGGAAATACAGATGCAGTGCACAGCTGGCTGACCCACTCTCTTCCCTTCTGCTCTCCACAGCGGGCACTCTCATCACAGTGGGTTAGGAAAAGCTTTTTGATGTTTAAAGCTGTACACTCTGGGAGCACATTCAATAATAATATATGAATATGATATATATATATATATATATATATATATATATATATATTTCTCTACAAAAAGGCATGGCAACATGAAGCTCACCTGGCAAATTGTTTAACCTCACAGATAAGCATAGGAATTGGAGATTTCCTGCTGTGTTTGGCTATTTCCACCCACTCAAACTCTGAGAACATTTGCAAGTTCTCGACAATTCTCTTTCTTCTAGAATTTTCTTCAAAATAAAAAATCCTGACCATTTAAAGGAGGATGCAAAAGGCTTCCCTGTTTTTCAACTCAATCTATCATTCTCTTGGTAAAGATAATTTTTTTTAAAAAAAAGAAAATAAAGAAATTAGATTGCATTGCTTTTTTTGTAGTTGTTGAACTCCAAATTGTCTGATATCATTCTAGAACTTCTTTTACTACGTGCCTTCTCCTAGGTTGGACTTTAGTTACAGAAATTTTCCCCTAATAGCTGAACAAATAATGAACTACTGCTTTTCAAAATGAGTTTTGTATTTGAGTTAATCGAGCAAGTTCACATATGCTGTTATTATTATTTTTTTAAAATGTGATTTTCAACAACTTGCCTTCAAGCATTCATGATTTTTGTTTCTTAGGGTACCCCTGTGTAAAACCATGGCAAGCCCTCAAAAATGAGACTTTAGCTCCTTGCAAATGCTGAGCAGACGGGAACATGCTCCTGGGAGATTAATGAGTCCTGTTAACCTCGTTGCAGAGATGGAAACTCAGAAACAAAGTGCCTGTGAGGATGAGGAGGAAGTCAATGTCAGCAGCAGGATTGGAATTCATACTTGCCTGATTTCTCAGCCCACGAGCAGCTCCCCCACAGATCCCAGCTTTGTCTCCCAGCCCTAGCGAGGGGGTGGAGTGTTTCCGAACGTTGAAAGAATCCTATTAGCCTCAGGCCTGAGCATTGCAAGAAGGCCCTTCCTTTTAATAAATGACAGAGCTGGGAAGTAACTTTGAGGGGATTTATTCCAACCTCCAAATTTTATAAGTGAGAAAAAGGTCATAAAAATACTAGAAACAGAATCAGAATACCAGTTTGCAGTAATGCCACAGGGAGGCAAATTGGTGTGATGAAAAGTACTGCATAGGATATGGATTTGGGCGTTTGAAGCCTCACTTTGCCTTGCATTGAGCCCGTTTCTTGTCTGTAAAATGTAGAAAATAATACCAACTGCAGTGTTTCATGAAGATTACATATGCCAAGTACATGAGATGTAGGCACTTAAAATTTCTGCGTGCCCATATTTTCATCCTCTCTCACGTTGCACTTACGCAATTTCTCTACGTGAGAAAAACAGTACCCAAATGTGCTCACTAAGGGTCCAATCCCAAGTCAGTGGGACTCTGTGGGACATTAATCTTGGAACTTTGTCTAGCCCAGCGTCAGGAGTTAAGACTCAAATGCAGTGCATGGCAGTTTAGTACATTGAGCTCAGTGTTGCTCAGAACCCCCAGTAATGTTCTTCTCCAAGGGCAGGATTTGAAGAACTCACACATAGAGACTCCAGGGAGCCGAGCAGAGAGGCAGTCTGGGAAGTGGAGACCATGTCCAACTTTGATGTTCTGGAAGGTGTCACCTCGATGGATGAGCACTGATGCAGATTCACATTGCCATGAGTTCTTTCCAGATTGATGGCCCTGCTATTCCTTATCTCATTTCTCCCTCCTCAAGTTTTTTTGCACTCCTCCAAGAGAACATCTACTTTTCGTAATTCAACAAGCACATTATTTGTCCTCTAAGTAATTACTAAACACGCTTTGCCTTATTTCCTCTGAGAAGGGATTAGCAATTCATCTTCATGAGTCTGAAAAGGAGGGGAAGAAATCCCCTTTTACTCTTTTCTTCAAATCTGACCTGGGAGTTTCAGGCCAGAAGCCTGAGTGGATGGTTGAAGCAGGAGAGCACAGAAAGGAGACCTCTTCCATGTTAAGAAGGGCCGCTGGCCTTCTGTCTCCCAAAGGAGGCTCGACACTTTGTATATTAAAACTGTTCAAAACCGTAATGTGCTCTGGGAAGGAGGATTTAGAGCAGGAGGGATTGGGAGAATTTTCTAAAATAATGTCTACATGTAATGGGATCGTTGTAACAATTATTGAGCATCTACTAAGGGCCCTGTCCTATGCTGTGTTCTTCACATACGATGTCTCATTTCATACTCAAAATAGCTTTGTGAAGTAGGTTCTATTATGCCCCATTTTGTATCTGAGGGACTAAAGTGCAGAGAAGCTAGATAGGGGAGCTCCAGTCACAGATCTTATAGACTGCCCAGCAGAGATTCGAACCCAGAAAGGTCTGCCTCCAGATCCATGTGCTTGATCACCATGTGTTACCAGCTGTCCTGCTGATCTTGGCTTAAGTAAATGCAAGCACTCCCCTTTACTCCCCTCATCTTGTCCCCAGGAACCTAAGAACTCCCCTATCCTTATCCAATAAAGATCTACTTCTCTGTCCACTCCTCACTCTATCCTTAAAGGTCTGGATTGGCAACATGCATAGAGTCTGCAAAGGCATCACACAATATGCATTTCGCTCCCTGGCTTTGGTGGCAGCTCTCTCACCAGGCCTGATGGCCTAGTGTGGCTAGGGTTTGGGAGTGATGAGAAATGACCCAAGTCCAGGGGAGTTAGTTGGGTGCACCAGGATATGGCGTTGGGAGCTGATGAATGAACCTGCCACAAGAGTGGCTCTCACATTCAATCTTGGAATAAAGAGAAGGGAGGGACCTGCTGAGTGCACGTTCTCCAGGGTGAACAGAATCTTCTCAGTCTGCCCTCATGGCCATTTTTTGTGCCCACCATGCAATTCGGAGTACTATCAACTCACCTACAGCAATTCTCTGTTACCATGAAATGTAGTACTAAGATTTTATTTGTGAGGCTTAGGTTAGGGATTTTCTGGGGCCAAAATATTTGGATCATTTTCCACTTCCAAGAGGCTAAAGAGAAGGGGATTCAAGCTGCTCCTTTGCTCCTTGTGATCTTTGGGTTTCATTCATGGATCCTTTGATGACATTTTAAAGAAAACTAAGATTGTTTTATTTGTGGCTTGATAGTGTCTGATTTAAGAGTATTTCACACGGTCTTCCTCAATTTTCTAAAATGCTGACAGAGCCTTAAAAACCTCCAGCCATTTCCACAAAGTTTACGTGTTGATTTGAGAGTATTTTAAATTGTGGAAGTTCTGGATCCACGTTTCTTCTTTCTCTGGAGGCTTCCGCCCACTCCACATCATCCATACGCTGGTCATCAGACTAGAATTGACGGCTCCATGGAGAAGTGCGGTAAAAAATGAATTGAAAATCCTCTTTGTTTTTCACCTTGTCTGTTGTTACTCACCCTATATAATAAAATGGCAGCTCTTTCTTTGGTCTGTCCCTGAACCTGATGTATTCAAATTGTAAAGAATGCTTATTGTGAACTATAAGAGTACCTTTTTAGCCACAAATACCCTTTTCCTCTTAGCTTCCAGGCAAAGACATACTTGTTAGAAGGAAGGCAGGCAGTGGGGAGGGGTGATATATTAATGTAGCTCATTCTCTTTTTCTTCTCAGACAGGCTGCTGTCGTCTTTCATCTTGGAAAATAACAAAGTGGCGCATAGAGTTAAACTCTGTCAGGGAAAGTGGTATGAATATGAAGAGTTTTAAGTAAAAATACCCTTCTGCCTCTCTGCGTGATTTGATTCTTCTTCTTGTCTTATTTCCTAAATATTGTGTATTAAAAACAATATTGAGTTTAAACACAGTGCTAAATAACCATGGTTAACAGCAGAAGAAAGATAGCTCTTTCTCTGATGAAAACAAGTGACTTTTCTGACACAGAGCCTCAACTGAGGGGCTGAGAGACTGCAGAGTGCCTGCTCTGCCTGTGTTTCTAGAAAGACAAAGTTTTCCTGAGGTCATAAGGAGACCAAGGCCACAATTCTGAAATGAGGAAAGTTTCTTATTGTTGATTAGGACTTAGTTAACTTTAGCAGGGAAATAATGAGTTTAGTTCTTTCTTTTACCCTCAGGAAGACTTAAATTATACCTTCCACTCCTTTCTTCAGGGAGTCTCCACTTCACGTAGACTGATGCCAAAGTGAGAAGAAGTGGTTTCTTCACAACCCAGAAGGCCAGATGGAAAGTATTATCCTTTGCCTCTGCAAAACCAAACTAACTAGTATTTCTTGCTGGTGATAAGGTGTGAGTGCTGGCCACACAGAAAGAGTGTCCCAACTCTAGTCACAGCTGGACTCTTTGCCTACTTAGAATCTCCTGTTGGAATTCCAAAGAGATGAAGCCAAGCCCAGAGCTGGTCACAACTATGAAACAATCCTATTGATTCCTATTGTCTGGCTTTGCCTGACCTATTTTGTATCATATAGTCCAGGTTTGTTCTTTTTCATTTCTTTATTTAGTCTTGGCATCATTCAGTTGACCATAAGCACACGGCTTTATTTCTGGACTCTCAGTTCTATTCCATTGGTCTATGTCTGTCCTTAAGCCAGCACCACACTGTCTTGATTATTGTTGCTTTGTAGTAATTTTTGATGTTAACAAGTGTGTATCCTCTAACTTTATTCTTCTGTTTCAAAACTACTTTGATTATTCTGGGTCCTTTGCAATTACATAAAAATTTTGGAACCAGCTTTTCCATTTCTACAAAAAAATCCAGCTAGGATTCTGGCAGAGACTGCGTTGAATCTGCAATCTGATAAACTTGAATCTGATAAACTTGGGGAGTACTGCCAGCTTAACAACACTGTTTTCCGATCCATGAACATGAGGTGTTTCTCCATTTATGTAGATCTTTTAAAATTGCTTTCAACAGTATTTTATGGTTTCAAGATTATAAGTTTTGAACTTCTTTTGTTAAATTTATCCTAAGTATTTTATTCTTTTTAATGTTATTGTAAATTGTTTTTTAATTTCATTTTTGGATTATTCCTTGCTTGTGTATAGAAATACAATTGCTTTTTGTATCTTGATCTTTTATCCTGCAAACTTACTGAACTCATTTGTTAGTTTTACTAGTCTTTTAGTGGATTCTTTAGGATTTTCTAAGCGCAAGATAATGTCATCTGCAAATAGAGATAGTTTTATTTATTCCTTTTCAATCTGGATGTTTTTATTTCTTTTCCTTGCCAAATTGCCCTGGCTAGCACCACAAGCACAAAGTTGAATAATAATGGCAAGAGTGGACATTCTTGTTCTCATAATCTTTGGAGAAAGCATCCAGTCTTTCACCACTAAGTATGGCGTTAGCTCTGGGGTTTTTGCACACGCCCTTTGTCAGGTTGAGGAAGTTCCATTCTATTTCTAGTTTATTGAGTTTTTTCCGCCACGAAAGGGTGTTGGATTTTGTCAAATGCTTTGTCTTCACCTGTTGAGATGATCATGTAGTTTTTGTTTTTTATTCTATTAATATGGGAGTATTACATTAACTGATTTTCAGATGTTAAATTAATCTTGCATTCCTGGTATAAATCCCACCCCTAGTCATGGTGTATAATATTTTTATATGTTGCTGGATTTGGCTTGCTAGTATTGTGCTGAGGTAATGTGTGTCCATATTCGTAAAAGATATGAGTCTGTAGTTTTCTTGTAGTATCTTTGTCAGGCTTGGTATCAGGGTAATATTGGCCTCATAAAATAAGTTCAAAGTGTTCCTTTCTCTTCTATTTTTTTTTGAAGAATTTGTGAAGAATTGATATTAATTCTTCTTTAAATGTATGTTAGAACTCACCAGTGTCCCTGTCCCTGGGCTTTTCTTTCTGGGTAGATTTTTTTTTTTTTGAGGAAGATTAGCCCTGAGCTAACATCTGCCACCAATCCTCCTATTTTTGCTGAGGAAGAGTGGCCCTGAGCTAACATCTGTGCCTATCTTCCTCTATTTTATATGTAGGATGCCTGCACAGCGTGGCTTGATAAGCAGTGATAAGGTCTGTACCCAGGATCTGAACTGGTGAACCCCGGGCCACTGAAGCAGAGCGCATGAACAATTTTGCAACAGCCCTAGGCCGGCCCCTCTGGGCAGTTTTTTGATTACTAATTCAATCTCTCTACTTGTTATAGATCTATTCAGATTGCATATTTATTCCTGAGTCATTTTTGGTAGTTTGTGTCCTTCTAGGAATTTGTTCACTTCATCCGCATTTTCTAATTTGTTGGTATACAATTGTTCACAGTATTCCTTTATAATCCTTTTTATTTCTGTGAGATTGATAACATCTTTCTTTCATTTCTGATTCTAGTAATTTGGGTGTTCTCTCATTTTATCTTGATAAATCCAGCTAAAAGTTTGTCAATTTTATTGACCGTTCCCAAGAATCAGCTTTTGATTTCATTGATTTTCTTCTATTGTATTTTTATTCTCTATTTCTTTAATTCCCCTTATAATCTTTACGATTTTCTTCCTTCCACTTGCTTTAAGTTTAGTTTGCTCTTCTTTTTCCAGTGTCTTAAAATGGAAGAATAGGTTATTAATTTGAGATCTTTCTTCTTTTAGCATACACATTTACAGGTATAAATTTCCCTCTAAGCAGTGTTTTAGCTGCATCCTGTAAGTTTTTTGGTATGTCGTATCTTCATTTTAACTCATTTAAAAGTATTTTCTGTTTTCCTTTTGATTTCCTCTATAACACATTGTTTATTTAGGAGTGTGTTGTTTAATTTTCACATATTAGTGTGTTTCCAAAATTTCCTTTTGTTACTGATTTATAATTTCATTCTGTTGTGGACATAAAGCATCCTTAGTATTATTTCCATGCTTTTAAATTTATTTGAAGCTTGTTTTATAGCCTATCATATGGTCTATCCTGGAGAATGTTCCATGTGCACTTGAGGAGAAGATCTGAAGATCTAAAGGTATCTGTTAGGTCTAATTGCTTCACAGTGTTGTTCAAGTCGTCTATTCCTTGTTGATTTGCCCAGTTGTTCCATCCATTTTTGAAAGTAGGGTAATGAAGCCTCCAGTTAGGGAGGATTATTTTTGAAATGCCCAGCTCCCAAGCTACTCACAGGATTGACTGAGGCCTCTGCTGAAACCATCCCTGTTCAACAGCCCCCTCTGCCCAAACCTGCTTTCCTCTCTCCCTTGTAGGTATTATTTCCAAGAGCTCTTCCAATAAACCCGCTGCATGAACTCTCTATATCAGTGTCTAGTTCCCAGGAAACCAATACTTGAAATGATCTTGGGGGAAACTCTAAAGAGGGATTTAGAAGATAAATTCTTTGTTGACTGGCAATGAGGACCACAACACTGGTAGTATTTGGAGCACTCGTATACACTGACATGAGGTAGTAGTATAATTTTTAAAACTTTCCCTGCCTGTGACTGGGTTGGGACACCAGAAGAAGGGAATACACAATTAACTGGCAGGTGTTATATCTCAGGCATGTGAAAGATATAGGGGAAAGAAGTAATTATAAAGATTATAGAATCAGATGACTCTTGCTGGTTGCTATTGACACATTGAAGAAAAACAATGAAAAGCTGAGGGTGATTAATTACGCATTTAAGATGAAACCTAAAAGCCAGAGTGCCTCTTTGGCAGCTTATAAAGAGACTCTCATCTTTTGTAGCTCAAGGTAAAAAAAAAAAATTAAAAATAAAAGCTAAGGATCAGGCCCAGGACTTAATTAGAAAAGTAGGACAGCTCACAGGAATTTGAACCCTTACCTGGGCCAAGTCTGCTATGCCAAGGTCAGTGCTCTGATTGGGAAGAAAGGAAGTCCTGATACCTGGGGTAGGGAAATCTAAGTCAATATACTCAAAGAACCTAGAATCCCAAGACTACCCTGAGCCTTCTGGGACTGAAGAACTGGTCCACTCCTCCCTGTTAATGGCTAACACTCCCCTTATCACGTTAAGAAAATCAGAGGCTTCTGCCCTTCAAGATCCATGCAACCTCCACAGGCTCTACCAGTTGGCCCCCTTCTCCCAGACCAATAACTGGGAAAGAATTAGGCCTCCTAAGGGAGGAAAGGAACTGCATGCTAACATGTGTAATCAAGATCTAAGTGGCACTAGGATCAAGGGCGGAGGGACATAAAGATGGATAAGGGAGAATGTATCAATGCAGGAGCACCCTCCCATCATATAAATTAAACACCGTAGCAAAGTCTCTGAGAGATGGTGCTAATGCACTAGTAGAATGGCTGTTGAAAGCCTTGAAAAAACAACAGCACACACTAAGTCAAGTAGAAATGCCAGGACTGCCATGGCAGACAGTCGGAGACAGAAGGGCATGCAAGAGTAGATATAAGGACAGAAAATCCACCTGCTCACTATGTTCCATGGGAGGGCCCAGAGGTCACTGGAAAGAGGGACACCAGTATTGTTGAAAAGTTGAAGGATGACTGTCCTCTATAAGCCAAAGCTGATGGCAGGAGATGCTGTTACCAAGCAGGACTCTCTGAGAGCAATGCGGGTAAAAGGATCCCAATATAATAAAAGCCAGGTGCCTGTGTTTAACTGTCAGCTGTAAAGTGACTACAATTTTCAAAATGATCATCAAGGTCAAAGTGGTGCCCAGGGGTAGAGAGCTATGGAAATGATTAAAAGAACACTATGCTTTTCTAGGGGCAAGATGGATGGGCAGCCAACAAGGGTATTACTCAATTCATGCAATCAAAAAAAAAAAAAAAAAAGGTATAGGAGACCAGGAGAGCAGTTGCCCCTAATAAAGTCAGGATCTCTTAATTTCCAGATTTGAGCCAGTTCTGATAATCAGAATCATTGACTGAAGAAGAGGCTGAGTCCCAGTGCGGCAAGAAGGCAAATTATATGTAGCGAATTTACCTCAGCCCCTCTCCATTTACTTTTATGCTTAGCTTCCCTATAAAGTGGAATGCTCCATCTTGCATTTACTCAAGGTCCCTCCATGCACCCATTGCAGCCTTGATTATTATTCTGTGATGGGATAGCCCATCTCATTCTGGAGACTCTCTAGAGAAGTAGGTTTAGGGGCAGAATTTACATTCACGCTCATCCTGGTGTTTCCTTTTTCTGGGGTGGACCCTACTTAAGTGTAAAGATGTCAGTATTGATAGTGCAGAGCCAGGTTAGGTTGGAATAGACTAAGATCTGGGCAGATGGGTTGATTCCATCTCTACCTGAGAATCAGTCAAACATCTTCCTCTTCATAAGCAACCTGGTTGCTTATTGAATGGTCATAAACATGGGATAAAACATGTCAGTCTCTGGCCATCCTTTATTGCCCCAAGTGCCTCTCAGATCCATGTTTCTGACACTTCATCCAGTAGCATGTGGTTGAATCCAGTGTGCCCTGGGTCACCATAGCGAGTCTCCTGAGAATACGTTCTTCAGATTGGTACAGAGACAGTACTGCCTCAGTTGGTGTAGAAATACCTGGGCTTGGGCTCCGGAGAGTATATGAGGATGTTCTCAAAGTCAAATAATGAGACTTCAGTTTAAGAATTATAAAATTCATGAATATGTCCTTGAATCACGATGGCCACTCCTATTTTGTAGGCAAAGAAACAATCTGAGTGGTTGAGTAACTGGCCCATATCTCAGAGGTGGAGCAGAGAGTTTTGAACTCTGGCTTGCCTTACTCCAGACCCCATGTTCTGCTCCTTACAGCATGTTGCCATAATGAGGAGTAAAAACAAAAACCAACCAAACCAACCAAAAAACCAGAAACATTGTGGATTAACTTTATGGGAGCTGGTGCATGGCTCAGACAACGGTAAAGAGAAAAGGTCTTTATGCTTGTCCACAGACCCTTCTAAGAACAGCCAAGCACAGCATTTTAAAATGTAAAATGTAAGATCTCTGAAACAGTATTGGCATTCTACATGGACCTCCCAAAGGACATGCAGCCCAGTTCAAGATGGGGCTGCAATGCTGTCATATTTTCATTTTTTTCCCCATGCTGCTCATTTTCACTTATCAGACACTTTTTTCAGAAGAAAATTTTACATTTACTTATATGAAGAGGCAATGGGATTTGAGGCTGTTTAAGCAATGTATGATTTTTTTTTGTCAATTAACAACACATAAAAATAGAAATAAATAAAAGTTAAGAGAAACTTTAGGAAGCTAGGATAGAGAACTGCTATGTTTTCTCCATGTTAGAAACATATATTTATGCATATAAATATATATAATTTTATATAGCATATAATATATACAGAATAGAATATGCCAATAAATATATAATTATATATGTATTTTTCAGAAAAAGAAAAACCCCTTGTCAGAAAAAAATAAGACAAATGCCAGCAGTATCTAAAGAAAAATATAACAAAAAGGAGTGGTCAGTGTTTGGCACTGGCAATATACAAATAAAAGATCACATGTTAAATTCATAGATAATCCGTGAATAAAAACAGTATTTCTATGAGGTAATTAATAGCCTCCTCTGCTATCCTTTCCCCAATTACTTTTGAAATTTAGTTTTTATGAAAGACATTTAATTGATAGTCTTAAAAGGAAAGTTCTTCATTTAACCATCACTTCCCAAGGAAAGAGTCAGTGTGGAGCCGGTGGCATTGAGCGCTATCCCTATACCACCTTACTGGTGCGAGGGTTGTAGGGACTTCGCTACAGTACAAGGGTAAGAAAGTTAGCTTGGTGTCCTGGGAGCCACCTAGGCAGCAGCTGTCAGAACCACAAATGTGATGTAAAAAAAAAAATTAACAAAACGAACAAAAGACAAAGAACAAAACTTATTGTACTAAGCCATTGAGATTCAGATTTTATTCTTTTTTTATGTCTTTATTGTGACCTAACTCAGGTAACCCTAACTAATACTCGATGAATAGTGGAACCCAAAGTAAAGAGGACAGAACAAAACTGTTTTCGCTGTTTTCTTGATAATTCCCTATCCGCGTAAACAACTGTTTGTGTCTCTGTTTTTATACAAGCGTAAAGTCTTGGCTTCATATTCCTTGCATATGTAATACGTATTTTTCCTAAAGAGGGCTGGACATTACATAAGGTGACTTAGTCTTTAAAAGAAGGCCCTATTTTTGTTTACTGTTAACATTGGTCCAGCGCAAATTTGTACAGAGGAATGGCCAAATTAAAAGCACAACAGGAAAGAGCCAATGTCAAGGACCCAGAGAGGATCACATTATGTTCCTTCATTTTCTAGCTAAGTTTATCTTTCTGTTTCTGAATCTAAGGGAGTCTGAGCATATGCTCCCAAAAAGAGAAAAAATAAATACCCAGACATCTTAGCAAAGCAAGAAGCCAAGAAATCAAAACAAGCCTTCAGCCTTCTGATAAACGGGAAAAGGCTGGTCCCCACTGGAAGCAAGCTGGTGTGTACATGCAGGTGGGGGGACATCTGGCCCTGACCCCCGGGCATCACAGATGACGAGCATGATGCAAAGGTACCTTGGATGAGATGTGGCCTGAGGTACTTTGCAGAGGCTAGATTGTAAATTTGTCCATTTATAAGATTGTAAATTTGTCCATTTATAAGTGTCCCGCCTGAGTGCCCACCAGCTCTGTGGACAAAGCTAAAGCTTGAAGGAACCAAAACTGTTCCAAAATCTCCTCTATTACCACTGTTTATTACAGAGTGGCAATAAGCATATTTGTCTTGTGCTGGTTCCTACTCTGGATGCTTTTCTACTTGTTGAGCAGAAATGTGTACATGTAAGCAATAAAATGATGGCGCCATCTTTTCTTCCCGGAGCTTCTTGGTTTTTTTCCTAGTGACACGGTAACTGTTGGAAGTACACAGGCCTCTGAATGCCCTCTCAAGCCTTTCCCCCCAGGAACATATTCAAAGCAGATGTTGCCCATTATTCTTTTTCTGCAATAAAGAGATGGAGCAGTGACATGTGGATTACCTTTCTACACCAGCAGGTACTAGCTGAACAGGAGAAATTATTTATTCCTCATTAAAATTGGCTACCCAGAAACCCTCAATGTCATAACCATGACTTTGCACTACATTAGGAAGACTTATGGCAATGTGTACTACTAAACGACCTGAGTGACAAATTGTGGCTTCATTGGCCCAGGAAAAAAATCTCATGTTTTGGATTAGATGGCTTATTTTAGGTCAAAAAACGGGGCAGGTGAATTAGCCAAGGCATCAAGGGATTTGAATGCCCTTAATTAAGTGGTCACTTTTGCAGAGCTCTTCATTTCAAAAAGACCTTGTTTGCTCATAATTTAACACTGTAATTGCTGGGAGGAAACGCTGCGATAGCGTAAAGTCTCTCTACCCTGCCGCCTACTGCCAACTGTGACACGCTATTCTGGGAATTCAGGAAAGCTCTGGCAACAAAGCTGGATTAAAATGCTCAGGAACTCTGGATGCAAAGGGAGCCTTTCCAGAGAGGAGCTGGGGCTTTCAATCTCCTATCAATACTCCTGGAAATTAGAGGGTGTGAACTGACTTAAAATTATAGACAGAAGTAATGGCAAAAGAGACAATTTGTATTTCTAGTTCAGGCACATGCAGCTCATTTCCTTTTTATTTGCGAAAAATATATCTTGCCAAAATCCGGCTTCTTGGTACAAGCACTTGTAATCAAAAGAAAAATAATTTGGGAAAATAGGAGAGTTTCCTTTTTTGCCTTCCTTCACGGTGTCTAAGTGATCTATCCAACTCCCATAGTCATTCAGAGTTATTGTGTCTGCTCCACAGATGAAGACAATATTGAATATTAAATGAATCTTCCATGTTCTAAGAAGGAGAAAAGAATCTGCCTCTTTCACTCTGCAAGACTTGTATCCTTCATTTCTTTTCCTTTTCATGTCCTGGTTCGTACAGTGATGTAGCCTAGACCCTGGGACCTCATCTTCTTGAGGCATTAGTTATATTGCTCTGTGCTTTATTCCCATTGTTTAAAAAAGGAGATGATGGTAGATGCTTACTATAAGACATCTATTTAGAGATGTACTTAATATTTTCAAAGTGCTTTAAGAACTTTGGATAAAAGGAAATACAATGGAAAGCAGAACATTATTGTTTGTTCTTTTGCATTTTTATCGGGTTTAAGTAAAACCTCCTCTTCGTGAAAGAGTATTAGCAGCTGAGAGTGACAAGACATTTCCTTTGGAATCTATAGGACTTTAAAATAGATTATGTGGTATTAAAATGCAGAAAAGAAAAGAATGCATGTTAAAAGTATATTAAAAGGATGATTCAGACAACATGATGATTTTGCAGATATACTTCCTGCACAAAGAAAGGATTCGGACGTTATGGGTCTCGGAGTGGAGTCTCCAGATGGAAGATCACCAACCCAAAGTTTGGTTCTACGCACGGTCACTGATGTGTTCTCCTCATTTCTTTCTGCTTATATCTTCTTCTGGCAACTTCCTGCACCATGGCACGCTCTTCATCCTGTCCATGTAAATATGATCCTTCCATCTAGCTCAGGCTGTTACACCTGCCTATTGCCCCTTTCTAGAGTTCTTGGATTCTCAGTAAACTCTCCTCCTGGAAGCAATTATTTCACCAGAGTCCTTCCTTACTATTTCACAGAGTCCTTGTACATTTTTATTGTTATATTCTTTTTTCTTGTGTTAGTTTTATCTTCCTAACATCAGCAGATGCTCACTGAGGCAAGATCATATTCTATTCTGCTTCTAGTTCTATCATGAGACTATATTACTTTTCAGCATACAGAACGACAGTTAAATTTAGCCATTGGTAACATTCCCTATATCCAATAGGATGGGAGTAAAGAGAAAGAAATAGTTTTCCAATAACATGACATGAAAAACTAGTCTCTATTTCAACAAGGACAAATGGCTGCAATTTAGGGGTTCAGGGGCATGGACCTGCCACTGGCTGTTTTCTGGCTGGTTTCCTTGAACCATGGTGTGGGCTCTCAGTGATTTTTTTAGTGTCAAATTGGGCACTTGGCTGTAGAAGTAATAGTCAGCCTTGGTGGTGAGATATATATGTGGTAGAGCCTGCTATGACCTCCTTCCTCATGACTCCATTGGGAAAGTTCTGGGCTGCCTGGGGAAGAAGGATGATTAATGTGCACCAAATGGGCTGTCTTGTCCACATTGGGGAACTAAGGAAATGACACATGATCTGTTTGAGTCTCACTACACTCATCGTAAGGACAAAGGAAGTCAGAACATTGACACCTGGCTATTCTATCCTAGCCAGACCTTCTTATGCAAGGAGTGTATTCTGGAGAGATGCCATGATATACCATAATTTCAGGCTAGACCATTCTGAGAAGTCCATTCATAAACCCCTTTCTCAAAGTTTCATATCACTAATTCCTAAGACTCCTCTTTTCAAGTTCTTGACCATGGAACAACATCAGTAGCCACTTCCCAGGAATCAAAGGAGTTCATGCCCTTGGACTTGTTCTTCTAGGCAAAGTGGAGAATAAAATGTCTGCTTAAGATTATTCTATATTCCACAGTACCTCAGGGTTACCCCTGAAAAATACTTCCATCCCACAGCACCCTCCTTTCACCTATTACCTGCTGTATCACTTCTAAGCCAAGACAAACTGGGAAATTCAGTGACAATCTAACAAGAAACAACATGCCTACCCATTTAGAAGCTTTTTTTTTTTTTTTGCTGGGAAAGAGTTGTTCTGAGCTAACATCTGTTCCCAATCTTCCTCCTTTTTTCTTCTCCCTCCCCACCCGCACAAAGCCCCAGTACATAGTTGTGTATAGTTGTAAGTTCTTCTGGTTCTTCTATGTGAGCTGCCACCACAGCATGGCTACTGACAGACAAGTGGTGTGGTTCCGTGCCTGGGAACCAAATCTGGGCCACCGAAGCAGACAGCCCCAAACTTTAACTATTAGGCCATCAGGACTGGCTCTAGAAACTTTTTAATTGCGCTAGTCTCTTCAGTGTCCCCCAGGAAGTAGTATCGCTTCATGTACTTCTTGAGTAGGGAGGAGCTGAACCAACGAATTCCACTAAGCCATTACTTTAAGGGCGAAGGGCCAATGTGGGGGTTACTGAGGATAACTGAGGATACCATTTCACTGATAGACTGAGAAACTGGGGAAATGATCGCAGGGCGTGTTTGAGTCTCTCTATGCTTGCTGCAAGGACAAAGGAGATCGGAGCGTCAGCACCTGGCCAAAAGAAAATCTGACATGTGGACCCATGACAAATTTGTTCTGAGACCCCAGGTCTGAGTGTTACCTCAGAAGGCAGCATCCAATAGAAATCACAGTTTTCAGGATTTCCTTTTCACCTGGGAAAAGGGCAGGAACCAGATTCATGGTATAATTGTGTGGTGGTTAAAAGAGGGCTGTTCATCAGAGGAACCCAGTGTTTCTTTTACTTACACTGCTCTGGGCTTCAGAAGCGACTTGAGTCTGGGGTCTGGGAAGAGGATTCTCTAGTGGGGTGCTTGAGTCAAGCCTCTGTTGGTCACAACTGAAGGTTCAGCCTGTCACACAAGGCCATCAACTTCATACCTACGTCCTTAAGATTAAATAGCCACAAACGGGTAGGACAAACCTGAAGGTCAGATCATTTTCTGATGTCTAATTTCCAAATTAGGCGCTCTCCTATTATTATGGTTATACCCACTGTTCTTCCTACTTCCTCTCTTCTCCATTTCGGTGAATCCTCTAGGATCAGCAGTCCCAGCCTACTAAACCCAGTTATTAAGCACGTTTGAAGAACTGATTGCTTCCCTCTCAATCTTTTCCTTGTGGTAAAGGAGAAGGTGGTCTTTGGGGCTCACGTAGGGGACTGATGAAACGTGGGTTGAACATTCCGTTGTAGTTTACTGTCCTCGAAGTCCTTTAAATCCTCCCTCCAAATAGAATAAGGATTTTCTGGCCTTTTGACGTCACCTAGTGTGATTCTGTGTTTGATTTTAGTTGGAGCTGGCTAGCCCAGCAACTAGTTTGAACCGTAGCCAGCTGCCTAGGCAAGCACGCTGAGTGCAGACACGATGACGATTGTACCTGTATCAGCGGTGGTTGCCACCCAATCCAAAATTATGTTCTACCTTCTTTGTCCAACATCTCCTAAATGTATGACATAATTTTTCCCCAGATTTTTAAAAATATAAATTAGAGAATTCCTGTAATTCTATCTGGGAAAGCTTTTTCTTCCTTACTCGGATGCCACACTTTATCCTTAGGACCACATTGAGATCCAGTGCCGGCCACCCAATTAGCAATAATGAGGAGAAGGTCTTGAAGGAAATTGTTAAATAAGAAGTGTTTAAATTTGGGTTGGAGGGTTCTTTAAGTCCTCTGAACTTATGCAGATAGCCAGCCCCATTCCAACCAAAAGCACACCTCACTTTCCCAGTCAGAGCTTTATCTTTTATACAAGAGACCTGGTGAGGTTGTTATTGGAATTATAATTTGGCAACTTAAAATTTAGAGTCAATATCTAATTTTGGCTTCTAGAGTTCCCGGACCAGTCTCTACAGGCAGTAAAGACTTCTTTTTGAATGGTCACATTTTCTCAGAATCACGCTGACTACACGAAGGAAATATGAATTGGGGATGGAAGTGGGAAGATGGATGACAAGAGACAGAGAGACTAGCTAAAAGACCATTTCAGTGGTCTGAACTGAGGAGGACTTTAAGTAAACTAGGGTAGTGGCAGGGGAAAGGAAAGGTATGGATAGTTTCAAGAGATGTTTGGGAAATAGAATCAGCAGGACTTGATGAGAACTGGCTACAATGAGTTCACGAAGAAACAGGTTTCTAGCTTGGACAAACTGAGTGGATCTCTGTGGAGGCAGAGGCCATAAGAAGAGGAGTAGGATTGACAGGAAAAGTGATGAAGTTAGCTTTACTCATGCTCAGTTTGAGATGCTTATTAGCTTTTCTTGAAAAGGACCTCAGGGAAAGTTTAGGTATTATTATTATTTTTTTTCATGAGGAAGATTGGCCCTGAGTTAGCATCTCTTGACAATCTTCCTCTTTTTGCTTGAGGAAGATTATTGCTTCACTAACATCTATGCCGATCTTCCTCTATTTTGTGTGAGATGCTGCCACACTGTGGCTTGATGAGCAGTGCTAGGTCCATGCCCAGGATCTGAACCTACAAACCCCAGGCTGCCAAAGTGGAGCACCTGAACTTGACCACTATGCCACTGGGCCTGCCCCTATATTTTTGTACACAAACTCCTTAGCATATGGACGGGACTAAGAAGGCATGAGTCCTCTGTTCCCAATCAAGAGTATCACCCATCCCTCTGATCCTCTTTTTCCTTCTATTTAGACATGGCAGGGTTTCCTGCAGAAGATCTACGGACCTTTCTACTAATATTGGTCCCATATGGTGCATGACCTGGAATTCCCATATATAGAAACCCACCTGTTACAGCCAATCATTTTTATTAGCTTGGCCAAATTTTCCAGGCACCTGTAGCTGGTAGGAACTGGATAAATTAAAGAATGTGGGATAATCTTGTCCATAACACAATTCTTCACAGACTGTGTTTCTAAAGCAGTTTCTCTTTCTGACTAGCAGATTTGAAAATTCAGCTCACTGTTTAGGGATCTCAGATACAATTTCTTCCCTTCAGCTTAATTGCATCATGGCTCTCTTGATTTTGAGGCTGACAAAACTTTCTCCAAGCACAATATACTTCTAAATATTTTCTCCTAGACGCTGAAAAAAGCTGAAAGCTTCCTCTTGCTGTTCCCTCAGTAACTCCACAATGTTGTCAGTGAGAATGGCCTTGAATTCTATTTTGGCTGCTGGTCCCCCATTGCTGGTCTTTAGCATTCACAATTCTTCACAGAGGAAGCATGAGAAAAAATGCAGTGTATTGTGAAAACTTGTGTTTCATTCATCATATTCTACCTTGGTGTCTAAAGAAGCTTGACCTGTAAACACGGTGCAAAACAACTGTGGGTCTTTATATATGTTTCACACAAAATATTTCTGGTAGTTGAACTTGTTTGGCTAATAAAAGAGGTTTGTAATTGATTTCCTTAAAAAGTCCATGCAGTACGATTCTTTTGGCATTAATGCCTGGCAACAGTTTGGGAGAGAGAATGAAATCTGGCTTGGCTGGAATTTATAGATTGCAAGCACAATCTGAGAAAGGGCTATTCCCATGTTCTCTAGCTCAAAAAGATTGTCACGTGATTCTGCCCCCACCAGGCCAGGATGCTGGGAGCCACGAGAGAAGTAGCCAGGAAAAACATTCCCCCTCTTTATTTCTTTTGGATTCAACTTGTTCTGAAACATCCAGAGACAAAAACGGCTTCTGCTGTTTTAGCAGCAGTATGTGAACAACGCTCTTCTAAACACTTTTCTCTAAACCGTGAGCTGCACATTCTCTCATTGACCGCTAAACAAGAGGTCAGGCCCAATGCACAACTTGTATTGCTAGATTCCCGCCAACCCAGTTCTTTTTTGAGAGAGTTTGCTTTAAGAAAGACAATACATTTTTATGAACTGTCCTTGGAAATGTATGGGGGGCGCATTGCAGTGGAAGGGCTCCTTGCATCTGCAATGAGCACTACCTTCTGGATCAAATTTGTGGGTTTTTTTTTTTTAAGAATTTATGTTTATAGCCAATGGCTCCTAGAGGCATATTTTTGGGGTATACACTCTAAACATGAAATAAGTGTTAAGGAGCTTTAGCCAGTCTGTCTGGTTCGGCTTTGTCTGTGTACTCATATCAGTGCTCAAGGTCACTCCAAGTCAATCTGGGACTTTCACATCCCAGTTGTTTTTTGCAAGGCCGTTAAAGCTGGTCTGTATCTAAAACAAAAGTGAGTTTTGCCTTCTGTTGCTTATCACTGAACTATGGAGAAAACAAATGATAATAAAGGCCATCCAACTCTATATTCCAGGCACAGCACCAAGCATTCTATTTGCTTAGTCTTTAATTATGAACAAAGGCAAAGGGTCACGATGTCATGATGTGCTGACCATGATGCTTAGCTAGGGGCAACATTTGGGTATGCATGTACACTGGGGTCATGGGAGGAAAGTGTTGGGAGGTGAGGCTAGAAAGGTAAGCTAGCTGACCGTCAAAAGATACCCATGACCCATGCTAATTACCCCAGCCTACAGGGATCTCTTTCTCCCCATTTCTTCTTCTCTTTTCTTTGGTCTTTATCTTCTCACATTTCTGTCTTTCTGTAGCTCCATTCTTTCCTCTGCCTGTGACTGTGAACTCTCAACTTCCTTGGTTCCCTCTGGCTCTGCATCACTGTACATTGGTTCTGGTGGCGTTGGCCACTCCTGCTCTGGTCTACCTGTTTGGTGTAAACTGCGTCAGTGTAACTGGGCTACACACAACATTGTTTTTCTTCCACAAGGATTGTGCAAGGAGATATTTGGGTAGAAGTATATTCTGTCCCTGAGACATCCTAGCATGCTATATACTTTGATAAAATCTGCCCTTGAGCCATATTTCAAGCAGGAAGGGGGATGCCCGGCTACACTGGCATTCTTCACTATGATCCCCAGGACAACAGGGAAAGGCCCACCATGAGAAAAAGATGCTGTAAGGTTTTCAGACAAAAGCAAGAGACCAGAAATACTCAACTGCTAATTTTTCTCAATTTTTTTTTTTTTAAATCTGGGGATGTCCTTCAGCTGAGGATCATAGCTACCAAGATTAAAGAAAACTGAGGCTCAAGAAAGGTGAGCTGATTAAAAGAGTGATAGGCTACATGTTTAAATTGGTCTATTATTTCTGAGAACATTTAAATTGGGTTAGTATTTCTGAGTTTAGCCAAGGAGGTTACAGAACTACAGTCTCTGAATCATTGTCAGTAATCTGTGAGGGTAGCTAGACTGCACATGTCATATGGAGCATATGAAGACGTAACAAACGTGAATCCTGAGGTTACAGAGGTGTGAACTTTGCTTCTACTCATGGCAAAATGATAGCTCTGGATTACTGAAGATGTGGTTTGTGGGGGCTCAGAACGAAGTTGCGATCACTAAAAGCCACATTCACTTCCACTTCGATCCACGTTAAACCAGCTACATTCCTTATTTTGAAAAGCACTAGGACAGTTAATGAGAAGAGTCATAAAAATTTTGTATTTCTGCATGTCATTTGACAAAATCTCAGTGAGGGGTTAGGAGTACGGGCTCTGGTGTCTTTGAGACCTAAGTTGAAATCCCCCTGCCACCGTTGTCTGATGGAGCATCTTAATTGCTCTTTGTCCTAGTTTCTTTATGTGTGAAAGGGGGATAATAACATGGCTTACTTCATAGAGTTATTACAAAGACCAAATGAGCTAATGCATGTAAGCCAAGTGGAAAAACACCTAGGACTAGTAGATTCATAATACACGTTAGCTTTTATCATAATCCTGATGTGGATGCTACCTTTGCATACCACTTGAAGAAACACGGCCAGGACTGTGTGTTCCAAAGAGTTATAGCTCCTGGATAGTGGTAGACCTAAGAGTGCTGGTTTTTCATTGACAGCAATTTCAAGTGGGATTCTCTGGTTTGTATTCTTGGCCTGGACTCTGTCAACATTTTTGGAGTAATTTGTATTATGACCTAGGAAGAGAAGTACTTATCAAACTTACGGCTGAAACGAAGTAGAGGCAGAATAACTACGTTGTCGGGAAGACGTCGATGTTGGAGAGGAGACTGGGCCAGATTAAAGTTCTCTCCACCTGAAGCTTCTGTAATTCTCAACCCAGAAGGCCTCCCTCTCTACTGAATTAGCTGTGAGCAAGGAGCTCGTAAGCGATTATGAGTTGAGTGATCGATTAAGCTGATCACTTGGGAGTGAAGGCAGAAATGTGGCCAAACAAACACAGAGCCCTGGAAATGCAACCCTCGCCAGTAACCACCCCTCAGGAAGTACAAGTAAGAGTTAAAAAAAAAAAAACAAGAAAAAGGAGTCCCCACAGAAAAACATGCTTCAAACAAACAACATTTCAAGGAGCTTGTTTAAGAATTGTGCAAAGAAATCTAAGAGATTGTGCAGGTAGGTAGGGAGATGAATAGTTTGCAATGAGCCATGAAACTAGGTCCAGAATACGTAGATAGAATCAGTGTTAAGAGTACAATTAAGGAGAAGAACAATCAATCTATATAGTATTAAGATATGGAAGGTGAGGAATGCCAGTGCAGCATAGAAATTGGAAGAGGCAGAATTAATCCTCTTGAAGGAAACCAGCCTATGCTCTGAGGTACCCAGAGGGATAGAGCTGGGTGGGCTTGTATTTGATTCCTTTTGGAAAAGTGCCTGGAGGTGTGGCTATTTTCTCCTTTTACCTGCCAGAGGTATAGACAATGTGCAATTCTAGCTGGAAGATGCTTACATTAGACATTCAAAGGGAGGAGAAAATAAAACCAACTCGAAAGAAAGAGCAGTTAAAAAAAATTGTTTGGAGGAATAATTCCCTCCTGCACTCTATGAGAAAGGGATGTTTTCAGAGACAAGAGTTGTTTAACAAAGGTGAATTAGCAAGGAGGATGCCAAAAGCAATCACCTAAGCGGGAAAGAATTTGGAGACTGGTTCAAGGAGCCTGGGTTGAAGGATAACTCTCAACTGATGCCAGGGCTAGGAAGTTCATTAATAAGGGAAAGGGGACAAGCAGCACAGATACAATCTACTTACAAGAAAGCAAAGTTAATAGACAAAATAAAGCAAGGCAGGTGTGTAATGGAAGTAGAAGCAATTAACTTTGAAATAGCAGGATTTGTAGGGGGAAAGGTAAGCAGCCTGAATAATTTTATTTGGAACAGGAAAAGAGGAGTGTGATGGAAAGGCTGATAATTATAGGGTTAGTAGAATGTTCCCTTTCAGGATACAAAAGATGTTAGGAGACCTGGGTAAAAGAAGATGGCTCTGAAACAAACACGCTGAAATAAAATCCTCAGATTCAGGGTGATGGATTAGGATGCAAAGTCAACAGCACAAGTTTATTGACCTAATATGTCACAGGCTCTATCTTCAAATAAAGAATGCTTTTCTCTGGGAAGCTCACCATCTAGGGGAGAATAATAATAATAATAATAAATAATAATAATACTGTTTGTTGAGTGCTTCAAGTGTGTGTCACGTCTTGTGATAAATGATTAACACATATAATCACATTTAATCCTCCCAGTAATCCTTCGAAGTTGGCATTAGTGCTATTAATATTTCCATTATACAAATGAAGAAGTGAAAACAGAGAGGGTTTCCACAGTATGCCTATCGTAACATGATAAGAAATTGGTGAACTGGGAAATGGTTTGGGGCACTTTGGTTCCAGAACCTGGACCTTAAACACTGTTCTAATTTGCCTTCTGGACAGAGGTACATTTAATGGGGTCACTTCAGGGGCTAAAAGATTCCCTTACCCTCAAATATCTCCTTTGAGAGAATAACATACAGTACCTGAAACTCCACCATTAGACATCTCTCAGTCAGAGTAGATTCAAGGTGGAAGAGGAATCTTACTAAATTATTACTGACCACTGTCTGTGGAATTGATCTCCATTCACTCTACAACCATTTTCTGAGTATTTGTCAGGTGCCAGGATTGTGTAACACATTATGGATGCAGAGATCGCTTAAATGTTTTCCCACGCTGAAGCCCTGAAGGTTCAGGATACTGTCCAGCTCCCTAGTTCAAGCTGTCACCATCTCTCCCCTGGACTCCTGCAGAAGCTTCTGAACTGGTCTTTGCAGTCTAAACCCTTCCTATTAATTCCCACATGACAGTCACAGTTGTCAGTTTCAATGCACATCTCAGCTTGTCTCTCCCTATTGGAATCCTTTGATGGCTTCCTGCTGCTCTTGGGCTTAAGACCCAAATCATTAAAATGGCCTACAGGCCTGGTATGATCTGGCCTCTATCTTTCTAGGTTAACTTTGCACTCCTTTGCCCCTTACTCTTCCAATATCTCCATGATATCATAGTTCTTCCCCAATTACTTTGGCGCACTTAATTGCTATTCATTTTTTTAGATCTTTCCAATGTCACCACCCCAGGAAGTCTTCCTGAGCAACCTTTCCCCAAACCAAATCAGCTCCTCCTCCATTTCATCTTGTAGCTCCCTGTGATTTTACCTTCCGAGGATATCACAGTTAGGGTGATTATTTGATTAATGTCTGGCTCCTTCAGTAGACTCCAATATACAGGGATTTTTGTTTTGCTCTCATTTGCATATTCATGCATAGAAAGTACCCAGTAAATATTTATTGATTAAATCCATGAACCTTTTCCTCTTGGAAAAGATCTCTGCTTCTTTTGCTACGATTTTTCCAATCTCTTTACTCTACTCACAGTTTATACTCAGGCATAGCTTCTGTTGCCTCATAGCTTGTGCATATTGTTGCCTCTCTCTCTCTCTCTCTCTCTCTCTCCTTCTACTGCACTCTACTGCCCGCTCTCCTCCCTTAGAGTTGACATTTAACCTCCCTGAGGGATTCTTCTAATGGTTCAATTGGTTATCATCCAGTATAGAGAAGCGTTTTGAGCATTTCTTATAAGCTATCTTAAAAACTACTCGAAGACCAATAGATGGCCATGTTTAAGTCAGCTACCAATTCCTGATCCAAACAGATATGGTCATGGTAGCAGGTCCTAGGGTACAAATCACTGAAATCTATATGTAAGGAACTACCTGTATCACCTTCTTGAAAAGGAGTCTTGAACATGGCAGGCTTTCAGAGCCAGCACCCTGCACAGCATTTGAGAATTATTACACATGTAATAAGGAATCATTGAGTGATGAATGATTACATAAATGAAAAATGACTAGGCTGAAGACACATAATAGTAATGTCAGAGCTTGGTGCTGCATTTAGCACCTTTCCAGGGCTTGTTTGACTATACTCTTTTGTATCTAATGATAAAATTAAATAATTATAAGTTGACACATAGAGAAAGCAGTCAGACCCTGAATATAGTATTAGCATATTGTGAAGGATCATTTTGGTTTCTTTGTTGGTTTGTTTTTTGCTTTGTTTCCTTGCCTCCCTTGTTGAATGTTACTCACTTGTAACCTTGGAAGTCCCTTGTAGACAAGGATGGTTAGAGGCTTTCTCTGGGTGGAAAAGATCATCTCACCATCATCCATCTACCCCTCTCTGGGGTACTTACCTACCCACATCACGTGGCCATGGTTTTCCGCACACTTTGTGTTTTCTGGTACAAATTATGGATGGCGTTTTAGTGGATTTTAAACCTTATGAGTATAGTAACACTATATTCCACAGGAATAAAATTTTAAAAATTTAAATAAAGGAAAGGAAGAATTTGCTTGAGTTTATATTTTTAAAGATACTTTGGAGTGAGTGAGCAGGTTAAAAAAACTGCATATTCACGTATAGTAAGAACTAGGGAGGCTTAAAAGAAGTGACACACAAGGAAGACTCCATCTGTGATTGGAATGCTGAGGCCATTCTCTCAATAATTTATTTTTTACAGTGATTTTATTGACATTTGAGATAAATGAGGATAAATCGGGCTATTCTTCTGGGGACAGGTTATCCTGGATTATGCAACCACTTGTCTCTACTCTTTCTGTAACTGGAGAGAGAGAAGGCATACATTTCGCTTGTCTCCTTTGACTCTTCTCCCTTCAGTTTTGTTTTGTGGGGATTCTAAAGTTGCTTCTGACAGTTAACATAACATTTCTTTTTTCTTGCACAAGGGAATAAACCAAAGCACAGCCTTTGGGGCAATAGTGGACTTTTTGTTCTTCCATTGAAAGCTTCTGGTATTGGTGGCTGATGAATCACCCCTGGTCAGATCTACGGACAAAAGCTCTTCTGATTGGCTGTCACTGGGTCAGTTTCCCACCGTGTCTTATCTCTGTCGCATCCTTGTAGGCTAACAATAGGACTAGGTGTAGGGCCATGTTAGTTTAGGGAGAGATAGTGTGGTTTAGTCTGAGCCTTTGCTTGGTATTAGTGATGTCAAGTGAGACAAGAGATAGAAAAGCACTTTGCAAGGACCAAAGAGGGATATAGCAGACAAGAGAGAATGCTACCTATGGATAGGACCAGTGTGGCCTTGAGAAGCCCATATGTTGCAGGCTGAGGAATTTTAGGGAACTCCTTGTCAGGCTACTTTAATTGAAGTGGCTTTGCAAACACAGACTTTACATAGTGAGTATTTAAAAAAAGGTAGGCATGGATTACTGCATCTGAGAACTGAATTATATGAAGGGAAAATGTGCACTTGAGTTAAGAAATGACAGAGAAAGATAGTTAGCTAATGTACATGCAATTCCTACATTTGCTACAGAGAACGCAGATTCCAAAAACAGTACATTTGAGAAAATGCGCTCCAACCGTCTCATTTAAGAGAGAAGGGAATTGAAATCCAAGGGGCTGAGGGACACCCTCCATGTCACCTGACAAGTTAATGGCAGAACCACAGTTAGAACTCAGATCTGACCCCTAGTTTCCTCATCATGAAAGGAGTACCAGCCTAGGTGTCTGGGATGTGGATTCAAGTCCTGGCTGTACTACTTACTGTGTGTCCTTGCAGCTTTCTAATCCTACAATACAGCAAAATATAATCCTACTCTGCCTGCCTCCCAGCTTGGCTGTAAGGGTAATACATGCCAAAGTATTTTGCCAAAAGTTATATAAGTGCATGGTTATGTTGCATTTGTTTGCTTAATTCACAGTATTACCATTTGATACTATCTATTTGATAAACTCAACTTTGTAAATAATAAAATAACAGAGATGAAAATCTATTTTGTCATTTTTTTTTTTTTTTTTACCCTTTAGTGTCTGGGAATAGTGCTGGGCACACTCTATGTGGAGTGGGGCTCAGTAAACACTCATTGATTTATTGAAGGGTGAGATTTGTGAAATTCAAATGTACTTGTGACAATAGAGTTTATTTTAAAGAAATCTTGCTTTCAGAAAATGTGTAAATAGACCATAATCCAAAACTAATATTGCTTATTAATGTTTCTTATACCACATTTATTAGTGAATTTCCTTTTAAAATGATCAAGGAGGTAAATAATTTCTTGCCTGCCAGGAAATGTTCTGCATTACCAAGTCACAAAATTTGCCCTGATTTCAGATCCAGACTCCGATTAGTGTAACTTTATCAGGATATCACCACATTCATCATTGACATCCGCTCTAGTTCTTCATAAACTCACTACGTGTTTATTGCAAAACTACTAGGAGCAATGGTTGTCCTTTTGAAACATGTACATGGATAGACAACATTCACCATGCCACTCTTTTCACAGACTTAGCAAAAACATGCTTCAGAACTTTAAATATTGTGGTACAAGCATTTTTATTGAGTTGAAATCCACATAATATAAAATTAACCATTTTAAAGTGCACAGCTCGGTGGCATTTAGTACCTTCATAAAGTTGTGCAACCACCAATTCTGTCTAGCTCCCAAACATTTTCATCACCCCACAGAAGCTCCATACGCATTAAGCAGCCACTCCCCAATTCTCCCTCCCTACTCCCTCCTCAAGGCCCTGGCAACCACCAATGCCCTTTCTGTCTCTGTGGATTTACCGAGATGATCCCATTTTATTGGCTTGTATTGTTCTGTCTGGATCTCTTTTAGTTTCATGCTGGTTCTGAGGAAGATGGTCAGTTTGTATTTTCATTTCCAAGCTACAAAATTAGAAATAGAATTAAAGAGATCTTAATTGACTTGCCCCCATCCAGTCAGAGAAGCACTGGCCAGCCGTGCCAGAAATATAATTGACCGTGACAGCTTACATGTGTACTCAGCAAGGAGAGATCTGCAGGTTAGCATTTGTCAGTTCGTTCATACTAGCCAATCTCAGAACTGTGCTGTCGACTTCCTCAGCCTGAATAGGATGGGCAACAATGTTCATTCACTCATTCATGCATTCCACAAAGAATGAGTGCCTGGAACGTGTAAGTTCCTGGGCTATGTATTATGAATGATTGCTGTGTGCATTGCAAATCACAGTTCCCAATGCAGATGGTTTTCTAAGCACTAGTTTCTTGCAAATCATGACATGCTAGGTAAATATTATGTTCTTAGAGAGACATCCTTTAAATACACACAAACACACACATTTGTTTGTTAACATTTGAAAATCAAAGCTCTGTTAGCTGGACTATTGGTTTCTTCTAAAATGGCTTTGCAAATGTCTAACAGAATCTGGGTGTGCACAGTGAGCTCATTTCATGTCCTTTCTGGCCACAGGAGAGTGTTGCTCAATGGACTGAGTGGACAAGTGAACTAGTCAATTTGTTCAGGGGCCGTTTAAAAGCCTCTCGGTCAGGAGCTCTGTAAATGTGCATTTATATAACTTCACTGGAGTCTCACACTGAGACACGGCTCTTGATGCCCTGATGTCTAGCCGGTCCTCTTCTGTATGTGTCATGCATATGCAGGTGTAAGATGTAATGTCAACAGTGCTAAGTTTTGAAATGAGGAAAATGGGAGACTCTAGGCAGGTCATTGTTGCTGCTATGAAAACTTATTTTGGGCATAAATTTGGGTTCAATTTAACCAATTCTTTGTTTAAAAGAAATCCAATTATACATGCAACTAGGACCTGGGAACCCCTAGTCCCTCCCCAGTATCACGGGCTGCCTGGGCCTTCATGATAAGAAGTTTCAGGTTATTCTATTGAAATGCAAGGGACCAAAGAGTGTTTGTTATCTGTTGCCTTTCAAAGGCCTCTAAGCAATGAAATACTATCTGAAAGAGGGAGAGAGACACAAGACCAGACTAGCAGGTGTTGATCCAAAAAGAGGTAAAACACTCCAGTGCAAACCTACAGCCAGTGTGAATTTATGTTTGTGCCTTCAGGTAGGAAATGCCTAAAAAATGGAACATTATTTTTAGTCTTATGGAATATGTTTTAAAATCTTATGGTATGTGTGCTAAAAGACGCAGTTAATGATTCACCACTATACTGAATTCTTTCAGATAGAAGAGGAAAGACAACATAAAGGTTAATATCAAAATTAATAATTTGTCCTTTAGGTGGAGACACTTTCAGTTTTGAAGAACTGGGCCACCCTCTGGTTCATAATGTGGTCTTTTATTCTTGAACCCATTGCCTGTCCTTTGGAAAGTGTTCACGTTTCTTTGATGTACCAGGGAAAGGACTCCTGTTTGACCTTGAGAAGGAGTAAGGGAAATCATTCTTTTTACTGTATTGTTTGCTGTGTTTTCCTCTAAGCTCTGGTGATCGTATCAGGATTCTGCTTTGGAGGTGATTAGTTTTGCCCGAAATGGCCCTAGGTTTTAAAAATATTTACATTATGCAAAAAATCAAATTCTCTCTGATGACCTAAATCCTTCTTCTCTTTCAAAATCAAGCTAAAAAATCTCAGTGTTCTTCAGGAAGCCTCCTCAATTTAACCCATGGGCTATGCATTCATATCCAATGCCATGCAGAATTCATTCACATGAGTTGAAATCCTGTTGTAGGAAACTTCTTTTGAGAATAGTTTTTTAGTTTCTCCAATTAAGTGGATGCCTGCTCAAGATGGAGGGAGTCCTTCCCCAAAGCTGGAGTCCAGGAGAGTCCTGGTCATGCAGGGAATACTCAGTGAATGCTCATTGGCTTAACTCAAGGCCAATATATTTTTCTGCTCTCATGTCTCTTTTTATATTTTATGCATGTGGACCAAAGATTGTTTGGAGTAAAGCACGCTCTATATAGTCATTGAGGGAGAGAAGGAAAGCGGGAGAGAGGGAGACAGAGGTAGAGAGGCAAGGAGGGAGGGAGACAGAGAGAATGAATACAGACAAGAAGAAGAAGGAGAGGAGGAGGAGGTAGAGGAAGAGGAGGAAGAGGAGAGATTTTATCTCTATACCGTTAGCCCCTGCACGGCCCTGTTGATATATCAGAACAGCTTTCATTCTGATATGAGAATAATAATTGGTTACAGTTTTCGTAGGCAATATACTAGGTCTAAAGCGAAAGGGGAGGGTGGGTTTACATATAAGTCATTTCTTTGAAAGCATTACAGTCAAGATAAGCCTTGGAATCTTGCCTGCTCATTAAAAAAACAAATGAAGAAAGTAAGAAGGAAGTCAATGGGTCCCACCGCCTCATCACTGAGGGATTTAAAACTCCTAACACACCAGGCTCCCAGACTGATAGTTTTCTGAGTTTTATGGCCTTTTTCAGATTCTATGATGCTTGTCTGAATTGCTCTTCCTTTCCCTCTTTATTTAGTTCAACTCATTTTAGTTCATTCATGTAATAAACATTGATTGACCTGAATTTGGGGCCAGGCACAGTTTTAGGCCCTAAGGATAATGTGGCAAACGAGACAGTGTAGTCTGCTCTTGTGGGGCTAAAATCCCAGCAAGCAGGAATGGACAAGAAATACATCGTAATGACTGTTCGTCCACTTAACTCCCACGTCTTCTTCAAACTTTAGCTCGAGCCCCACTTCCTCTGTGAGGTCTTCCTTGAAAATCATTTCCAAATGCTGCATGTCCAATTCCTCTATTAAACGTTTTCATATCATAATTTTACATTTGTGTGATTATTTGATTAAAGCCTGTACCCTCCACTGCCCAGGAAGCTGCATGAGGACAGAGATTATGTCCTTGTTGACCCTGCATTCCCAGCAGCTAGCACAGTGCCTAGGATATAGTTAGCACTCAACAATATTTTTGGAGTGAATAAATACATGTGTAAGTCAGACCATACAACAAAATGAGATAAAGACCTGCGAATACTTTTATCTCTGAGAAGGCTCTTTGAATTTCCCAAATATGGGATTTTCTGGAGACATCAAGGATCTTCTGATATTATCAGTAACATAGTCCCTCCTCACAAATACTAAGGAAAACAAAACAAAACAAGCAAATAAAACATTTTCAGTGGAGACCTGAAACTGTGATTCATAGGCTCCAAACCTCTCTCAAACTCTAGCTAAGATATTCTGTTTCCAGTTCTCTCTCTTCAAATTTGGTGTTTTGGTGAAGAAAATGTATCTTTTTTTTTTCTTTGCTGGACTTTTTTTTTAAATATATATTTGGCATAATACCAGATAATTGTGTTTACTCTAGTAGTCACTTGATCCAATTGATGGAATACTGAATGAAAAAGGACTTAAAGAGTGTCGGTAAATGAACTTATAAAAATGTCAAATTTATTATATTGGACACGTAACTGACCTACATTCCAAGCCCTGAGGATTAAAATTTTATGCCATTTTGAGGTCATGAAACCTCAAGTTAAACATATAAGAGACATTTTCTTTTTTTTTAAAAGGAAATAAAATTTTTTTTTCTCACCTTGATTACTGAGAAGGTTCTGTTTCTGTCATGGAACTATTTCTGTAATAGACACTTTAGTCTCCACTGAAAGATCCTGAATAAAAAACATTTCTCATTCACTTTTGGCTGGCACTAAATAGTCGTTTTTTTTTTTCCTGCAGATTAGAATTTACTTCACCAAATGTATTAGTCAGTTTCCTACTTCCGAGGGAACTTGTATTAAAATGGAACCAAGCATGCTCTATGTTGATATGCTCCAAACATTGGTTCACAGGTACACACAGGTACTCAGCGAGCTTGTTAAAGTCACTAGTGGAGAGAATTTTAATCTCCAAGATCAACCTCTTTCAGAAACAAGGGGGGAGGGGTAAAGAAAGAAAAAGTACACACCTGCAACCTATTTCTTTTTGAAGCAAAGCCTTTGAACAGATGGAAGATGAGATAGAGAAAGAAAACAAGCCAATTGCCAAGAGAGGTTTGTTTACAATACAGGCAGGTTCCTTTAGAAGTTGATAGGGAGTTGTTGTCATGGAAATGAAGAGAAATATTGCTGCAGGGTTTCGCTGAACAAATTCCTACTACAAATGTACCTGGATTTAAAGATGATGGAGATGGGAAGGGGGACAAAGAGCTTCCTGAATCTCCAGGTAAGGCTTCTCTCCACCGCTCTTCAATACATTCTTCAGAGCCTGAGAATTTCTTGCCTTGGAAGATGCAAAATAAGTAATCAAAATAAAGGTTACTGTTTTCCTGTAGTAAACGGACTCCCTAAGTGGAATAAGAGAATTAGACAGTGTTCAAGTGAAGAGTTAATAATCCAGAATATATTTTAATTTTGGAACATTGCCGATAAGACTTCTGAAAAGTATATTATCTTTAGTAAAAACAAACCAGAAAGATGTTTAGTCCTGACTGCAGTCGCACAGTGTCAACTATAGTACACTGTTCTACAGTGTATGAAAATTAACCTTTAAAAATTGAATAAAATTGATCACCTTGCTCCCCTCCAAAAAAGCAGAATCAAAAAATCTCTCAACTTTATAATTGGTTGCCTGCTTTAATCAACATCTAATCTTTTAATTTTAACCACTGCGACTTCCTATTTACATTTCTTACGGAAGATGGAAAATCTTTTCACAAATTATTTTTCTGAAATGCAAATTGTTTCGTGGACACAGTTTAGTCCTGTAAATCCTCAGCTTTCCAAATTCCCTTTCGGGAAGTGCTTAGGAAGCGATTTTCTTGCTTTTTATCCTTTCTCCGACAATTCTAGCTGAGGATGACGTCACTTTTCCCTTTTCCCGTCCCCACCTCCCACCCCTTCATCCCACTAAGTTTCTTGTGAGGCTTTAATTGAACAGAGCGACACCTGTGTTTTTTATGTGACTTCAAACCCGTATTTCCAATCCATTTCTTCAGCTGCCTACAAGGCTTGTTTTCATTGACAGCAGGTAATTAGCAGCTTCACACGGGTGGAGGAAAGGCAACCTAGAAGCTATAGAAGCCTTTGCTGCCTATTGCTCATATTAAATTTAGATGCTGATAATCAAAACTTGACGTGGTTTATTAGACATTGTAGCACAGGGTTATGGAAAGAACAATAAACTCTTAAGTTAGGAAACCAGATTTCTCTTCTCGGCCCTGACGGTAACCAGCTGGAAAACTTAAAAATCCTGTCTAATCTACTGTAACTTGACTTTTCTTAACTCCAGCAATTGGAGTGGCTGATGTCGTCAGTCTCCTGTAATGTTGTTGTTCTGTAAGAATCGCATACAGTTCATATGAGAATGTACCTGTTTGCAATATGGCTCATAACCTAGAGGCTACTGTCAAATCATTACAACTACCTTTTTCCTTTTCCAGCCCTGTTCCTTCTCTCGTCTCTCAGATCTCTCACCTTCGATTTCTCTCTCACTGGCAGGTTGTCTCTGCATATGATACACAAGAGATCAGTCAATGCTGTTTGAACAATATTATGCCATCTGGTAGGATTTCCGGCAGCCTCTCCAGCTCACTCCACTGTTGCTATAATTCTCTTCATAGCTATTCAGGAGGATTTTCCCCAGAGAGCATGCTCAGAGTCTGCATATACAGAATTACCTGTAAAGGTTCACCTGGACTCCCCGCCGTCAGCATTCATTAAGGCCATTAGAAGATGTGGGGACTTAAGCAAAGGAACCAAAGCAGACCAGAGGATGGCTGCTTAGATGTGGCTCAGGGTTTGAAATTGCATGCATTTTTAAATATCGACTGTGTCTTGTAAAAGCTGTGTGACCTTGCACCAGCTCCTTAAACTCTCCGTGTTTCTATTTCCTCATCTAAAACATAGAGACGTTAATAGTACTCATCTAACTGGATTGTTTAAATGAGATAATACATGTAAAATGTTTATAGTGGTACCTGGAAAGGAACGAGCCTTGTCTAATGTTAGCTTCATCACTGCGGAAGGCCAAGGTGGCAGGCATCCATGGACACATTTCTGATGATTTTCAAGTCCTGTTATTTCCAGAGTTGCTAGGTCTTTTCCCATTTTTTAATTATATTTTATGTCTCTGTTGCTCCTCCTTTCCTTTCCTCACTTCTTTGCTTATTTTACCTCCAGGACATACATTTTATATTCGTCTTAAAGCAGTCTTAATAAAAGGAGAGGCTCCTCCCTACCATTGCATTAGGACGGGCTTCTGAAGAGAGAAGGCAGGCAATCAGCCCTTCTTACTCCACTGAAATAGATTGCCCCCTTAAAGGTAATTAGCAGTTCTGTGGTTCAGGAAAACAGGATATTGATTTTTTTTTTCTTTGATCCAGTGGAGTAGTTGACATGTTTATGTTTCATTCTGCATTGCAGGAACTTGGATGTGGGGACCGTTTTTCACCAGTAACGCCAGCCTAGTTTTATGTCTAATAGAACGTTATGCATCCAATCAGAACTCAGGACAGGTTCATTAATAGTTTTTCCCCTTTGAAAATGAGGGATTCTAAAACATGCTCCAAATGAGGTTGATGATTTTCGAGAGCAGTAGCAAGAGGGGTGGTGAAGGAGGAGAAACTGCTCGAAGCCCCCCCTCTGCTGAATCTTCTCTCTCTGCCTCCCGTTATTGGGCTTCTGGAGAGTGGAGATGGCTCCAGTCATTGCTACTATGTTCGGTGAGTGCTGTTTGTCATTTACTACTGGGCCGACTGAATTTTAAAGAGAAAATTCAAGGAGGACTAGGGCTTGTATGTAACAAATATAATTAAAGAGAAATAACTATCCCGTATTTCAGAAGTCACATTTTCCTTCCTTAATACAGTCCAAGATAGATGTCGAGAGGGCGTTGAACCTGCACTTCACTCTCTGTGCCTCAGTTTCTTCATCTGCCAAATGGTGATAACAACTCATCACATTTGTGAAGATTAAATGTATTTGTAAGCCAATGATAATAATAACAGGCATACAGTAAGCACTCATAAAATGTAGCTATTGCTATTATTCTCCTCCAAATTTTACTTTCTGCAGCTACAGTTGTGTGGATGCAAGAGGTAATTTCCTATCTTTTCCTTGGGATCTTCCAAGGAATTTTTGTCGTGACCCCGTCATTTTATCCTTGTTGAATGTTTGGCCTCTCGATTAGAAACATTTAGATGATGGCTCCTTCCCTCACCAATGGACTGGAACGGGAAGTCAGAAACTACCTTGAATTAAGATCTGTGAATGCTCTTATTTGTTTTGTAAAGTGGGATTGACTTCATTTCAGATCTCATTTGTTTATTTGCCAAGGGAAGAAACTTCTGGCCCCAGCTTCCTAGATGGATTTGAATCTTGGTTCTTCATCACCAAAAAGAGGTTGATTTACTTTCTCTGGAATAGACTTCGGTGTGTGTTCTGAGTTTATCACACTTTTTAATTTCAGGCTGAGTGGTCATCATTTCATAGCAAGTGTATTGGGCAGGTAAGCTGGCTGCTGTGGCAACCCCAAAATCTCAGTGACTCACAACACAGCTGCGGGATGGGGGAGGCATTCTGCTGCCATGCGGTGCCTCTGGCAGCCACCTGGGCCACAGAGTCCTGCACTGGACTCGCTGCATCTGATTAGCAGGTGCAGGAAGAAAACAGAGTGGTGGGTACATAGAGGCTTTCTGGGCCCGGCCCGGACATAGCATATACTGC
The DNA here is from genome assembly GCF_037783145.1 of Equus przewalskii. Taxonomy (NCBI): domain Eukaryota; kingdom Metazoa; phylum Chordata; class Mammalia; order Perissodactyla; family Equidae; genus Equus; species Equus przewalskii. The sequence goes on from NC_091846.1 coordinate 52,268,464, forward strand.
TCTGCCCACAGTCCCTGGTCCAAAAACTCATCACCGGGCAACACCTAACTGCAAGGAAGGGAGGAAGTTGAAAGCCAGCTCTGTGCTCATGGTGGTGAACAAATAATTAGTTTCTGCTAAAACAAGTTGGTTGGTTCCACCAATTCTTTAAATTATGAAATATTTCTCATATACTATATACACACATATGTGGAAGATACAGAGAATGATAACACGAGTACCCAGTTTAAGAAATAATATATTACTAATGCAGCTGAAATTTCCTACATGCCTCTTCATCTCTACACCTCTCTTTATATTGTTCAGGAATAAGCACTATTTTGGTTATCATTTTATGACAGATATATTTATACTCAAACTTTAATTTTCTTGTTTATTTTTGGCCTTTATACAAATAGTGTACTTTAGTATGTTTTCTTTGGTGAACTTCATTTTTTCATTCATCTTTATGATTCTGAAATGCATCCATGTTGATGCATGTAGCTGTAAATTTTTCATTTTCATTGCTGCATAGTATTCCATTTGTTGGATAAACCACAATAGATTCATCCAGTTTCATGATCAGGGGCATTTGGGTTATTTTCAGGGTCTCTTTTCTTCTTGAAAGCAATGCTGCTATGAATATCCCTGTACATTTCTCTTCATCCACATGTGTAAATTTCTCTAAAATATGAATCTTCCTGCTACGCCAGAACACCCCTCTATTAAAATTTTATACATTAGTATGGATCTTTCAGGGAAAACTTGAATAATTTAGATTTTCATTCACTCTGGCTATCTTGGTGTGAGTTTGTTGCTGTGGAGTGCTGGCTTCACACAGTGTGGGCTAAGATAGACTAGAACATTCCAACTCCAAAGATCCACTGTCCTCTTTTGGTTTTTGAAGAAAATTTACAAAATAAATCTGTGAAGGAGTTGTACTTCTGTTAGCTGTCTTATTTTGTGAAATGTGGCTACGTTTTTTTTTGGGTTTCATATTATGTGATGGCATATCTCTTTTCTGAGGTACAGCATTCTATTTGACAGAGCTGGGTTCATTTCGGAGATTAAAAGGAAGAGTCCCCCAAACTTCTTTTCCTGCCCGCTCGCTAATTAAGCAAAGTTCCAACTTCTCAGCCTTATTTTTCTGACTTAAGGTTTGGCTTCCCTTTGAAAAGCAAACACAATTCTCCTGACAGTACATAAGGGATAAGCAAACTAATAGTTTAAGAAAAGCAGACATGTTCTTAACCCTTGAACCAGAAAGAATTGTGTCCAGGGTTCTCAAAATTGGGAAAATTTGATGGGGAAAAAATAACGTCCTCACAGGCACCGTCATAGAAAATGACGTAATGACTTTCACCAGCCTGTTCTTGATGACACCATCCACACAAGCAGATGGCATCAGATGGGTCACAGCAATCCCTCACTGGGGTAAATCTATGAACTTCATGCTAAAATAACCTTCTTGTAGCCTAGAAGAAGGGCAACGTTTTCTGTAATAAGAAAAAAAAATAGTGAAAAATTAGGAAAACAGTCTTCTAAGTAAGAGCTACAGAGGAAAGAAACCTGTTCCTATACCGGATTCAAGTTTGGCACACTGCTCATCCATCAGACACCCGATCTGGCAATTCAACAGAATTGCACATGACTCAGAGGTTTGCTTATACCTAGAATTTGTCTCTGTGGGGGAACCCTTTCAGACCTCATAGGCCTAAAGTATGAGGAAAAAAAGAAATAACAACAAATGCCCGTCATTTTAAACTGTGTGTTTTAAACTACACGTTTAAGAATCTTCCGTGATTTTAAACCACATGATAGTAGAGGAATTTATTTTCCACATGTAACACCGTATTGTTGTAACAGTTTTTCTTTGAAAAGAAACGAGGCAGCGTGAATAGAGAGCTTCTCGGCTCCCTTTGTGATTGGCTTCCTAGCCATGAATAGTTCCTCAGTTCTTTGGCTGTTCAGGAACGTGACATCCTGGCTGCCTGAAATGCATCCCAGAGCCCAGCAGCCAACAGCTAAGGCTTTAGAGCCTGGGTTCAAATCCCAGCTGTGTTGTCTTCAGTGTGTTCCCAAATCTCTCTGTTCTTGTTCTTTAATTTATCAAATTTATCAAATTTAATTTATCAAATAGGACTGATCATATTAATATTTACCTTGTCATGTTTTAGTGGGAATTAAGTACTAATATAGTTTAAAATGCTAATAGGCTCTTTTTATTGTTATCCCCCTCAACAAATATTAGCGAGACTTCCCTTAGCCAGACCCTGTGCTAAGTGCTCGTGATATAAGGTTACTGCCTTGGGAAAGAACCTGCTAATAGTTGAGTGGGAGACAGGACCTTTCTGTAGAGTAAAAAATACATTCATATTTCAGTAGGAGCCTTTCTTGTGTTTATATTTACTTCATGTAATCTGTAGTCCTCCACAAACAACTTTAAAACTTCGGTTTATACTTTTGTTACTACAAATGTCCCTTCTAAAAAAACATAAAAAGAAAACAATGCATCTTCATCATGAGATTCTTTTACCTCACACAGGTTCTCTTGTGTCCGGCTGAGTTGTGAAAGAGGCAGGTAACAGATTGAAAGACCAGACTGGAGTGGAACCAGGTACAAAGGGCACCATTGGTCTCCTCCGCAAGCTCTTGTGCCTATAAAAGAGGAAGTCGCTCTCAGTGAAGCAGTGTGGAAAAAGCTATGATGACCCATGTTTCCCATTTGGGCGGGTTTACTACGTTCAAGGTGTCCAGGTATGGCCTGTACCCTGTTCACTCTCTTGGGAGCTCCTGCTTGCAGACTGCTGGCATTCTCCTCTCCTCTGAGCCTCCCTTGGGGAGCTCCGTCCTGGGAAGAGGATGGACAGAGGGGATGTACCTACAGTTATTCAGCTGCTCTCTCTGTGAACAATTTAGTGGAGAAAGTCTAGGAAGCCCAACTGGGCCAGACTCTGCTCTCTAATATAACTTTACGTTTTGTTGTCTAAACAAACTATGTATCTATTTCTCCATTAGAACAAAATCTGAAAGAAAGAGGCCTATAATGAATTGGCCCCTCAAATCCCTAGGATGTAGTCTCTAGTCTGTCATTTACCAGCTCTGTTACCTTTGGTAAGTTATTTCACTCTCTAGACTGTCTATAAGACTGACAGTGTATTAGTTTCCTACTGCTGCTATAACAGACTACCACAAATCTCGTGGCTTAAACCAGCACAAATCTACTACCTTACAGTTCTGGGCATCAGAAATCTGACGTCTTACTGGGCTGATATCAAGATATCGGCAGGACTGTGTTCCTTCTGGAGGCTCTGAGGAAGATCTGTTTTCTCGTCTTTCTAGCTTCTAGAGGCTGTCTGCGCTCCTCGGCACATGGGCCCTTCGCCCACCTTCAAAGCCAGCAGCATCGCGTCTTCGGATCTCTCTCCTGCTCTGACATCCTTACCACCCTCTCATAAGGACCCTGTGATTACATTGGCCCACCTGGGTAATCTAGGATAATCTTCCCATCTCGAGAGTTTTTGAATCACATCTGCAAAGTCCCTTTTGCCATGTAAATTACCATATTTACAAGTTTAGGAAATTAGGATGTGGATATTTTTTGGTGGGGAAGGGGCATTGTTCTGCTTACCACAGGTATTTTGACTGCATAATCTCTAAATTATTTTCTACTCTTACATGTTTCTTTTATAAATTAGGTTTGGAGGTCTATTATAAATTACCCACTGTGTTCCACACTCTCATTTTCTCGTAAAAATACAGCCTACTTCATACCAAGTCCTGATATCACCCTTTTATATCTTGGTTCTTATTTCACCTCATCTTCCTTTTTGCAGAAACCTTTTAAAAACCATCCTTTTCCACACAAGTCCTTGATTCTCTATTTAAACCCAGTATTAAAAACAATCCTAGCTGCTAATTCCTTCACGACTCTTCTCTTGTTTAAATTGTATTTAGCTTGATATGCTATTTGTAGTTCAAGTATTATTATTTGCTCATGTTTTGTCTTATGAATCTTACTTATTCACAAATGATGGGGAACATGAATTAATGCAATTTCTCAATTCTTTAAGGGTAGTTTAATCTAGTGAAATCTCAAGGGTTACAGAAATATATAAATTTTATTTGGAATAATTAACTGGGCTTTAGGATCAGAAATATGAGGTAGCATACACTCTGCCATCTAACTAAATATTCGTAAGACATTATAGCAGGTCTTCACTGTTCTGAAGACATTTGCAGAGCGCTTCCGTAATTTTCTAATTAACAGGAGCTCACTTCTCCCTTATTAATCCTTATCACATTTTTTGTCTTACCATAAAGTCATCGAGTGGAATTTCACAAACATCAACATATGTTTCCTTTATTTGTTCTGACTCTGCTCATCAGGACAGGACCTCATTTTTAAACAGCTGTATTTCTGATTTTGTCTTGGCTGACATAATGCTCTTTTCACTGTGAATGAGATAATGGGATGGGAAGTGTCAGAAATGGTGATATTTTATCAAGCCCTTATGAAGAAGAACACAATTGCGTCTTCATCCAGAAATTCTCTATTTCCCATTTATGTGTCTACTTGTTTCAGCTAATAGTAAGATAATGAAGAGAGTCATCCCTCAAAAGATTGTTTGAAAATGTAGCAACTGTGGTGATGACTAAATTTCTTCTCATGACACCTGGTAAAGAAAGTATTTTCTCTTTACTGTGAGAACACAGTTTTCAGGTCTTTTCAATAGGGCTTGAGTTTCATTACAGTTCTTCAAAGAACAGCTATTATTTGGGGGTATTTCTGGTAATTCCCATGAAAATGATAAACTGTGAAGGCCTGAAGGCTTGAAGCAAACTGTCAGTTAGCAGTGTGTGTTTGTGTGTTGGGGGACATCAGCTTTGATGTGTTAATTACATGGTCCCTTCTGCACCTTAGTCATCTTCCTTACAATTTGTGTGAAATCAAAGTACAAATCATACAATAGGCATCCTTGCAGGAATATAGTATATGGAAAGCAGAGAGTATCCTTCCAACAGTTTTTCCTCAATCAGGACCACCCCTAGGGTGTGCAGAGCCCCATGCAAATATTTGTTTTTTGCAAGGGCTGTGTCTATATAAAGACTATTTTTAAAAAATGTATTGCAACACTGAGTTCATGTATAGAGCCTTATTGACGAAGATTTAGAATAATAAGTAGAGAGGAGGTACTTACATATTTGTTTATTATCCAATCAGGACACGAGAAGATTCTTTGTAGTGTTCAGATACTGCCTTTTCCTGTTCAGACCCAGGCGTCATCTCTTCATGTTCTTAATTGTTAAATGTAGTACTTCCCACCACAAGAATACGGTAGCAACAGTGCTGTTACTTGCAATGCCGTGGCTCTTCAGATCCTGTTTGTATTAAAATAATGTTGAGCTTTTTGTCTCTGAAAATCCCCAGTCCCATTTATTCCATTTATTTGATGTTGGTTATCTCGTTGCTCATGATCCATCTCATACATCCTGATTCCCATCCCATTGCCCACAAACTCTGGTTTCCAAAGATTCTCTCAAAAGTTGTTATTGGGCTTCATTTATGATGGCCACAAATGCAATTCTTATTCAGAGTACACAGAAAATGTGAACAATAATTAACAATAATTCATGTTTTGGTCATGGAGAATATATTGTGTGGAACTTTGCAGCATAAACATAAAGCAAACAGATCTTCCAACCATATCATCTCTTGAATTCTTTAGGCCATAATCACTGCATTCCTAGATCGTGACATCTTTTAGTGTTGACCATCACCCTGTCTTCTACACATGGCCACCAGCAGGAAGGATACACAAGGAGCCATGGACAGAGTGAGAAAAGTGACACCTGCAAGAAAAGTGTGTTCCTCATCCAGCATGGCTTAAGACCAACACAGAAAGCATGCCATCACCACATCGATGGGAAGGGCTCATTGGTACTGGGGAGCAATGAGTGGCCCAGGAAGAGATAGGTGTGGCCACCCTGGAGGACTGCCTGCCACATGGTGCAGAGCTGTGAAGGGAGTGGGGTGACCATCCTTGGTGCCAGCATGGGCAAGGAGGGGTGCACCAGGTCAAGGAAGCCAACACCACCCACCATCCTTGGGTACTATAGAGCCGGGACTATAGTACTATGGTCGGCACATGCAGTGGGCCCATACATACTGCTCAAGCCTGAAGGTTAGCCCAAAGCCTGAACTTTTCCTTTACCTGATGTGAATAAGAATCTATGCAAATCAGTGCATCAACAGTACTATTCTGGCGGCCCGATTACCATACTGGACAATGAGAATGATCTGCTTGCTCACCAGGTCAGCCTCTTGGAACCCTGTCCCAACTACAGAATCTCAGGACCACTGCATAGACACAAGTCCTGGAACTCCTGGGGGATTTGGTCAACCTCATGCTTGGGGGAGGTAGATTAAGAGGGCGAAAGGGTTGGAGAGCACCTCAAAGGGGTGGAACAGAAACAGGGGTCCCTGTGGGTCCCAATCAAGGCTGGGGTACCGAGGCCCCTCCTGATCCCAGGCACAAAAAGTGGACTTGGGAGAAAATTTTGATGATACTCCAAAGAGCAGAGCCCCTCGAAATGCAGCAGGGGTCTGACTTCTTTGGGTCTAATGACCTCAAGTGATAATGGGTATGGGTTTGGTGGGGGGCTTTGGGGGAGGATTAGACTGATCATATGTGTATGAACTCTTATGCATTTTACTCCTAGCTGGCTGGTTGCATTCTCTTTCCCTCTCCCATCTTTCATCCATTTATCAAGTGGTGAGCCAGTGCCTCTGGTATGACCAGCAGGGTGAACTTATCTGTTACATACTAAGGCAAACATTACTTATAGGACCCAGAAAAACATTCTTATTGCTTTTATGATCACAAGAAAAAAATGAATTTTTAGGTCCAAGAAAATGTTTTAATATATAATATTAATCTATAATATTAATCTAGTTATCTTTATACCAACACAGTCATAAAATATCATTTCAATATTTTTTTTGTGAACAAAGGGGCCCATAAAGGCTATAGTGCCCAGAGCCCAAAGAAGTCATAATGCAGCCCTGGTGGCCAGCGTTGTATATACTAGGAGCTGGGGATACAGCAGTGAGCAAGAGGCGGTCTTGTCTTTCATGGTACATGAGAATGGAGGAAGATGGAAAAGAACATACGAAGTTACGTCACAGTATAATACATTCTTCCGACAGAGCTATGCCCAGAGAACTGTAGAAGGCTTGGTAGCAAGGTTGGGGGGAATGTCTGTGCAAATCAGTGACAGGTGGGAGGTGATTGCCTCATTTCACCATGCTGTGTAGCCAGTTCACCAGAGTTTTTACTTATTATCCTTGTAATTGATGCAGATGATGATCCAAGTGTATTATAGGCAGCTATTAAAGTCAGCTACTGGTTGAGATTTAACTTTGATACCAGTTGCTTTGAAATATAAGCGTCCATCTGAAAGCATTTTTGAAATAATTGTGAAATGTGTAATAAATGTATGTATAATTTGCTACCTGGCTCTGTGTCCATGATTACTTCCAGGTTCTCGAAACTATCCAAATCAATGGCAATCCTAACATACCATATTCCAGTTGTGGAGACTGGAAAGGACATCTCCAAGTGATGCCTATTTAAATACCTCCCAGGGTCATGATCTCATTACCTCTCAGCCTAGTCCACAAGAGATAGCTTTGTATCTTAGTGAGTTCTCTTTGTGACTTCTTACTACAAGCAACAAGAACAAAAACCGTTCTGTATATTTGTTTTGCCATAATAAGTAATGATGCAATATATATACCTCATTAGTCTGGGTTGTATTTGATGATACCCAGGTTCCCTTAAAACTATAAAAGTCTAATTTATTTACATTTTATTTAATGGAAACAGGCATTTGGTTAAAGACATGTACTTTATTCAACAGGCAAACATTTAGTGAACATCAACTGTTGTGCCAGACATTGTACCAGACACTGAGGATACCTAAATAAACTACATACAGTCCTTATGCTCAAAGAACTCATAATTTAGGGGAGAGTATGGGCAAGAAAAACAGTGATTACAACACTGTCGTGGCCACCTACAATGGCAGACGGACCCTCCACCCAAAGTTTGGTTTGGATGTTGAGATACATGATGCCACACATGCACCAAAAAGGTATGAAAAGGTTTGCTGCTAACATAATTGAGCAGAGCAGGCCTCTCAAGCAGATCTGAAATGGCTTCAGAGAACAATGGAAAGGAGACAGGCTCTAGGACTGTATTGCGGTTGGAGGGTGAGGCTGGAGCGAGAGTTCTCGCACAGGGACAGGGGCTTGCATGGTTCAAATTTCCTGCAGATGCCTAAGGGGGAACACGCAGGCTTTCTTATCAGCTTATCCACATATGGGGCACAAAGGAAAGAGGAAAGAGTGAGGCTTAAAAGCTATTCACAGTAAAACATCCCAAAAATGGAGCCAGACTCCTCATTCCACATACAGTGTGATAAGAAGTGCTGCATACGGGAGATTTGTAAGGGGTGCTTACCTCCGATGAGCATTTAACCCAGTTTTGGAGGGTTCAGAAGAGTTCCTAGAGAAAGGTACTCTTGAGGGAATCATGAAGAGTGAGAAGATGTTAATCATGAAGCTCAGCTCACTCAGAAGGGTACCACGCTTGAAGCACCAAGGGGTAGAAGTGCATAGTCCCGTAAACTGGAGTAAATTTACATGATAGGCAACATGTAGAGACAGAGCAGTAGATGAGCCTAGAAGGTATGAAATTAGAGCTTCATTCTAAGGATGAAGGAGAATCGTTGTAAGGTATTAATCAGCTCTGCATTTTGGAAGGTGACTATTCTATTCCGAAAGCTGAGGTTTAATAAGAAGAAGTAAAAGCCACTGTCAGTGAGACATATATGACTTAATTGTTAACTTTCTTTTGGTAATCACAGTCTTAGTTGAAAGCAGTCACTTTCAACATAGTCTTAGGGTGTTTCTACTAGGGGGTGTGTAGTCAAGGGAGGGGAAGGGCAGGGGGATAAGAACTTCTAGGTCAGTCTGGTTTCAGACTATAGAAATCACTATATTCACACAAATCGTTCTAATATATCTCCCCAGAGGAAAGGATTCTCTGGGGTTTGAAGGAAAAAAAGAACTGTCTGAGAGATTTGGGTATGTGTCATCTTCTGCACTGTAGACAATCACTGTGCTAACAAACCAAAGCCCTAAGAGTGAATTTCAGGCTTGGGTCCAGTGGGGACAAGATAGGGTTAGAGAATGGAAGGGAAGGGATGAATAGTCTAATGCTTTCCGGGAGCCTTAGAATCACAGAAAAGCGAGCTCCAGTGTGGTTACAAGAGGAATAGAAGACCCGGTTCTAACTCTTCAGAAATGTTTAATTTAGTGGAGGAGCACAGAAAAAAAGGATAAAAATAATGCACAGCAAAGGGCAGTAGAAACAGAACAGAAATTGCCAACAGGAGCTGGACCCTGATGTGTCTATCACGCTAGGCTCCCTTCCTCCTGTTTTTGACATGAGAACTAAGAACTCAATGTTCAGACTTTGGAGAATGGAAAACAAATACTAACCAGACATTTGTGATATGTAGTGACAGTTTCCTAAGCAGATTACCTAGAAACTTCTCAGCCAGTGGCCTTTGTCTTCTTGTCCCCATTTCAGGTAGCTCTCCTGGAAATCCTTGTGTGACACGGGAATCGGCTGCCATCAAACCCTGGGCTCTGTGCTGCTGGAGGCAGAAGAAAAGAGTAATAAAAGTTGGAACTGGTCTGCTGAGCAAAGGCTCTTTTTCTTAAAGCAGGAGGCTAAGAGTTGGGGGAGGGGGAATTTGATTAAAGAAAGAAAACCTTGTGACCAAGGCAACCAGAAGACCCCCAAAAGCCTGTGGCAGCTTGAGGGGAGAGGGCTGAAGAAGTCCTGTAGATTTGTTACATCAAGATGTTAATGTTTTTAATCAAGGTTCCTAGGTGATCCTTAGGCAATTAACTCATGGTCCAGTTGTCCTATTATGTATCTTCAGCTGATTCTTCTCTTTGTATATTCTCGTCTCTTTTCCTAACACTACTAAATTTGAGAAGTGGTTACGAGCTGCTACATTCAGCATTAATTTAATCCTAGTGCTTAATTCATTTCTTTCTCTTTTGTAGCCAATTGAAAAAAAGGAAGTTATTTCAATTAAGGTTTTACCCTTTTGAGAGAAAAGGGAATAATTTAAATACACGGAGTACGGTATTTCTAAAACCAGGGCGAGTAGCCTAATAAAATAATTCTGACCATATGAATGAATCCACATTTCATGTTCATTTCCAGGTGCACTCAACTGGAGCTGAAATAGCTTTAGAGATCGACGTTCATTCAAGTGATTAGAGGGAAATGGTTATAAAAGTACTGTTTTAGCAAAATAAAATTTCAAGCATGTAATTACAAATATATGCCTTAATAACAGCAGACATTTTTAAGATCGCATGAATTTAAGAACAAGGCAAATTGAAAGTTTGTAGTTAGCCCTACAGGTCAATATCAAACTTTGAACTGAAAATCAAAGTAGAGAGACAACTAGGTAGGGAAGTATTGAATAACGTGGAACTTAAAGAGAAGAAAATATATTTCGTAAATCAACTTGCTGTTTAACAACTTTCTTAAAATATTTCATGTTGTACTCTCCCACTCCCATCCAGTACTATTTAAATCTTTACTCACCAATTAGTTTGTAGGAGGTTGGTTCATTAGGAGAAAAATAGTTAATTGCATATTATCTGTGATTCATCAGGGCAAGCATGTTTCATTAATGAAATAGGATACCTTGCATATGGCCAGCACAAAAGGTACTCAAAATTCACAGAAAGTAATAAATATTTATTGGATAGGACTGTCAAAAGCACAGACTTCTCCCACTACGCTAAATTTACAATGTCAGGAACTTTAGCTGAATTTCTAAGAGTTCAGTTTTCCGGAGGAAATGATACTGAGGCACAGAGTTAATGCTTAGAATTAGAAAGGAGAAATCTATGGCCATCTGCTGTTACTGTCTCCAGCATTTCTAGGGAACATAATGGCTGACCTACTGGTTTCCAGGTAAATTCCTGAAGATGGTTCACTTTGCAGCTCTTTGATCTCGTCAACTACAGAGCAAAATGAGAAGGAGAGACGAAGAGTGGTTCTTTTTGGTGAGCAGTGTTCTGTTGTACATGACCTTGCTCCATGTGTTTTGAATACTTTTTCCAGGAACAGTGATGGATTTGCACATGTGTATCCACACTCCGTCAACTGTCTTCCCTATTGCTAATAGGGATTTATGAGTTAGCTTTTCTAAGTGTTAGGAAGGCATCTATGGCCACACCTTAGAATTGAGCCCTGAAGCAATCCAAACCTCTTTAGGGATACTTAGCCTTGTTAGTACCTCACTATTATCTATCCCCTGTACGTTCTCTTCCTTCACGCAAAAAATTAGTGAAAGATGTTCATTCTTCTAATGATGAATATAATTTACTATTTGCCACTAAATCATGAAAATGAGGTGGTTTGATACTTAATGAAATGACATAGTCTTAATGGCTCTGTCTTTTCAGTGTTCCCCAAAAGCAGAAAGACAAGGGAGGCATCAAACAACATTTTGTTATGCTCACTTATTTTGCAGGACAGGAATTCAGACAGGACACAGCAGCGATAGCTTGTTTCTGCTTCACCATGTCTGAGGCCTCACAAAGGGCAGATTTGAATAACTGGGCATGAGTCAAACTACTAGAGGCTACAATTATCTGGAGGCTTCTTCACTCATATATCTGGCACCTGGGCTGAGATGGCTTAAAGGCTTGGCTCAGATGGTTCTGTCGAACAGAGCTCTCACACGTGGACTTTCCATGTGACTTGAGCCTACTCAGCATGGTGGCCACTGGGTAGTTGGATAATTGGACTTTTGACATGGTGGCTCTGGGCTTTTGAATGTGCATTCTAGCGAAAAAGATGGAAGTCATATGGCCTTTTGTGACCTAGTCTTGGAAATCACATAGTGTCACCTCTCCTATATTCTTTTGGTCAACCCTGACACGAGACACCCAGATTCAAGAGGAGAACAGACCACATCTCTCAATGAGGGGAGTGTGGAAGATTCTGGTCATGCTTTAGAACTGCCCCAGGAGGAACGGCTTTCCTCTGAAACAGCCTTATTCAAGAATCGTGGAGAAGGCTCAGATTGGTTATTCCTGTTTCCTCAGGGACACTATTTCCACGTGCATGCAGTTCTTTTAACTCATCGTGTGGTACACACTTCACCTACAAGAGAGAAGAAGGTGGAGAACCAAATTTTGCTGAGTGCAGACTGATTACATGTCGCATTTACCCTCGCTAAACTCACGTCAGCATTAGCTCTGACTTTTCTATTCTAAACCCTCTTAGAATCCTTTGGGAGTGTTTCTTTACAGATTCACTCAGATTTTGTAGAAGGTTTGATTTGGTTGGCTCAGTTTTCCCAAATACTGTCTCTCCAACCTGCTAAATGGATCTGACCACTATTCCTGAGGAAAGTCAGAAATTCTCTCTCAGAGTTGTTGCCCTTTCTTCAGAGCAGAGTAAATTCGGATCCAGAAAGTGGAAAAGAACTCAAACTTCTGTTTCTGTGATAAATATTGATTAACATTAGAATAACAGATTTATGAATACCTAAAGTGTTAAATGTTTTATGAAAAGGTGTGGGATCTTCCCAGGATAGAGTCTCTGTCCTTCAATGAATAGATCATCTCCTGCGAAACATACACAAGCAGATGCACCCTCTCAAAGATGTACAACTGCTGCAGGGTGCAACTCCACGTGGCGTGTAAATACATAACTAGGCACAGGCGTTCTTACTGGGCAGCTGAGCTAGAATGCGAGAATGATTGGAGCCAGGTGATGTTAACAAGGAATGCTCAGTGGTGGAGATGAATCTTGAGGGGAGGAATCTGATTCTGCAGTGATGAGGTAGAGAAGGTGTAGTAGGAAGAAAATTCAGAGGTCTCTCTGGATTTAAGAAAGGTTGAGATATTTTGAGTTCCACTTTCAGAGATGTGGGCTTTTTGACCAAATTGAAATTTTGACTCTGATTCTAACGGCTTGTAACTATTTCCTACCTAATATATTCCCTCCCACTAACCCTCACTTCCTTCCAGCTACCAAGCCGTAGATTTCATCACAGCAAGTTCCATGCTTCACTGGCCTTGGTGATTTCTGCAGAGTCTAGAACATTACGTGAATTCAGGATGTGCCAGTTACAGTTTAATGAAATTGGATTACGTTTACATTTTAATGAAATTGGATTACGTTGAGCAGATCTAGCTCTTGACGTTTCTTGACCAGCCCACACCTTGTTAGTTTCTGTTTCCCCAGAACTGCCCTGGGGATATTTTTATATCTCCTTTATAATCTGAAGGCTTTGCATAAAACAACGCTCTTCCTTTGGACGTCTATGCAGCTATTTTTATTGAGCAGTCATATAATGCTGGTTTATGCTCTATTATCTTTAGGGCATATCAGTCCTTGTTGAATGAGCAGAGGGCCTAAGCCAAAACTTTTGGAAAACGTACAAAAATAGAAAGTCTCAATGGATATTATTTTTCCCCCTAAAATGAAGAATCTGAAAATCAGATATATATATATATATATTTGCTTTATATTTGTAAGAAATTGTAAGAAAGAATCATCCAGATTTTATAATTATTTCTCCCTCTCCTCACTTACTACGTTTTTGTTTTTAGCATTTTCTTTTCTCATTTTCTGTGGAAACAGTTCTGGGTTTCAAGGCTTGCTGCTCCTCCTTGTGCGTGTGCCTTCACTACATTTCTAACCCAAGGGCTTCTGTCATTTTTGTGAAAGCAAAGCTAATGAAAACTCACACGTCACAATGGTTCATGGGCAGGACCCACAGAAGCCCCACTGGTGGCCAAGGCTAGTCCAAGACTGTTTTTGCCAAGACATTGCTGCTGCTACCAATTCCCTGCTGGCTCCTTGGAGAAAAGCCCAGAGAGGGCAGGTTAGTTTGGGCCCTGGCAGGGTTATCAGAAAAGCCCCAACACCTAAGACTAACTCTGACGCTCACAATCCTCACAATAGAGTCAAAACAAAACAGAAAGTGATCCTGTTCTCGTAATCTTAGCTCTGCCCAGGTCACCATCTTGCCTGGCTGGTTTTGTTGATGGCAGCATAATGTGACACAGAAGCAAAGGCAGAACCGCCTCCAGGACCAGGGAGTGGTAGATTATATAACCAACCTGGGGTAGTGTCAGGTTTATCAGAGGCTGATAACTAACAACTAGCAATTACTTGTCTTTGCCAAAAACGTCCAGAGAGATCTTGTTTTTCTTTATAAGTCAGAGTAAAATGGTTTGAAATTCTACACAGTCAAACGAGCACATAGTTTATTAAGATTTATTTTCCATGCAAAACCTATAATTCATTTAAAAGTACATTCCTTAATAATCTCTTTTTCAGCTCTGCATCTATTCTTTGTCAAGGCTGGTGGATGGGTCTTAGGTGTAGTAAGACCCTTAGAATGCTGGGAATGGTCAGGTAGATAAAAGATGCACAAATTGGTGAATTATCAAGCAGAATTCCAATTGTAGGTAATATAACAGTACATACAGGCAAAAGAAGATGAAGTGCCAAATATATAAACAGCAAAAGTAAAAATTACTTTTTAATAAGTAATCTCTTTTATTTGACATACAAAGAGACATCAACTCAGCAATCAACACAGGATTGAAGTGTTTTGTTCTATGACTCCCTCTGGAAAGGATCTGGGTTTCAGTTTATGTCTAAAAGGGACATAAACTGTCCCTTTTAGTCATTAAAAATAATTCCCATTCTTTACCTCACCTCAGCCCACTTATCAGTATCATGGCTTAAGAATGTTAGACAAAGCTGAAGTAGGAGACAGTGGAAAGAGTGGCCCATTAAGGGAATTTGCCCAGATCTAGTCCTGAAGGGCCAGGAAGATCCTGCATTTTCCCAGATTTTTCACTAACTCAAAGGACTCCAGGAGGTCTAATTTAGATCTAGGCTCAAGTGAAAATCTAAAATGACCTGGGATTTGAAGCCTGAGTATGTGTCCTCAGTCCTCATTCCTATAATCCTTCTTCACAGCAGTGGGCTAGAACCAACCCTATTTTTTTGAAAACACACAGGTAAGGAATGATTGAGTTATAAATTATGGGAATTATTTTGACCGTAAATAAACCCTTACGTTAATTATTATTACTAAAAATAATGTATTATATGGGTAGAGAGGCTCATCGTTATTTAAGACATTGCCACTTCTATCATCTTAATTGATCAAACCAAGCATCTTTGCAAAATCAATAAGCAAAACAGTATCCCCATTTCATAGAGCAATTCATGGAGGCTCTAAAAGGATAAATCATTTACACAAGACAAATTGGAAGGTCACTAGCCCAACGTACTTCCCATTAAAGGGCCCTTCAGATAAGAAGTCTGTTTAATTCTACTTAACCAGCATTCCAAACTTATTTGACAACATTCTTTTCCCTGAATGGTAGACATTATGTGAAAACTTGGAAAGTTGGTGCCGAAATAGTGTCAGTTGCTCCATCTACTGTCTTTCAACCCAGATTTTTTACACTCTACCAAAACATCTCTCCAATTCATGAATACCTTTTACTTTTTTCTTATTATCCGTCTCATAATAACTGGGGAATATGAGTCTAGGGGTAATAACATAGGAGAAAGCCAGCTAGGGATAGGTATTTGTGACTAACCCGCATCACTGACTACCTGCCTTTCAGGGTAAGACAAGTAGCAGCAAGGAGCTCATGAAAAGTGATCCATATTGACACCAAAAATCTACTGACTGAGGATCTCTTCTCTTCTACCATGATCAGCCCAAGTGGTCAACTGAGTGAGGGTCACCTTGCTTCAAAGGGACCAGCTTTTGAGTGCTGGGTGTTAGTGTAATAGGATAAATGACATTTGCCCTGTGACTACCACTTCATATAATTCCCTCTCATAGGCTTTTCAGAAGCTCGAGGGAATCTTTTGATAATGATTTAATTTTTCTCCTGAGCTTGATCACTCTGCTTATTAGTGGCATAGGGATGGGGGTGGGGGTGGGGTGTGGTGCTTTAATCTTGCTAATTAGCAGCATTTCTGTCTCTTCCTGTTTAGATAATTTCTTTTGGATGACTCAGTCTCTTTAGGGTAAATGTTCAGCCTTTCAGATTTCTCAACCGTTTCCCTGCTCTTCCCCAAGATGGTGTCATATGTCTCGGAGTGGGGGCTGGGGGAGCTCATGTAATCCTGTGGCAGCGGGCAAGTGGGACCTCTATGAATGCAGGTCCTTGTTCTGTGCACTGTTTCAGACTCTGTGGTGAGGAAGTTAGTCTGTTCTGGCCCAGTGGGGTCTGCTGACATGTGGTTGGCTTCATGTGGCCTCTAGAGAGGTCATGCTGATATCTACACGTGACATTTGTGGGCCCAGCCATTTGCCTGCAGTCTGAAGTCTCTGTGCTCTGCTGCCCTTGCTTCCAACTCAGACTTCCGCCAGCCTTCCCAACACTTCTGTGTGCTCTCTGGAGATTACAGGATCCAGGCATGTTTCACACTGAAAAGTGCTATTTCAGGCTATCAAAGGACATCTCTCCTGGTACTACACTGTCATGCTGGATGTGACACAGAGACAAATGTAGAGCTTCTCCATCCCTCAAATTATACCAGAGAAAGTGAGTCACTGACTTGAGAGTTCTTGGAGTTGTCAGGGGGCGGGAGGGATTAGATGCTTAAGAATCTGATTCTGTCCTTATTGTCTACCACTTCTTTATTTCTTTTTACACTCCATCATGCTCAAAAAGTGGCTCTCCATTGCATCTCCTTTCTGATTTAAATACTTCTTAGGCCACATCTATTTCAATAAGCCTCATGGCTTGTCCTTCATGGGAGGCAGAGATGTTCTCTCTATACCAGGGGGAAAAAAACAACTCTAAAATATGAAGTCACCAGGCTTAGTTGTTCGTATAAGGAATTAAGGAAAAACCAGGAGATAAGGATTACCTGGGAGGAAAATACACTGACTTAATATCTTGGCTGTTCCCGTTATACCTGCCGATAGAATTGTGCTAATGAAGATGTAGGGTGCCTCCCCACCATTATCAGATCACTTGAAGATTTAAGTAAATCCCACTGAATTTTATGCCTTATGTGGGTGGATTAATCTGCTTTATCCATAGGAGCTAAAGTGGTATGATCCTAGTAGACATTGCTATTCATAATGTGCTTTTAATGGACACAGAGGAATGTTTTTATTCTCCAGGTGAAAGGATTTTTTCTCCTTCTCTGTTCCTCTAGTAATTTGTATTTTGTTCTATTAGCATATATTACATCATATTGTAATTAGTTGTTTCCACATCTTCTTTCCTCTCTCTCACCATCTCTCCCCATGTATATTAAGCATGTATGACCATAAGAGGCAGAATCTTGTGATTTTATGTCTGTATCTTTCACATATATATTCCAAGTCCTGTGTGTGGGCCCAGTAGCTGCTCAATCCATGAATGAGCAAAGTGACTTGCTAAGTAACCTTTCAGCAAATAGGCAGCAGAGAAGAAAAATCTGCTTTCACCATCAATGTCAGGTCTCTGGTGGAGGCATGGTGACTCAGCAGTGACACCAACTCATGAGAAGTGAATCAAATATGGCAATATGGGAGTATTGTGTGAATATGAAATATCCAACCAATTGTGAATATTGAATTGCACTCTGGAGTAATACTTTTTATGACGAAATAACATAATTGGAACAAGCAGAGGGTATTCTTTCTAACAGTTTTTTGAGTTTTTGAAACAGAGCATTTACATTACTTTAAACTCCTAAAATTGCAACCGAACGGTCATCCCATCTGTGCAAGTAAATGCACAAAAATGCATGACATTATTTGCTGTGAATTAAACTATTTTATATTTTTTACCAGGAGTTAACTAAGTTTCAGTTATGAGAAACTGAAATTTAGATTTTTACTGAATTTAAATAGCATGGCAAAAATGACTCAAAGTGGTAGGACAATTTCTAGACAGTTCCAGTGTAGACTTTATTTATTTATTTTTATTATTTATTTTTTCGAGGAAGATTAGCCCTGAGCTAACTGCTGGCAATCCTCCTCTTTTTGCTCAGGAAGACTGGCCCTGAGCTAACATCCATGCCCATCTTCCTCTACTTTATATGTGGGAAGCCTACCATAGCATGGCTTGCCAAGCGGTGCCATGTCCGCACCTGGGATCCGAACCGGCGAACCCTGGGCTGCCGAGAAGCGGACGTATGAACTTAACCATTGTGCCACCGGGCCAGTCCCCCAGTGTAGACTTTAAAACATGCAGCGTTTAGCACACTGAGAGTAGAGATGAGCCTGTGGAAAGAAACAGTTCGCTCTCAAATACTCCAATCCATAGTGTGCTCAGGGCTCACCCCTGAGTCTTAGAGGACTGGAAGCAGACTGTGTACTTGGGAATATTTAAATTCTACCAGTGGCTGGTGTCAACAAGATCACCAGAGAGGTTTTGAGGGACTAGGTTTTGGGGCCATCGAACATACGAAGAGATAGTTAGATATTAGGGATGAGTCAGAAGGCAGTTTTGGGGTTGTGCTGTGACATAAGGGAATTTTACTGATTCCTTCAACACATAGTTGTTGAATAGCTGCAAAGTAGAAGATGCTGTGCTGTGTCCTGGGGAGGGTCTAGCTGTGCTGTCTGATCTGTAGCTACTAGTCATCTGTGACTATTTAAATTTAAATTTTAATGAATGCAAATAAAGTTAAAGTTCAGTTCCTCAGTTGCACTGGCCACGTTTCATGAGCTCAATAGCCACAGGCAGCTAGTAGCTACCACGTTGGACAGTGTGGATAAAAAACATCTACCTCATCACAGAGAGGTCTATGGGAGAGTGAGGGCAGAACAGTCAAAGACGTGGTCCCGTGCTCTTCGCGTCGATAGTCTGTTGGAGGAGATTATGTGAACAAATAGCTTCAGCACCAAACAGAGTGTCAAACGAGCCATTTGGGAGATAAAGACAAGACAACTGAATGAGTTCAGAGGAGGGAAGACTGAATCATTGAGTGGTCAGAAGAGTTGCAGAAAAAGTAGAATTTGAAGTCAGAACGGAAGAAAAAGTATGAGTTGGACAGTCAAAGATAAATTATAACATTCTCTACATAAAGGAAGACAGACATTCAGGGCAGAAAAGAATGCCAAGTAGTCTGGGTAAAGAGATCATGAGAGACATGGGCACCTGAAGCCATTGGAGTTGTGGCTTCAAAAGGCCTTGAAGGCTAAGAGTTCGGACTTTTTTCTGAAAAGATGGAGAAACTACCAGAATTTTTGAGTAGGAAATGTGATTCAAGCATTATTTCAGGAAGATATTTCTGGCAGCAGTGAGCAGACTGGATTGGTTGGAGAGAGAACAAGTTGATAAGCCATCTTAAAACGTGTTGAGAATAGGCCACGTGTGCAGCTGCAAGGACCTGAACTTGAACATCAGTAACTTACCCTGGACCCAATCTATAGTGAAGCTTGATTAAAATAAGCTTATTTTGTAACAGTGTTATTAGAAATCCAGTTCTCTACATTTCCCTAAATGATTAATTTCTGTACAGCTCTCTTTCATTATCTCCACTGTCAGAAGCATACAGATTGCTTATAACTCATAACAGAGCAACAGGTGGGACCAAGGACAAGAAGGTAAAATCAGTGGGAAAAATTGAGGGAATGGAAATAATTCAAGCTGAAAAGAGAAATAGAATCCAACAGTTTTAGAGTAGAAGTGACTTGAGAGATCTAGAGTGCTGAAATCTTCAGCTTAATAACATCCACCCCTAGTGCCAGCTCCGCTTACACAGTGGTGCCGTGGAGCCGGCTAGTATTGACTGCGTGCACCCCTTCTCAATTTTGCTTTCAGTGAAGTCTCATGGTGGGGATATTTATGCCATGGAAATTGTCAAATGTTATAAATCAGGGCTACTTCCATCCCCAGTTGTACCTGCAGAGCTGTTTCACCACTGTGCCCACAGGAACCACACAGACAAGCTTGATCTCTTCTTTAAAAGGCCAGACTTGAAACTAAAGACATTATTGTGCCTGAGAAGTCATACCAAAGGCAGGGAGACTAGTTCTTCCAACCTAGAGTTTATAATTCTGGCATACATATGGCTCTGCAGTCTTTTGTAATGTCACGTACATCTTAGGCTACATATACAAATGCTTCCAATGTACTAAGTGTCTTAGATTTATTTTTCCTTTCTTGCTTTGCCATGGAGCTGTTCAGGAGTCACTCGAGAGAGAGGAGACTTCCTCTTCCTGATTTCCTTGTACAAATTTTATGTAGCTTGACCTTTGATTTATGGACAGGAAAGCTGTCTGTGGAGAGACACTCTTACTAATCACTCTTACTAATTGGTGTGTATAGCTCGTCTCCCTTTAAGTTTAAGACTTTATTTTTCCTTTTTCTCCTGAAAGTAAACCCCCTCAGGTACATAGTTGTGTAATTTTAGTTGTGGGTCCTTCTGAAAGTTGTGGCATGTGGGATGCCGCCTCAGCATGGCTTGATGAGCAGTGCCATGTCTGCGCCCAGGATCCAAATCGGCGAAACCCTGGGCCACTGAAGCGGAGTGTGCAAACTTAACCACTGGGCCACGGGGCTGGCCCCCCGTTTAAGTTTAGAGAATGAAAGTTTTTTCTGTTTTAAGGGGCTTAGACCCCTCCATAGCTGTGTGCCTTTACCCACTGCAGTGGGCGATGCCTGCTATGGCCGCTGCTTTGTTCTAACCACCAGCTCCACTGGTTGAGTGCATACTGTGTACCTGGTATCAATCTAAGCACTTTCCATGCACTATCTCATTTAATCCTCACCACCTTCCTTTTAGTTAGAAACTGTTATGGCCATTTGCCAGATGAAGAAATAAGATCAGAGAGGTTAAGAAATTTGCCTAAAGTCACATAAGTGGTTGAATTGGGATGCCAATTCAAATCTCTCAGACACTGAAATGCTAACCTTTCACCACTAAGCTATGGTGCATGGAGGAAAACTCTTTCTTGGCAGTGATAAGGGCTACCAGGGGCCCTGGGGAGTGAAGAATGACAGCCCTGAGGGCTGTGGAAACCAGGAATGAAGTTTCTTTACTGTGTGCCCAGCACAGTGTGCTATTATTACCTTTACGGGCTTGTGGGGAGAATCAAGTCTAAGGTGCACTGGGACACACGAGGGGCACCGTGTTCTAGAGATCTTACTTCCTCTGAAATCTCACAGGTAATGAGTGGATTCGGTGGTCCTAATAAGATACAGCGAGAATTCCCAGATTGAGTCAGGGTCCCCAGATTGAGAAAATCATGAGCAAATTTTTCCAAGTCTTTCCTCATTCCACAGCTCTAATATTTTAAAAACAACAGTAACAAACTATCCAGGCATTTCTGAACTTTGTAAGTAGGAAATTAACTATTTCTGAGATGCAATGTACACTTACAGCTATGAAAAATATGTGCTTTGTGAATACCCAGAATACTACAGAATGGGTAAATGACTCTAGGGTCAAAAATCCACAAAACATGCTTGCAAAAGAACCCAATTATAATAGCAAATAAGGTTTGCGGAATTGATGCCATTTTGTGAATTGGGTGTGTAACGTGGCAAAGCCATCTGCTTTTACAATGTCATGTTTGTGTATATTCACACTTATGCGCGGATGTACATCTATTGTAGGAATTCAGTATAATACCTGGAGGGTATGGAAATTCCTGCCTAGACTTGGGGTTTTAGACGTGCTTCCTTTATTCTCAACACCCGTGCACGCGAGAAACTGCAGCTCGAGGATGGACTTGGCAGGCCCAGCGTGTTCACTGTTTTTGTAAACGCTCTTCCTTTCTCTTCAGTGGTACCTATTTGGGGGGCACTAAGCAGCCTCACACTCTCCGCTCTGGCTTCCCAAGGGTATTGAAGACTTCTTGGGAGCGCATAATTTAAGCTGCGCTGAAAAACAGCAGAGACTCTAATGGTGCCCTGAGAATACAAGTTCTCTGAAACCCAGGATCACATTAATATGCAGTATTTCATTGACAACCCCCTCCTAAGTAGGTTTGAGAGGATAATGCCTTGTTTGAATAATAATATAGCACATTTTACTATTCAAAGTGCTTTCACAGAAATCATCCATCTCATTTTATTTTTGAAACAATGAGGGAGATAAGGCCAGGATTATTACCTCCAGGGAATCAGAAGCTCAGAAAGGTCAAGTGATTTACTCAAAGTCACATTGCAAATTCTCAGCAAAGCTGAGATTAGAAGCTGTGATTCTCCATTCCCAGCTCAGCTGGGTCTTTTTAAAAGAATATTAGTGCCCACGTGTTCATGGGTAGAATACTGAAATTCTCAGGCATGGCCTCTTGCCTCTGCGTGTTCCTTTTTATAGCTTGCTTTTAGCATCATTTAGATTTTGTGGCCTTATAAGAGGGCTGGGAATTTTGAATAAAAGTTAATAATTTAACCTTTTCTCTTAGTAGATGACTTTAAAATCTGACCTGAAAGAGTATCAATTTCTTAAACTAAATTCACAAAATAGGATAAAAGTTGCATATGATGACATCGATTCCTGATATTTGTTTTTCATCTTGTATTTAATCATAGGCAGGGTTGTGAGTTTTATAGGAGACAATTAATGGGAAAGCACTTGGTAATCTCTGAAGTATTGCAATAGGGAGAGCTGACATAGGTACTACTAGTGTCAGAAATTATTTAATTAATTTAATTTGTAATGTAACAGTTTCAGCTTGTTAGAAATGGCATTTTGACTTGTTCACATAGTTTCCATGCTTAGTCCCTTTTCATTAATCCCATTCAAACATTCCTTTAAATACATGTATGTTTTACATAATGCATAAATGTGATGATATGTGTATAGCTATATATATCCCAGAGTTTTCTAGCGTATTAATATTTTCTTATACTTTTTTATTTGTAATCCTTTCTCAATCTTCTCGTACTCTTCATGTCCCTCAGTCACCTATAATAATATATTCATTCATCTTTATTTATCTTACCATAGTCATGTAATTGCAAACAAATATATACACTGATATATATATAGACATATACTTGTGCAATGCATAGTAGGGATTATTTTTAATATTTTTAAAGAAATACAAGATTATATAATCAAACTTTTCTGCAACTTCCTTGCTCACTTACTAATACTGCATGAAAATATTTCTAGCATATCAAATGGTCTAGTTCTATTTTCTTATCTCTAGTGGCTTTATAATATTCCATGGTATACCACATGTAGGGGCTGGTCCCGGGGCCTAGTGGTTAAGTTTGGTGCGCTCTGCTTCGGCAGACTGGGTTGGTAGGTTTGGATCCTGGGTGCAGACCTAAACCTCTTACCAGCCATGCTGTGGCGGGGAGACGCACATATAAAATAGAGGAAGATTGGAATAGATGTTAGCTCAGGGCTAAGCTTTCGCATTAAAAAATATATATACCACGTGTATTCAACCATTTATTTATCAGCAGGCTTTCATTGGTTCCACTCAGTTTTCTTTGTGCCACTTGAAACAATCCTACACAAGATATATTCAAACAATGCTACATGAAATACTCTTACATAGTATTTTTTTATTTCTATAGGATGACTAGAGTAGGAATTTGTCATCAAAGAGTATTTTTAATTAAATAGATTTTGCCACATTGCTTTCTAAATGAGACTGCCGCAATCCCTGTTTCCAACATTGTATGGGTTCGTTCACATTTTCTGTTACTCACATCAAGTTATTTCCTTTTATCCAAATGTATAACGTGTTCTTATTTCTAATTTTTGCTGGTTTGAGGGGAAATTGATAAAGTGACATACTATTGTTCCTTTAAATTCCCCATCCCCAACTGCTGGTGAAATTGAACCTCTTTTCATACAATTGTTAGTCATTTGAATTTGCTCTACTGTGAACTGCGAGCAGGTATCTCAGGACTCAACTCTATAGTTCTTTTTCTTTTCTTTGTTTATTTGTGATATCTATCTAGCTA
Organism: Equus przewalskii; assembly: GCF_037783145.1. Taxonomy (NCBI): domain Eukaryota; kingdom Metazoa; phylum Chordata; class Mammalia; order Perissodactyla; family Equidae; genus Equus; species Equus przewalskii. The sequence continues at coordinate 52,292,477 of NC_091846.1, forward strand.
TTGTAATGTGCATTATATATTAACCCTTTATTATTTGATTTACAAAATATTTTTTCTTGTTCTAAGTTGGTCCTTAGACTTTGTTTATATCTTTTGCCAATTTAGTTTTTCTAAGGTACATGTCTATCTTTTCTTATACAACTTCTTGGTTTCCTGTGCTAGTGAAAATTGCACATGAGTTCTTCTAGATCTTCTTCAAATATTTTTCATCAATGTATTGTTTGCTCTTGTCTTTAGTCTATCTGAATTAAATGCTGCAAGTTTGGGACCCATGTTGATTTTCTTTCTCTGAGTCATTGCCAGTGATTAAATAGTCCATCCTTTTCCCAATGAATTAAACTATTTAAACTTTTGTCTTTATTAAATTCTCACACACTCTTGGATTCTCTCATTTAATTCTCTGATGTGTATTTTTTTTTAATTTCTTAAAACTGATGGAAAAATGTATCAATTAATTCGTAGTCTGGTACCAAAATTTACTTGATGGCAACTCCTGGAATTTCTGATATAGATTACAATAAATAGTAAAATATCTCAAAGAATTATTCTCAAAATCCAAAAGTCATAAATTAAAGGCATTTTGTGGCAATTCTCTGAAATTTCAGAGGAAAAGGAAGGCGTTACAACACAAGAATATAAAGTATAGGATTCACATCGCAAACAGCTCAAGGGAAGGAAGCCTGAGGGAGCTAAGTTACTGGCCATGTGTTTCATGAATGTGAGCATCATGGCAGTGATCAGGTTAATGTCAGCGAGATAGAAGGATGAAAGTATGCAATACTGCTGGACACAGTTTGCCTGGCATTGTTCCATCTGTTCTTGAGTCTGGAGCATGTCAGTCTTCAGGATTGTTTTAGCTCTATTATGCAATAGGTAGATGTCAGCTCTGAGATTGATGCCATAGTAACCCTAGATTTACAATTATAATCGAGTCAAAATATATCTTTGTCAGCAAAGTATTTGACAAAGTCTTGGGATATCCTTGTATATATTAAAGAAAGGCAGGCTGGATGAGAATGTAACTGCAGGTTAAAAGCCTGCATTCCAACACTGTTGATTAGTTAGATGAAATCCTTTTTGGACCAGTGAATTCTTCCCTTGGCTATGGATGTAAAATTTTTATCAAAGTCTTGGGTGATAATATTGAGGGTGGGGTTATCACATTCCCAGACAACACAGAGCACTGAGGAATAATTCCACGACAGATGGAAAAATCAAGAGTCAACATCACCTCAACAGGTTATAACCAAAGTGATGCTTACCCAGGATATTAGTAAAGTTTCTCCTATTGATTTAAAAGAAAAATCATATACGTAAACACTGCATTTGAGCAAGGTTGCTATGACCCAGAATAAATATAATATTATAAGACATTTATGCTATATATATACACATTTGTTTTTTGCTGAGGAAGATAGTCCTGAGCTAACATCTGTGCCAATATTCCTCCACTTTATTTATGGGTCACCACCACAGCATGGCTGATGAGTGTTGCAGGTCCACGTGTGGAATCTGAACCTGTGAATCCAGGCCACCAAAGCAGATCAGGCCAAACTTAATCACTATGCCATGGGGCCAGCCCCAAGACATTTATGCTTTTATGTCATCATTTTCAGCCACAAAGGAGCGATATATTCTGACCAGAAATACATAGGTAAATATGGAATTTCTCTACCTCACTTTGAAAATAAGATTCAACCTCAGTATTCTAGATTATATTTTTATAAATATTCTTGTTCCAAATCACTTGATGTCAGTTCAATTCAGTAAATGTGTGACTCAGGCACTATGGAATATTCAAGGGAAAAGGATGTGAATAAGATATCGTCTCTGACCTCAAGGAGCTTGGGTTTTAATGGGGAAGGCAGACCCAAAAACCGATGAGGTAAACATACTCACAGGAAGGGCACCTAGCTATCGGCTGTAAAAATTGTTAATGGATTTTCGTTCTCATTTGTACCACTTTTACCTGCAAGATGTCCCTTGCTCCCTTTTCGCTTTGCCGTTTAGGAGTTAGGCAGTGAGTTGTCCTCACACTGCTGTGGGGTCATGAGTCCCACTTTCCCTGACTAACGGCTATAAAGCAGCAAGAGTTTCCTGACTAACAGCCGTTTTAAAGAACTATCAGGATCATTGAAACATAATATACTTACTTATAAAACTATCAGAAACTACAGGTTTGGTCTGTTTGACCCTCTAGCAATTGGCACAGATTTATAATAGAGCTAGGCTGCTCCAAATACTTTTATTATTATTATTATTCCTACAGGAAAGAATCAAAGCTGAACCAAATGAAGCCAAATGCTCATAGAAACATTGTTTTCCTGGTAGAAGCAAGAGCAAGAAGGAATTCATTTGCCTTAATCTCTTTCTAAAGGCAAATTCTCATTCTCAATTCTCAACCAGTCTTACCTGGATTTGGAAATAACTTCCCTGCTGTTTAAGAAGTCCCACTTTCATTAATCTTCCTCAAACAGCAAAAGTATAACAAAACCTTTATTCTAGTATCTCTCCAGTTGATTTCTTCAGAATAGCAAGCCTGAGAGAATTCAATGGTAAAGTGGTACAAAAGGGTTAGGAAAATATTTCATCCTTCATCCTCTTAGAATTTCTTAATGCATATTATCATGTTAAAGAGGATCATATTATTGCATTTAACCAAATGTGTTCCAAAATGATATGACTAAAGAGTTTTTTACATAAAACACCTGTCAACATCCCTGGAAATTTGGAAAATGCTACCTGAGATAATAGAATGTGGACATCTTGACAGAGTTTATCACTAAAGTGATAAAAAGTTTGCTTGTGGAATTAACTATTGATTTACAATCTTTCAGAAGTTTAACATTACTGCTATTGACTGCATCCATCTCACCAGAGAAAAAATTACATACAGGGAAAACGTCCTCAGAATTTGGAGTGGGAAGAGGAAATTGTGTGTGTGTGTGTGTGTGTGTGTGTATGTGTGTGTGTCTTGGGAGGGGGAATTGGGTAAGAGAATGTGAGAAAACATTGTAAATGAGTTTTTCTTCAATTAGCTTCTAGGGACTTCACTGTTTCTAGAAATTAAGATAACATGTGATATCATTAAAATCAACTTGAAGTATTCCTTTGGCAGATAATGCCATGCAGTTACAAACTTTGCAGACTCATGAAATGTACAATATGTAGCGTCATTTTAAATAGATGAACAACCACTTTAGAAGGATGTTAAACTTTAGATTCCTGTGCAGTGGTAAACACCGATATCCCAACTGGACAGATAAAGAGACACAGAGAGGTTAAGAGGCTTGCCCAAGCCCGCAAAGGAACTAAGAGGCTGAATCTGGAACAAACTTTCTAGTCTCTATCCCCAGAAGAAAGCATGAAACCATGCTTCCTCTCGACGTGGAAACTTAGAATACTATTTGATATGGTCATCTTGCCTCTTTATTTTCAATGACCGTGTAAAGTCTGTCTTGATGATGTGGTCAAATCAGGCCTTTTCTTTTCTACCCTTCCCTGTGCTTGCCTCTCTGGCACTGAACCAGCAGGCCATATTTTCTCTGCTTGGTTTAGGAAGCTCCTTTTTGCGGGTTTCTGAATTGCTGGCCTCTTGGTGATGTTTGACGCAACAACCCTCTCTACCTGTAACCCACAGCACTGACCTCAGAGCTCAATGAACTTTTCATTTACATGCACAGTCAAATTAAATTTGCCCGGCCTTTGAAAACTTACATCTGTTGAGTGTCTAATTTGTATTGCCATTTGTTCCACAGATGTGTAACAAGACAAATACCTGTCCGGGCTTACACGGGATTCAGAAATGCTTACGTTAATCATGCTGGTGGAAAGAGGTTAAGGGCTATACAATAAATCAGTCTCAAACGGTTTCACTTGGAAAGGCCTGGGAGAACAGGGTTATTTTTATCCTAGGATGCTTTTAATTTGAATCAAAAATGCTTTACCACATGTTCTGTCACAAGTTCAAAAGGATTGGTAACAAACATTTAATCTTTTTCTTTTCGGATTGGTGCTAAGCCCTCATCAAAAAGCGTATGCAGTCAAGCAGCTTATCTCCACTGAGCTGCCTCCCTTAATGTGTTCCTAATTATAATCGTATATATGGCTCACTGTGGCCTATTGAACAATATGGCAGTAATTTCTTTACGGGCCTCCCTGCTCTTTGAACTGGGAGTACAGAGGGCTAGAACAGAACCAGATCAATGGGATTTGAGTGCTGGCAAATCAAGCCAGATGCGATCTTTAGAGAATGAATCTCCAGCTGTTTCCCAGAGAGGAACGTCAACAAACAGCTGGGGACCTTATCATTATCATCTGATGATGATCATCATCGTTCCCACAAAATACACCCACGGCTCTTTAGGAAATGTGCAACTATTCTCATCTCTTCCTAAATCACTACTCACGTAGCGTCTCCCAAATGCTTTGAAATAGAGTCTGTGTAACATAGATAAGCCCGTGACTGATGATGTGGGATGGAGACATAACGACATTGTATTGACACTGTATATTTGTCAGTGCTGCATGACATGTGGCTGAAAGCAATATCTAAAAGTCATTTTTAAAGTACCACATGCTCACAACATTTCCACGTGTTCGTAAGAGGGAGATAACATAATCCTCATTCTCCTGGTGGAAATGGCATGTTGTTGCTTTGCGCCTACATCTTCATGTCCTTCACATCACTATCACTGGGACTTGTTTGAGAGGGAGTATCCAATAAATGTTTCTGGGAGGAATAAGTGCTTGCTTTCTATTGAGCCTTGTGCTGTAGGGGAAGAAGGCAAGCTTAATAAATCCAATTGAAATTGCCAAGGCCCTCAAAGAGGCTCCCAGTCTAAGAGAATCAATACACGAGTTTAACCTGAGTATGATTTTGAACAATTTAACAATAGCTCAAATGAAAAGAAAAGTCCGATAGTAGAGGGACCCACAGGGTTTCCCACATGCAACTTTCAGAGTTGACTGGTCTTTGTGAAATGATTTACGCCTCCCTCAAAAGCCTACCTCATAAAAATCCTTCACCTCTAGCCTGCTCTGGTGCTCCCAGTTCCTGCTCCTGCTCTCCCTTTCTCAGGACTTTCTGTGAATATTTGCTTCCATTGGGTTCCAGCCTTACATTTCCGGGGAGGAACTTCAGAAGAGGCAGGATCAATCAAATTAGACTCATTATAATCTGTTGTCACCTAACAGGAGGAGGAGGTTGAGGTGGGAGGTCAAGGTCAGGAGAATTATACTTAGGGACCCCCAAGATATCAAGTGAGGAACAAGACTAGGGATCTGTTTTTTGGAGCGGTGACCATAGAAGAGGAAATATGAAAGAAGGAGCAGAAGGGGGTGGACGTGGAGAGACAGCCTACAGGGTTTTGCTTAAAGCACTTTCTCAGTTTCATTTCAGTTTTTCCATTTTTTCTATCTTAGAAACTCCATGAAGACAGAAATCACCAATGCTATTCTGCTTATCACTTAATCCTCATTACTTAGCACTTGAAAAAAGCAAACATAGATAAATATTGGTTTATTAACCTTTGTATCTTCAGTGTATCATAGTGGGTGCTCAATTAATATTCAAAGAATAGCTATTTACAATTTTACTCTGACTATCCTTAACTGAAAAACTCTTCTAGACATTTTAACCTCTGATTCTCAAAAGAAATAAACCTTTTAGGACTAAAAGTACAATTAGTCCTTGCGTGTGGCTTTTGGCACTGAGGGGTAAACAGTGTTTTAAGTCTCTTGCAAGACCTAGAGCATGTAGGTGACAAATCATGAATGTTTAGCTTCATTTGCTTAGCTAAACTAAAAGTTTGAGGAAGTATACCGCTTTATGTGGGTATACAGGAAAATAATTTACTGTAACCTGCCATATACATTACTACATAAATATTACCTGAATGTGATTATAATCACACAATACGTCTTGAAGCTATTTTTCTCGAGTCACACAGACGGTAAAAGTGAATTGTTTGGAGCTGTGTTCTCCAACATTTTTTGATTGAAAACTCCTACTAGTTAAAAAAATATTTATTAGTTCAAAAAATTTGTGAGCACGTATCCCCAATATATGTACATTTATTCATAAGTTGTCCATGTACTTCTATTGATATTTATATTGATTTAATTTCTTTTTTCCTTGCTTTAGATAAAAATACATTGAAATAGCAATGTAAATGGCATTTGTCCACATCATACTTGAGAACAGACCACAGCCCTAGAGAAGTGGCTGGATAGTTGTGGATCTCATCATTATCAAATTTGCTCTCCTCTTCAGGACATGAGTACAGAGTTAGAGAAGGCAGAAAGCTGCCCTTGGCCATGCATGGAGGCTGTCGGAGACCTGCCTGTGCAGAGGAAGGAGCTAAATCATCTATGCAATGAGAGAAGCATGGATTTTGAAGCCTCTACAATGTCTGTTTCTTCCTGGCCAACATTTTGGTAAGTATAGTAAGTATATCTCTACAACAGAGTTGAGAGAACCAATGTTGTCTGAAGAATACGTGAAATCATCACAACCTTACTTACATCCGTGCTTTGTAAAAAATTAAAAGGGAAACTAATCTCCACTATGAACCTATTGCAATCCTTCCCTGTTCCCAGGCCACAGTTTGGTAAACAAATCTGAATTAAGACTTGGGTAAATAGGATAAATGGTTCTTTCTGAGGGGCATGGGTAGATAGTGTGGTAGGGATGGGATAGATGGCTCAACTCTGGTATTTTGTTTCTGTGGATGGCTACAGAGATGATTGCTGTATATTCTTTCTTTCATATTGAATATCTTTTTTTGGGTGGATAAAGAGAAATAGTAGACTTTATCCTGGAAATGTTTTAAGAAATGTCAAAAAGTTCTAGAATTGGGTTTACTAGAATAACTTAAATAATCACGTATATATAGAGAGAGATTGGACACACTTAAATTGCTCTGGAGAGACTTGTTGTAATAAGGCCCAACTTGATGGAGCAAGTTGTTAGAGAATTTGGTCTTCTTCCTTTTAAGTCCAACTTTGGAAGGATGAACATTGTGGTATTAAAAAAAATGTTTAAGTTCCTTTTAGCAGTTCATACCTGTTCTTATAGCTTATATAAATACTCTATTTTATGCCAGTTGGGTAGTCCCAGGTTCTGTAAAATCCTCCATTATGATTTTCATGGAAAACAAATCAATTCTAATTCAAGTCAACAATTACACATTGATCGCCTAAAATGTGCCAAACATAATACAGAACATGCATTTTACAGGAAAATTGGACTGCACTAAGATATGCAGTAAATCATCTGCAATTTTATGAAATGGGAAGCCAGGCATGTTAGTGGAGTTTGTTTTTATAAACATGAAGTGTTTGGGCATGTTTGATTTTTCAGTTGGGCTGCTCAGCCAAGCTTAGTTAACACCTTGTAAAAAATAAGTTGCTTCTCATTTCCTTAATGGAAAGCAGTGAGAGTCACTGTTAAGATGCCCCTATCAGTTGGAGGAAGCCTTCTGCAGCGTTCCTTAAGCCTCTGAGGTTGGATCTAGGCTGCAAATCCATCTGGACACTTGAAACCAGAAAGTGCGTTTCTCCAGAGAATTCAAACTCTCTCCTCATCAATCTTAGACAAGCAAACTATCTAAAAGCAGATCTTTGTTTCAAATTGCTAAGTTGGAATAAAGGTTCTATTGATAGGCTTTTACATCTTAATAATGTCTTGAAATATGTAGCTGGATCCTCATTTTTACAATCCATGTGGCCTTCAGTACATACCATATTTCTACATCTGTGTGGGTATCACTTTTCTCAGTAATATAATGTTAATTTAAGAATGTGATAAAACAGGAAGCATGCTGGAACTTTTCCTTGTCCTGTGGCCTTAACAAGCCACAGCTGTATCAGCAGCTGGTCATTGAAGGAGCCTCGTCCTAGCCTCTCCCAGCATCCTTTTTCAACTAGATCAAAAGGGAATAGATGAGGCAGAAGGTTTTATCATCAAAGCCAATAGAAATCTGTGGGAACCGATATTTCCATTTAGATTGCTTTAGCCTCATCGGACTGAGAAGATCTTTCTCTAGTGGGAAGAGGTTGTCAAATCAGCCAATTTGAAAAGCTTTTTCTTCCTCACAAATTTATCCTCATTGAGTTTATCAAAGAAAGGGAATATGGTGTCAAAAAGTTTGTTTACCTCCCAATATCCTTTGCTAAGTTGTCGGCCTATTCAAACTTCCGCTATCTTATTTGCAGGTAAATCTAAGGAATAACTACCATGAGAGAACGAATATTATTGGCTTCTAGAAATAAGTCAAATAAAAATTGTTTCATTTGAAGCTATTTAAAATAAACATTTATCTTAATTCTCTCAGATGACACTGTCTCAATGCAATTGTTTGCCCATCCCTATAGGCTAAGTTCTACCTATTATTCAATGGACTCACTGAGGCCATAGGGAAATGTTGAGGAATATTCTGTGTTCAGTTTTTTCAAGACTTTATTTTTTTTAGAGCAGTTTTAGATTCACAGCAAAACTGAAAGAAAGCTACAGAGATTTCCCATATACTCCTGGCCCCCACATACGCATAGCTTCCCCCGTTATCATCTCTTTGCCCCTCTGAAATGATACATTTATTACAATTGATGAACCTACATTGACACATCATCATCACCCAAAGTCCATAGTTTACATTAGGGTTCACTTTAGGTGTTGTACATTCTATGGATTTGAAGTTATTGGCGATGATGTGGGGAAATTGGAACCCTTGGGAGCCACTGATGGGAATGTAACATGGTATACCTGCCGTGAAAAATAGTGTGGAGCTTCCTCAAAAAAGTTAAACATAGAATTGTCGTATGATCTAGCAATTCCACTTCTAGGTATATAACCCAAAGAATTGAAAGCAGGGACTCAAAGAGGTATTTGTACACCCATGTTCATAGCAGCATTATTCACAATAGCCAAGGGCTGCAAGCAACCAAGTGTCCATCAACAGATGAATGGATACACAAAATGCAGTCTGTACCTTTTTGCAATGGGTTTGCTAGCAGAACAAAGGTGTTGTGAAGACCACCACTAAAGCTAAGCCAAAATGAGAAAGGAAAAGGCTCATATCAACAACGTTGTCATCAGACCTGTAGATTTCAGTGAGTCTACCACTACTGGCCATCTGATCTACAAGTTGTTGTGAGATCAATAAAAGAACCATTGAAAAATTTGAGAAGGAGGCCGCTGAGATGGGAAAAGGCTCTTTCAAGTATGCCTGGTTCTTGGATAAAGTGAAAGCTGAACATGAGTGTGGTATCACCATTGATATCTCCCTGTGGAAATTTGAGACCAGCAAGTATATGTGACTATCACTGATGCCTCAGGACACAGAGACTTTATAAAAAACGTGATTATAGGCACATCTCAGGTTGACTGAGCTGTCCTGATTGTTGCTGCTGGTGTTGATGGATTTCAAACAGGGATCTCCAAGAATGGGCAGACTTGTGAGCATGCCTTTCCGGCTTACACACTGGGTGTGGAACAATTAAGTGTTGGTGTTAACAAAATGGATTCCACTGAGCTACCTTACAACTAGAAGAGATATGAGGAAATCATTGAGGAAGTCATCACCTACATTAAGAAAATTGGCTGCAACTCTGACACAATAGCGTTTGTGCCAACTTCAAGTTGGAATGGTGACAACATACTGGAGGCAGGTGCTAGCATGTCTTGGTTCAAGGGATGGAAGGTCACCCATAAAGATGGCAATACCAATGGAACCACACTGCTCGAAGCTCTGGATTTCATCCTGCCGCCAACTTGTCCTGCCCCTCCAGGATGTCTACAAAATTGCTTGTATTGGTCCTGTGCCTGTAGGCCGAGTGGAGACTGGTGTTCTCAAATCCAGTGTGGTGGTCACCTTTGCTCCAGTCAATGTTACAGCTGAAGTAAAGACTGTTGAAATGCACCAGAAAACTTTAGGTGAAACTCTTCCTGGGACATTGTGGGCTTCAATATCCAGAACATGTTGGTTAAAATGTTGGTTAAAGGTGTTCATCATGGCAATATAGCTGGTGACAGCAAAAATGACTCACCAGTGGAAACAGCTGGCTTCACAGCTCAGTAATTATCCTGAACCACCCAGGCCAAATCAGTGCTGGATATGCACATGTGCTGGATTGTCACACAGCTCACATTGCTTACAAGCTGAAGGAGGGGACTGATGGTTGTTCTGGGAAAAACCCAGAAGACGGTCCTAAAGTCTTGAAGTCCGGTGATGCTGCCATTGTTGATATGGTTCCTGGCAAGCCCATGTGTGTTGAGTGCTTCTTTGACTATCCTCCTCTGGGACATTTTGCTGTTCATAACATGAGACAGATGGTTGCTGAGATTGTCATCAAAGCAGTGGACAAGAAGGCAGCTTAAGCTGGCAAAGTCATCAAGGCGTCCCAGAAAGCTCAGAAGGCTAAATGAATATAATCCCCAATACCTGCCACCCTAGTCTTAATCAGTGGTGGAAGAACGGTCCCAGAACTGTTTGTTTCAATTGGCCATGTATGTTTAATAGTAAGAGACTGGTTAATGACAACAATGCATCCTAAAACCTCCAGAATGAAAGGAGAATGTTTTGTGGACCATTTGGTTTCTTTTGTGTGTGACAGTTTTAAATTATTAGTCTTTAAAATCAGTGCTTTTTATTTTTATTTTTTTGCTGAGGAAGATTCTCCCTGAGCTAACATCTGTTACTAGTCTTCCTCTTTTTGCTTGAGGAAGATTTGCCCTGAGCTAACATCTGTGCCAATCTCCCTCTATTTTGTATGTGGGTCTCCTCCGGAGCATGTCTGCCAACAAGTGATGTAGGTCCGTACCCAGGAACCGAACCCGGGCTACTGAAGCAGAGTATGCAGAACTTAACCACTAGGCCATGGGGCCAACTCCTAAAATCAGTGCCTTTTATTGGAAACAACTTGACCAAAAATCTGGCATAGAATTTTGAGACCCATTAAAACAAAGTTTAATGAGAAAAAAATACATGGTATCTACATGTAATGGAATATTATTCAGAATTAAAAAGGAAGGAAATTATGACACATGCTACAACATGGATGAGCCTTGAGGACATTATATTAAGTGAAATAAGCCAGTCACAAAAGGACAAATACTATGTGATTGCACTTATATGAGCTACCTAGAGTAGTCAAATTCATAGAGACAGAAATTAGAATGGTGGTTTCCAGGTGTTGGGGGGAGGGGATAATGAGAAGTTATTGTTTAATGGGTACAAAGTCTCATTTTTGCAAGATGAAAAGAGTTCTGTGAATGGATGGGAGAGATGGTTGCACAGCAATGTAAATGTACTGATGCCAGTGAACTGTCCACAAAACAATGGTTAAGACAGTAAATCTTATGTTATGTGTATATTACCATACACATAAAAAGTAAAACAAGACACTTTAAAAGCAAAAAGTAATACAACATCCAGTGCCCAGATCTGGGTTTTTAAATACCATTTTCCAATAAAAGGAACCAAAGTTCTTTTGAGAAATGGCTGTTTCTAGGGCTGGGCAGGGAAAGTCCAAGGTAAGCCTGGAGAATCTTGCCAAAAAGTAATGAAGTGCTCAAAGAAACAAAGGGAGCAAAACAAAACAGAACAATAACAACAAACAATGGAGCATGTCAAAGGGACACAGGAGCCAAGTGACAGGGTCGACTGGCCAAAGCTGGAATAATTTGAGCAATAAAATAAATAATGTAGTATTGGATTATAACCCAAAGTATAAAATAAACATCTATGAGTCCCTACTAATATAAACCAATGTTTCAGTAATCAACAAGTGAAGGAGATGGGACCAATCTTCCTTACAGAAGAATTCTAAATAATATATGGAAGGACTCTCTCCTCCAGGAGGTGGTTTAGTTCCTCTCTCCCCACCCGAGTGTAGGCTAGTCTTCATGACCGACTTAGTGAATAGAGTATGGAACGGGAAAAATTAGTAATTTTGTAGTGGGGAAACCTGGCAAACACTCCCTTAATCAAGGCTAACACCACCAGAGATAAGTGAGGTTGATAGCATGTACCCACTGATATGATATGATAAGAAGGGCACTTCTCTGTGACGTTCTTCCCCCAAACCCATAACCCAATCTAACCATGAGAGAAACATCAGACAACCTCCCACTGAGAGGCATTTTACAAAATACCTGACTAAGTCTCTTCAAAGTTGTCAAGGTCATCAAAAACAAGGAAAGACTGATATACTGTCACAGATTACAGGAAACTAAGGAGACATGAGGACTGAGTGCAATATGGTACCCTGGATGGGATCCTGGAGCAGAAAAAAAGAATTAGAGGGAAAACTGGAGAAATCTGAATTAAATCCGGAGTTTACTTAATAGTATGTACCAAAGTGAATTTTTTAGTTTTGACAAAATCACCATGATTATGTAAGTTGTCAACTTAGGGGAAACTGGGTGAAGGTTATAGAGGAATTCTCTGTACTAGGCATAGAACTTTTCTGTAAAACTGTATTTTAAAAAAAGGAATATAAATTACTTGCCAAAGCATGGTAAACTATATCTATTTCAAACCAATAGCCAAGTAGATAGTTAAGGATATTGGAGACATTTTTTAAAAGTCAAAAAATCTCGGAAATAAACTAATAAATATTATATAATATTTATTAAACAATTATGACAGGGCCTATTACATAATAAGTGTTCAATAAGTGATAAACAGTATCACAACATTATTTTGGAAGCACTTGAATGTGAAACAAATAAACATTATATTTTGGGTAAGGAAAGGAAGAAATATTATTTTTATTATTACACGTTATCTCTATTATATATCTTTTGTACATCTCTTCAAACTATAAAGAATCAACTAAATAACTATCATTAGGGGAAACTAACTGTAATTATTGGGAAATTTTAGTGAGGTGACTTGGCACAAGATAAACACACACATACATTCAATAACTTTCCAGTGCACCAGCAACGACCATCTACATAAATACACTTGAAAAAGAAGTCTTTAATAGCATCAAACAGCATAATCTATCTAGGAACAATGTAAGTGCTCAATAATATAGAAATTCAAGAAGTAATTTGTGTATATGATAGAATATTATGCAGGCATTTATAATTGTGTTTTCAGGAGAATTTGTGGTAATGTCAGGTGTCTACTATAAAGTCAAGTAAAAATTCAAGATGCCAGATTTTATAGTAAGTAGGTTCACAACTGGAAGGAAATTATGCAAATAGAAAAGCCCTAAAATTGATCCACTTGATACTCAGATAAAAATGGTTGAAGAGCAAAACTTCTCAGGAGTCGGGGCTGAGGGAGTGAATCCCTTTTATAAACGAATTTGGTTCTTCCTATATTCAATGAAGGTTTTTGATGTGAGCCAGCAAGAGTCAATCTGCCCATTCAGAGTTGTCAGCTTCTTTTCTTAATTTTGGTTGGTCCCATTAGAAAAATGGGAAGGTTCAGTTTGAGATGCACATTAAATATATAAAAGGAGATATCAAGTAGATAATTGAGTGAGAAGTAGGGGCGAGATCAGGACTGGGGATATAAATTTGGAGCTCACCAATGGTGGTTAAAGCCACAGGCCTATATGAAATCAACTGAGTGTGAAGATAGAGAAGAAAAGTGAGCTGAGGACTGAGCACAGACCACTTCATCAATTTTCTCTTTGATGTGATTTTAATAACACAGTATAGAAATTAAAACACCCACTGCTTTTGCATATTTCAAGTGATTTTGCATGTTTAAAATGACAATATTTCAGACCTACACTGGCAAAAGTGTAGAACAATAACATGCACACAATGCTTGTAGAAGCATAAGTTGGTACAACCACTTTGGAAAATAACCTAGTATTACCTAATTAAGTTCAGGCTTTTGTTTTTCCTTTGTAATAGTATCAATTTGTACCTAAAGACAAAACAATTATTTATTTTTATCTGTGTACATTGAACTAGTTTGAATGTTCCTGCTTGCTTAAAAATTCCTTTTTCTCTAATTCTCTTTTCAGTGGATAATTCCTTTAATATAGTCAAAAAAAGGAACATAGAGTGATATAAAATGAAACAACCTGATGTATTCCAAAGGCTCTACAACTCAGCCTGACTCACCTCAACTACCAGCTTTTGAGATGTATGCAATAAGAATTGACTGGTTGTTTACTATATGGTAGTCAGTGGTTGGTCCAGAGAATCTAAGATGCCTATGGTATGAATTACGTGGCTAGAACAGGAGCAGCTGGGGCATCTATCCAGAGGTTGAAAGGACAACTGAAGTGTGGCAAAAGTCTCTTGAGCACCCCTGGTACTGTTCCTCAAGCTTTGCACTTTATTCCAAAGGTCATAACACATTCATATTCAGTGAAAGCTACTTTTAACAAATTCCTGCTTTCAAAAGAGCTGACATAATGTGTTGTGCTAAGAATTAACAAACAAACATTTGTACAGTAGCAATCTTCCAAAGGAAGAATTTTGGTGCCAGAAGGTGAAATTGCTTGAAAGATTTTGTCCAGTACATGTACAGTTTTGGCTGTTTGCAGTTTCTTACAGAAGATGTTGAACAGAAGTGGAAATCTGCTGTAACATGGATTCGCTAATAAAATTGTCCCTCACATGGACATTGCACTTGAGGCTATGCTGAAGAATCCTTCTAACAGTGCAGTGCAACTTGATCCTGTCCTCAAAGGCTGGCTAAGCCTTGAGTCATTGCATCAGCCCAACTACAAGGTTCTCATTTCTTCCCCCTTCCTCCGTGTTCTTCATTTCTGTTAAACTCCATTATAAGTATATGCTTTGTAGAGTTGAGAGCGAGAGAATGCAAGTGCTGCCAGAATGAATGAAGAGTTTACAAGCTTAGAACAGAAAGGGAGTTACTAAACTATTAAGCTCAATTAACAAGTGAAAACTGAACTAAGTTGTTCCAGAGTGATTTTTAATTCTGTCAAATAAAGAGGAACCAGACTGCAGGGTAAACTCTTATTTATTAGTTTTGGTTAATGAGTTTTTCCATAAGCAGAATTTCTTAAATTTTATTGAATCAATAAAGTCACCATTTGGAAATCTGGTTTTTCCCACCGGAGTAGGATTTTAATTGAGCATACAGCAAACACCCAAGTGCTGTAAAGTAACTACAGAGGTGAACTGGTCTGTGGGTTATGTTATTGGCCTGGCAGACAGGGTTGCAAGAAGTCCTTGACTTGAATGTAATTTCTACTATGTACCTCTTGTGCACTAATTTTTATCTTCAGGATGATAGTATTTTCCTTGTACTTAATATCACAGAATCGTTGGAAGGATAGTAAAGTCAAGCTCTCTCCTTGAAGCAGGAGCAGTTCAGTCAAGCCTCTGACCAGACAGAGCATTATTCATGACCGTGTGGGGGCTGTTTAATCTCTCCCAAGAAGGTCTGAGTCTAGGTCGTGACCATCTCTTTATAATACAGATAACTTTGCTATGTCCCGTGGCCACAGGGTACATCCCGCCCTAGTCAGTTGCTTTGTGAACACCTGCCTTTGTTTATAAGAGAGTCCAGGGAGAAAAGAGTATTGGAGGAACGTAAATCTGTCCCCAAAACAGGAACAGAGCATGGAGTGTGTGCTTTGCAGATAGTCAGTCGATACTTCCTTATTTTGGAAGTTATTGGTGGAGACGAAAATTCCTACAGTTTGGCCCCAAGACTTCACATTCCTATTTGCACTATAGGTTTTTAAACACAACCCCACGCCTCAAAAAAAAAAAGTAATGAGTACTTGGATGTTGTTGACTGACTCCTAGGAGAAGCCCTAGATTAGATAAAATGCTTCTCCACTGGTCCTTTGTTAAGTGAAAGTTGTGTGATGTAATATAACAGTTATACTCTGGGGATCAGAAGAACTGAATTTCAGGCCTATTCTCTAGACCATGTACTTAGCTACCAAATGGACAGCTTTGCCTGCATTCTACAAGGCCTCAAGCCAGACTCCTCAAGAAAGCAAGTGCATACTTCCCTTTCCTCTCCAAAAACTGTGTCTATAGCTCCACCTCATAAATGGTAATCCCAGGAGTGGATTCAGGTTTCGTGGGGTCTGGAGCTTGTAAAATTTGGGGACCCTCTTTAAGAGATTTATTTCTAATTGTTGTCTGCTGTACCATGCTAACTGCAGAGTAACTGTAGAGATGGTAGACATGTTAGATTCATTCCACTGCTCTAGAAAGCTGTGCTTTTCTGGTGTTTTCTTCAGCTTGGGAAGCTTGAGGGCGGTGTCCCTCAGAAGATGTACTCATGTGTGACTGGACAGTCAGGTATGCTGACAGATAGCATTGGCTGGAGGTGACAACGGCCTCATCCTTACTGCCCTGCTTTTCCACCTTGAGGGTGTTTGTCATGGAAGCCTCTGTGTCCTGCCTTAATCGATTTGGCTGGCTCTGTTTCTAGCCTGCAAGAACATTCTCCATCTTCTGGTAACCCCTGGCAAGAAGCCAGGTTCCCTAGGTTTCCTCACAGGCACAGGAGACGCCTCTCTGCTACTCAGCCGCCTCTATTAATACCTCAGGATCTAACCCTGAAAGTCGAGCTGAGAACCCTGTGGTGGAGTCCACCCCACACTCAGACGTCCCATTGGAGGTGTGTTTCAGAAGAAATGACAGTCTCCTGGGAACCCTATACTTTACGTGTATTTTCTTCTCAAAAGAATTAACTCCAATTTTACATTATAACATGTAGTCATTTAAGCATTATCAAAATAACCTCTGCCTTCAGATTCTTCCACAAGCATTTCCAACTCTCATTTTTTTATTCAAGAAAAGGAGACTGAAAAAAAATCATCCATTTTATTGGAAAAGAAACAGCAAATATCCCAAACCGGATATTAGTTTCTTATGGGTCTGTCCTTCTTTCCATGAATAACAGTTTTATGTTTTTGCTCAGCCTAAGCTAGAAACTTCTCTGCAGTCATTTTTTTCTCCAACTCTTAATACTGATGCTTGCGTCATCATCGTTTTTCAAATTTGCTTTGCGAACTGGTTATTTATTCTTGGAGTTCTGTTCCAAGACTCAGAGCACAGAAATACTAAAAGTGTTGAAGGGGAGAACATTGGGGGTGGGGGCTGGGGAAGGCAAAATATTTAAATTATAAGCAGTACAGCTATTAGTTTTGAAATGGCCTCAAAGAGTAGAAAATAAGATGACATGTTCATGTAATCGGTATCACTTACTGAACCCACTTGCTAAAATAATAACAACGAAAATCTCTGGTCTTTTAAAGATACGCTGCATGAAGACTTTCTACACTGGCTGGCTGGAATGTTCTCCCTGGAGCCTCTGGGTTTGCAGTGCACCAGTCGATAAACTGAGAAGCTCTTCATACTCACAGCATGAGCGCCTCTGGTGACTGTGGACAACCACTGTCTCCGGTTTTGCCTGTGGGATATTCTGTTAAAGGTCAAGTCCATAAAATGGAAACATGGCTGGTATGAAAATAAACTTCTGAAAATAATTTCTGTCACTCTAAAAATGAAACCATTAATTCTGACTTTAGGACGTTTCTAATTCTGTTGGCAACTGCAACTTTGGCTCTGTCCCTTGATGTGCCACTTTCTGCCCTCACATCCTACTGGTTTTGTTCCTTTAAGACAACACATTGTATCCAGCCTGTCTTATGATTATCTACTATTAAATAATCAGGTTTGTATATACTTTGAGACTTCATGATTTCTCTAACACACCTGAAACACAAAATGGGCAGAACCATTATGGTTTTCAGTGCTTCATTTTCTTAGTTATATAATTGTTTGGATTATTTCCCAATATTCTCAAAAAGTCCTTTTCACCGAGTCTTCATACATTGTGAAGATATGAAAAATTAAGGAAGAGTATTGGACTTCACTTTTTTGTTGTTTTTTGGTTTATTTGATGAGGAAGATTGACTCTGAGCTAGCATCTGTTGTCAATCTTCCTCCATTTTTGTATGTGGGATGCTGCCACAGCATTGCTTGATAAGTAGTGCATGGGTCCATGCCCGGGATCTGAACCCTGGGCCGCCAAAGTGGAGCACACGAACTTAGCCACTATGCCATGGGGCTGGCCCCAGGATTTCACTATTTTTGTTATCAGGCACTACAGGCTTCTGCTGCGTTTTCTCAGGTGAGTGACTCTGATTTGTGAGCAAAGTTTTAAAAGGCTAAAAAGGGGGAAATTGGCTCAATATTTCAGGCGCAATGAAACATTTCTTTTGTCACTTTATTTCCCTGCTGTATTAATTTGTGGTTACTCACCTTCTCCTCAGAGATCCCCAGGGAACCCCAAATCTGACTCTCTATGATCTGACACGTGAACCCAAACATTTCTCCCAATAAATTACATCTCATGTGTAATGAAACAAAAATTGGGCTTTTTGGAGTTCAGGCACCAAACGGCCACATGTTAGCTTTTTGGTCACATACATCCCGACGGTGAGGATCTCTGTGGCCTATACTGGTCTGGGAAGAGGAACGTTGGGTTCGCTCACTGGACTGAACAATACTGGAATGTTTTTTCCCTGTCCATTCACTTAAACAATGTGCCATTCTGTACCTCATAAGCACTTAATTTATTCCAACTCTTTGGCCTGACCTGTAATCCCCCTCTCCTTACCCATCTGACCCATCTGTGTTTCATTTCCCACTCATCAGCATCCAGAGAGCTAGGCCCAGGCCCTGTTTGGAACCATTAGACAGAGATTGGCACTCTTCCCTCTTCCTGCACCACATCCTCCGCTGGAAAAAAAATGACCATCAGATCAGAGAACAGAGCCTGCTTTGTCCCCTGCAACGGGGATCTGGAAGCATTTTCAATCATTTGCACTCCATACCCACTCAAACGCATTAATGTGATCAACATTGGGTCTGTTGTGGGCATTTTTTCCAGCAAATAGCTTGCTAACATTCCAGGCATGTACTCCCCTGAAAACAAGACTGAGACAGGGCCCTGAATATTCAATTGGAAAATCACCAAGAGCAAAAGCTTAGCTTGGCACGGCTGGTGTTGATTCTTAATAAGTGACTTCCTAAAGCTGAGGCATGGGGCTTACAGCGTCAATGACTTGTTTGAAAAATATTTTGTAGGTGCCTCATACCACTCTATTTCCTGTGGTATGCGTCATATTGTGAGCTATTCCAAGCCAGCCTGGTCAAGCGCGCTAACTTTTTTCCCCCCCTCAAGATCGTGGTGTTTAACTAAAAATGTCTTTATACAAGATGAGCTCATAGCTATTAGTGCTGATGTAGTTTTAACTGCTTGGATACCAACGGCAGTTGGTTGAAAATGTGCTGAAAAAGGGTAAACCTGAGTGAAAACATATCTCACCCTCTCTAAAATGGCGGGATGGCAGTCCCAGTGGCAGCGTCTCTTCAGGGGGAAAAAGTTCCAGATTTAAGTACAATGCATAGCTTTCAGTTTCATTAAAAAGACTTACTGTTCTTAGTATATTACTAAAGTCATGGTGCTGAAGACATCTGGAACATTGGAATAAAATTAACCCTTTTCTTTGCTTCAGGTACTTTGTAAAACTTACCGAAAAACAGAGCTAAGGTAATTGGTGAAAACAAGTGTATCTTTTCAATAGAGTTTCCTAAAAGGAAACAAAAAGAAATCCAAAGACCTCAAATTCTGCCTCAGATTAAATTATTTATGAGTAGGATTTGTATAAAGATCAAATAAGATAATGTGTATGAGATATCTTGACAAGCGTTTAGAATTCTAGAGACAGAAAAGGGAACCAATATTGTTGAGCGACTACTATGTACACAGACAGCTTTGGGCACTTCTACATCCTAGATAAAGTGTTCTTCACAGCACTTACAGCGTAGATATTATTATTTTCATTTTACAAACAGGGAAAGAGAATCCTGGAGAGATTCAGTAAGCTCCCCAAGGTCACCTCATTGATTACAGAGGAAGGAGTCACAACAAGGTCAGTGTGAATACCAAGCTTGTGTTCTATCCTTTACCTTGCTTCTCACAGATCCAAACAGTCTCATCTCTATTATGTTTGTAACTGTCTACTTGTTCAAAGGATGTATACTTGCCATGGTGTGAAGGGCTAGAACAGGAGATGAATATAAATCTGTGTCATCTTCTCCCCTGTCTTCCTCCAGTGAATAGGTTACAGACAGTGTCTAGTTTGGGGCCTGTACCCAGTGGGTGCCCAGTAGCTATTAAGTGATTAGACATTGTACATGCCATCTCTGAGTGATTTGTGTTTCTACAATAGGGCCTTTTATAACAGAGAAGACAGGGATTGATACTCTGGACACTGCCCGGGCTGTGTTTGCCTCTCAGGCCAAATAATTTTCCTTGGTGCCAGGAGCAGCTCTGACGTGGCTGCTCTGCCCTTGTGTGGCCTGGGGCTTTGAGCTCCCAAGCAAGGTCCTGACTGGGTCTGCGATGAGAGAGGACTGCAATAAGGTGGAGCCAGGGAAACCAAAAATTGTGTGTGAGGAGAAGAGACAACCATGTAGGTTTCGATCTCCAGGTCATTCGGGGGCCTGGAGAATGTCTATAGGAAATGACCAAGACCTTTTCTGGAGCAATGAGCTATTGAACAAATGCACCGTACAGTATTATAAAGGGAAGGAAGAACCTCCATTCCCCTCCACATTTAGGAAGGCACGTAATGAGGCTCTACCATGAAGTGGAAAAAGACCATGAAGTGGAAAAAGAGGCTTTTGTGTTGGGTATTATCTGTGAGTAAGTGTTTTGGCTCTGTCGAGCTTACAGGCTACAGAACTAGGCACCGGGACTGTAAATTGTGAGTGTATCCCTCATGGCCTGATAATTAGTGCATTATCTGAAGGACATAACTTGTTTCTTTGTTGAGATTTGCAGGCTGGACAATTTTCTTTTCACAATATAGATTTTTAAAAATATAAATTTTTAAAAAAATTCTGTGACTTTTCCCCCTACTCCTCACAATTTAATAAGTTTGTAAGACAAGCAGTTCAAAATGTCTAGCTGAGTGACAATGATGAGCTTGGTTTCTGTTGTCAAATTATAAGTAGTTTATATTTCTACCTGAGGCATAAGAAGAAAGCTTCCTTCACGTGAATAAAAAACATTTGCTTATTATTTTGAAGGAATTCTGACTTCAGAAATTTGTTACCACTGCATAGTGACATTTGGGGATAAGCCATATAAGTATGTTTCTAAACTAAGAAAACTGACAGCTTTTAGAAATATGTAGATTTCTTTTATCCTTGCATTTTAAAGTCCACATCAGAACTATTTAATGAAAAGGCAACATTAGGAAAGAAAAACAGATTTTTTTAATGAAAGCAGGTGAAGTGAGTCGAGTCAGAAATCAGTTCACTTTAGGCCTTTTGCAGCCTTGTGAAAAGTCGATTTTTTTCTACTGAATACTCTTGTGTTATTATTATATTTCTTGCAAGCTGATTTGCCCTCTCTTGTTAGAAAGAGAGACTTTCATCCTTAGCAAAGTAATGGAAAGGGAACATGTAAGAAAATGTCAACAGACTAAAACTGCATGATCCATCACGGTGTTTAAGCGTAAATTTGGAAATATTGGCCAGGAACAGCTGAAGTCCTCAACTCATGACGTTTGAGCTGATTTGAGTTTTCCCTGAGCTAGTTCCATAGCGGGCTTTCATGTTTCCGTGGACATAAATTCGTGGGCCTCTTAGGTAAGGACTACGTCTGAAAGAAGTGAATAGAATGCTGGGATTTTCTCTTAAGATTACACGTACCCCTTCAAGTAAAGTTCCATGCAACTTTCCTTCCCAGAGCTGTGCACACAAAATTTCAGGAAACAGCAGGTCTTAATTAGGCCTCCAGTTTATAGTTTCACCTGAAAAAATACATTTAAAAATATCATATATGTTTGGCTGTCGAGATTTTTCAAGTCAATAAATTCTTGCTAATTAATCACATTAACGGTGCTCCTTAAAAGTTGAAACAGAATCAGAAAACAAACCAAATTCCCCATAAATATCCAACATAAAGGCCTATTCACTGATGCATTTTCGGTTTCTAAGAATTTTACAAGTGTTTTTTTCTCCCTGACAGGACACACACGCACAGGCACACTATGTCACTATCTGTAGTCATATTACATGATCTGCACAGGAAAACAATTCTGGTGACAAATTTTAATACTTCACAATGATGTCACTGTGTATGAGTACTTTGCTCCTTAGTACCCATGTGTGTGACTGTTTTAAGAGATTAGAACCCAGAAATCCGCAGGAGCAACATGTCATCTCATCTCAGAGCCCCCCAAAAGGAGAAATTAATAACATGGGGGTGAAGAGAAGATGACAAATTGGGAAAGCAGAAGCTAAAGGGGCAAATGGACCTTTTCCTGTTTGGCCAGCATTGCATTCTTCAAAAGGACCATAATCCTTGGTATAAATGTGCCCCACTAATATCCTGGTTGATGCTTTGGTCTGCCATGGCAAATACTGCACAAAAGCGGATTGCTTAAATCCCCTTCAGAAACATCAACAAATAGACCTAGAATTCCACCTCCCTCTGTGGTATGCTTCCTGAGAATAGTGCTACTGTTGTTCGTTGAGAAAATAACCTTTCAACCTCGTAAACCTTAAGCTCCCCAAATCTCTCGTGTGTGTTTATCAAGACGCTTTATCTGAGCATGCGTGAGCTGTGATTTAAAATCTTGTTACTACTTGGTGTGTTGTAATTAGCCATTTTTCCAATAGGATTTCTGAATGTGATTTATCTTTTAGAGAGAGAGGGGGTCAGTTGCTATTTTCAACAAGGAATGAATTTTAAATCAGTAAAATGGGAGAATTTCCCTGTCAGGGGAATAGATTTTAATTTCTTTTCAGCCTTTCATGTAATATTATTAGGAGGAGATGCTCCTAATTTTATATGTATCTGTAGGGGAGAATGACCATAAGAATTTCTGCCGTAAGTCCTTCGGCAAACACAAATAGTTGACCATGGCAGAGATGTAGTGTTTCATAAGATTCCTATTCAGAGATTTTGAGAGTTCACATTTGAGGTGATTTTATGTTGTATAGATAAAAAGAAAAATAACAATATTTTAATCTGAAATTCTTCCCTTTGGATTTCTTTTTTGAAGCCCAGTTCTTCTTTGGAGGGGAACTTTTGATTTATTATCCCTTCCTGCCTCCCTTCCTCATATTTAGGTCTTATATTCTAGGCTCTGCATTGCCAGCCATTAAAGAAGACTAGGTAAAAAGCAATACATTACGTTGAAAAAAGTGCTTGACCGGGTCCGAGCTAAGCCTCTAACTCACTGTTTAGCTTGGGCAAAATATTTCACCTTAGTTTCTTTACCAATAAGTTAAGGGGGTTCAATCATTGATTCACTCAGCAAACTTTCTGTGAGTGGCAATTCAGGCAAAGCACTGGGTTGTATACAATTGATGCAAAGATGCAGAACAGAGTCTCTGGCTCTTGAGGGTCTTATTGTGTGGGCAGACATGCAAAGGATTGGAATGGGGATAATACCTACAGATAGATGCCTTTCTGTGCAGCAGGTTTGCTACTCCATTATTCACCACATGGAAAGAAAAAGGAAAAAAAAGAACATATCCTGTAAAGAAGCTCAGGACAGTTCTCAGAAGGGGACAAGAGTTGAAAGAGAAGGAGAGAGAGAAGCAGCAAGGTCCTTTGTTCTCTCATTTTCTCACCGAAAAACTCAAGGTGAGAAACGGAGGTAGAATAAAAAGAATGAGTTAGTTGTGAAACCAAAACCCAAATGGGCTTGTGTGCCACTTCTGGTTTGGGACTCTCGATGGAGACAGCCTGGCAAATTATTTGCCAACAAGGAGCAGCCACATTGAGTGTAGAAAGGTGGCATGGCTTGAGAGAGAGAGAGAGAGAGAGAGAGGGCACCTTCTGTTCCCTAGCACCTGATAGAAGCAGTGGAGATATCCAGAATTTCCCACCTGTTCCCAGTGATACTGAAGGTTGAGAGCTGGCAGGCCACCATGGGGCTGTAGCAGTGAGGGAAGAGAGGAATCATAGGCTGAAAAGAGGGATCCAGGGATCAGATGGAGTCCAAGCCTGACTCAGAAGATCTGCAGGTCAGACAGAAATGTGGTCAGACTGAGGAGCAGAGTGTGAACTGCTGGGCCGTGGCTGCACTGAGAGAAGAAATGAGCATTACATCAACTACGGAACTTCCCACGCACATGCAGAGAGGTCAGAGATCAATATGGAGACAGGCAAAAGGAGTTTATCTCAGCCAAAGGCCCGTGGGAGCCCAAAGAGAAGCACAGGGCTGAGTTAACGCCAGGGTCCCTGCCATAATGCTGTGAGGGTGTGTAAGCTTCCCCTGTGCTCACATGTTATCTGAAGTAGAGCGTAGGAATCTGTGCCTCAGGTGAGATAGTGCTGATGTGGAGTTTCAACTTTACTTTGAATGACTCTTTGCCAAAAATGGACTGAACTAACCTAAAAGGGGATTATGTTAAAGTGGAAGAGATTGAATTACTCTGAATTGGCAGATTTAGGTTTTCTCCCACCTGCAAGTCCATTATCATGGGGCCTCACAGCAAAATGCAGATCCAATGTGGATCCCACATACATTTTTTGCACATTAGTATTGTATATGGTACAGATGTGTCCTCTTTTATGATGATATAATAATAGCTTACCTTTTATAATGTTTCTAGTTTTTCAGGCACTCTCCCATCTACTATTTGATTTGCTCCTCTCGGTAAGTATGAGAGGTTGGCAGAGTAAGCATTATTGACTCCGTTTTATAGCTGAAGCTCAGTGAGCTCGGCTTGCACCTCTTTATCTATAAAATGGAGACAATAATACTAACTTGGCCGAAATCTCATGCTTTTTGTGAGGATCAAATAGGGATGGAGAGCTCAAAGGGAGATATGATTTACTGTAACCCTAGCAACACCTAAAAGCAGATGTAATCAAAATGACTAGGATGCAAATAATGCTGTCAGATGCAGAGAAGATTTACCTAGTGAGAGGACTCCTAGAAAAGTTTCAGTAAATCCATTCATGTATGAAACGCTCTGGTGAAATTCACGTTAAATGAAACACTGGAGTACTGCAATTATGTTCAGGGAATAGATGTCTTTTTGTGATGTCATAAAAAGAGCATGATTTAGAACACCCGATTGGAGTTTTAGCTTCAGCACTTAAAGGAACGTGAGTTTCATAGGGATATTAAATACACTTTTTCTGGAAGTTTACAGTGATCATATTTTTCAGCTATCTTAAATCTATGAAAGGTATGATCATTGTATGCTTTTTTAAAGAATGCAATGTAATTTACACTCACAATCTCTGTAATGTAATAGAAGTGTGGTGCTCAGTTAACCTAAAATTTGGATCATCGTCAGGTCAAGGCCGCCTCCAGGCACTTCTACTCTCTTCTGATGGCACAAGGAATGAACTAGCCTTCACTGCTTGGCCATCACGGCCTTGTGTGGTCTGATCCCTGCTGACATCTTCCACTTGATTTCACATTCTTCCCTTCACGTACTGCATGCTGGTCTCGGTGGCCTTCATTCAGTTCCTCCCTTTGCTAGGTGAGGTTTGTGGGTATGATCTTCCCTCTGCAAGAATGCTCTTTCCCTCCCCAGAGTTTTGGCTCCTTCTCATGCGTGAGGGCCCTGCATAAACGCCTCCTCCTCAGTGAAGCCTTCTTCCGTTATTCTGTTTAAATACAGCCCCATGCTATGCTCTATTTTAGCAAGCTCTTCTTCTTTTATTGCACTTTATATTTTGTGAATATTTGTTTGATTGGTTATGTATTGTCCAACATCTCACCAAGCTGGAGGAGGGTAGGCACTTGGTTTCACTCACCACTGAACAACTAGTCACTCCGGGAGAAACAGTAAATAGCTGTTGAATGGATGGGTAAACAAATGAATAAACCAGGTGTAGAAAGTCCTTACCCAAGTATATAGCAAATGACAAAAGCTTAGTAAAAACTAGCTATTTTTATTATCATAGTATTAATGACCTCAAAATTATTACTGCTAAATTTATGTATAAATACAGGGGGAGAATATAAAGAACAGTAATAGGTTTTGGCATTGTCTACATGATTATTTATATATATTCTTAGACTGATTCAAATTATTCATAATTTAAATTGTAAATCTCAAAATAGAAATACAAAAGAACAATAAATTTATTAAGAGGTATTCAAACCAACTGAAGATTAAATAAATAGAAGTGGAAACAACAATGAAATATTATTTTTTTTACTATAAGATTGGCAAAGAAAGAAAAAGTTAACACTATTCTGTATTGGCAAGCATGTGGCAAAATGGACCCTCACATAAATGTTTCTGTAAGGCAAAGAGGGATTATGTGACAAAGTTTAAAATGTGCATTTTTGGGGCTGGCCCCGTGGCCGAGTGGTTAAGTTTGTGCGCTCCGCTGCAGGTGGCCCAGTGTTTCATTGGTTCGAATCCTGGGCGCAGACATGGCACTGCTCATCAAACCACGCTGAGGCAGCGTCCCACATGCCACAACTAGAAGGACCCACAACGAAGAATATACAACTATGTACCGGGGGGCTTTGGGGAGAAAAAGGAAAAAATAAATTAAAAAAAATTTTTAAAAAAATGTGCATTTTTGTTGTTCTAGCATTCCAATCTTGGGAAATTATACTATGAAGAAAATTAGAAAAGCCAAAAAATATTTATATAAAAGAATGTTTACTCCAGGACTTTTTATAATATACAAATTTAGAACTTTGTTTAAATACTTCATTATAATGCAGAAAATTTGAGAATAAGTTTATTATAAATAATGCTGCATTTATAACTGCTGATGGAAATATAAATTGGTACAAAAAGCTTGGAAAACAATTGGACATAATCTTTAAAGTTGAGCATGAACATGTCCTATATCCTAGAAATTCCAGTCTTCAGGTGTAAACCTCAGAAAAACTTACACATGACCCCAAAGAGGAATAGATAAGAATGTTCTTAAACATTGATTTTAGTAGCTAAGCAATTTGGTATATAGTACTTTCAGTACTGTTTAAAGTATTTTTAATTTCCATTATTTTTTAACAGGATTAAACTTGTTTTTTAATTTAATTTAATTTTTTTTGAGGAAGATTAGCCCTGAGCTCACATCTGTCACCAATACCCCTCTTTTTGCTGAGGAAGACTGGCCCTGAGCTAACGTCCGTGCCCATTTTCCTCTACTTTATATGTGGGACGCCTACCACAGCATGGCATCATGCCAAGCGCTGCCACGTCGGCACCCAGGATCTGAACCGGCGAACGACAGGCCACCCAAGCGGAACGTGCGAACTTAACTGCTGTGCCACTGGGCCAGCCCCTAAACAGTTTTTTTTAATTTATTTTTTTCGAACTTTATTGAGACACAATTGGCATACAATATTGTGTAAGTTTAAGGTGTACAATGTGATGATTTGATACATGTATATATTGCAAATGATTAACACATTAAGGTTAGTTAGCACATCCATCACCTCATATAATTACAATTTTTTTTTGTATGTGACAAGAACATTTAAGATTTACTTAGCAACTTTCAAGTGTATAATACCGTATTGTTAACTATAGCCACCATGCTGAATGTTAGATCCCCAGAAACTTTTCTTGAGGCTGGAACTGATCCCCAAGGCTGTTTCAGGCTCCACAGCTAAGACTAAAGTCTACAGACCAGGTTCTGGAGGCACGGGTGGGTATGTCTCCTGCCAGGTCCCTAGGTGGGCTAGACTGGTCCCTGACATCGTTAGGGGGACCGGACCTGAGTGCAGGGCCCTTTCAGGATCTTCCGAGGCACAGACGTGGGTGTCTCCCACCTGGTCCCTGTGCCGGGGGGACTGCTTGCAGACTGCAGCTGGGAGGTGAGTACAGAGCCATTTTAGGATCTTCCAGAGCACAGATAAGAGTGTCTCCCTCTGGTTCACTGCGATAGGAGTACTGTTTGTGGACTATGGCTGGAAGGGGTTGGAGCCACATATAAGGACCTTTCATGATCTCTGGGAGCACAGACAGGAGTGTCTTCTCCTTGGTCCCTGGGCTGGCAGGTCTGCTGGCAGACTTTGGCTGTGATGAGGTTGGAACCGAGGACAGGGCCCTTCAGGCTCTCTAGGGGTGCAGCTGGGAGTGTCTCCTGCTGGGTCCCTGTGCCAGCAGGACTGTTCATAGACTGTGGTTGGGAGGGGCTGGAGCTGTGTATAGGGCCCTTTCAGGTAAATCCATGGATTGTTATTAGAGAACACAATCTGTCTATCTATTTTTGGATGATTTTTGCCATTTGCTTTATGGCCGGGCACATGGTCAGTTTTCATAGATATTCTATATGTTCTTGAAAAGAATATTTATTCTTTACTTGTTAGGTACAATTTTATATGCATCTGTTATATCAAGCTTTTTATATTGCTCAAATATTTTAAATGTATTGCTTAGAAATTCATTTAACTGTGAGTGAGTCTTTTCTTTCTCCCTGACAAAAAAGTTCTCTCTTTCTCTAATTCTCTCTCTCATCTTGTAGCTGATAATTTCAGTAGCTAATGTCCTAATTAGAGAGTCCAATTCTGTTTTCGATGGCTTTTGCCAACTCTCACTCTCAAATCGGCTTGACTGGGCTTCTGCTTTTATAATTGTGGATTGTAAGCTCATCTTTCTCTGGACTCTATACCTGGCAATTATGTGAGGCCTAGGAGGAAATTATATGTCTTCCTCTAAAGAGTTTCTCTTTTTCTTTTGCTAGGCAACCTTAAGCTGAGTAGAATTTTAAGTTCATTTATCAGCTTGGAGAATCTTAGACCATGTGAGTTGTATAAATTTTAATTCCAAGCCTATGTGAGAGCAGACCTTGGTTAGAAATTCTCGGAGAAAACCTTTTCCCACCTAGTTTTTCACTGGAACTAAGATGTTACCTGACAGCTCTTTGCTTTTAGGTGGGTTTTTCTAATCTACCGTTTTACTGATGGTGTATCTCTTCAGATCCGGAATTTATGCTGAATGGATTCTCAGTTCCAACTTCCGTATTTCGCAGTCTCAAGGTCATGTCTCTAGCCTAAACCTCCAGCTTTCAGAGATTTATAAGATCTTTAATGTCCACTGCAGCATCTGCCTCGGTTTACCTCCTGTTTCCTCTCTGCTTCCTAGCCTTAAGTCTATGGGTATTTTGTCTCCTATTTAGTCAGCTTTGTCATGCATTTTAAGGATCTATACTAACACGCTTTCTTCATAGCGTTGGTGTGAAATTAGATAGAAATCTATATACGGCATTTAGATCATTGCCTGAAATATATGCAGACTTAGGGGCTTGGGTTTTAAAAATAGTGCACTGAAAGAAGAAAAACCTTCTGTGGTGTCCAATTAGTGACAAGAAATTGTCTAAGATCTCTAGCCTGTTCCCTAAAAACAAACAAACAAACAAACAAAAAATCTTATAGTATCCTGCAGGTTGAGTGCATAATAAACATTCCATTTGGTAACAATTTCGATGAGAAGAACATATTCCTGTATGTGTAGGACAGAAGTGGCTGGGATTGGTACGTAGGAATATCACGTTAGGAGTTTCACTTCCTGATAGCCCATGGACTGAGGGAGCCTGGAGAGGAGGATACTTCCACCAACAATAGGAATTCTTCTCTGCCACTTTGCTTTTCAATCTAATTTTCTTTCCATTGAAGGCAGCTGTGCTTTTTCTCGTTCTGACAATTCAGAAATCAGTGTAACTCGTTCTTCATAAATGCTTTAGAATATGCTGGAAGAGCTGCTTCTGACAGTAGGTTGCTGAATGTTCAATGATGCTTGATTATACAGAAGGTTAAAAAGACCACTGTGATTATTTCCTTCTTTGAAAAACTGTCCTTGTCTTATCCCAAAACTGCTAATTCTTCCAGAAGCCAGAGATTATCTAAATAAGCTAGAGCAGAAGCAGTATTATGTAACAAGACAGGTCCTTTGATTTTATTTTTTTCTGGGTGTGAGTGACTTTTAAAAAACAGCTTTATTGAGATATAATTCCCCTATCGTACGCGGCACACATTTAAAGTATGCAATGCAATGGTTTTTAGTATATTCAACACAGTACATATTTAGTTTTAGATGCTATCACCATCACTGCAGTTTTTTCAAACATTTTTATAACCTCGAAAAGAAACCCTATACCCTTTAGCAGTCATCCCTACCTCCAACCTTTTCCAGCCCTAAGCAACCACTAATCTACTTTCTGTCTACTATTCTTCTGGACTTTCATATGAGTGGAATCATGTAATATGTGGTCTTTTATACTAGCTTCTTTAACTTAGTGTAATGTTTTCAAGATTCATCCATATTGTAGCATGTATTAGTATTCCATTTCTGTTTATGGCAAATAATATCTCATTATATGGATATACCAAATTTTATTCATCCTTTCATCAGTTGATGGATATCTGAGTTGTTTCCACACCTTGGCTATTATGAATGATGCTGCTATAATCTTGCATATATGGGTTTTTGTGTGGATATATGTTTTTGTTTTCTTGGATATATACCTAGGATTGGAATTGCTGGGTCCCATTGTAACTTTATGTGTAATCATTTGAGGAACAGCCAGACTATTTTCCGAAATGGCTGTACCATTTTACATTCTCACCAGCAGTATACGAGGGCTCCAATTTCTCCACATCCTTGCCAGCTCTTGTTATTATCAGACTACTTGATTCCAATCATCCTAGTGGTTGTAAAGTGGTATCTCATTGTGGTTTTGATTTGCATTCCCTTGATGACTAACAATGTCAAATATTTTTCAATGTGCTATTGACCATTTATATATTTTACTTGGAAAAATGTCTGTTCAGATCCTTTGCTCATTTTTTAATTGGGGTAAGGGCATTTTTTTTTTAATGATTTCTAATTTCTGAATATTTTTATAAAACCTAACAACTTAACATGTATTTCATGTTTAATAATATTCTTAAGAAACTTCCTTGATTGAAAAGAATAAAAATACGTGAAATTGGAACTCCTTTAGAAAAAACAGGTTATTGCGTAGATCATTCAAGAAGAAGAAACATTTAAATAATAATTTAAATTGCTGGTCACCCATGTCCTCTATTTTAGTATTCCCCAAAGTCTCCTACATTGGAACTTCAATTCACATGACCCAATGAATATCATTTCTAAAAACATTTTATTTTACTGCCAATATTTTTCTGTCTTAAGTTATCGCTCTAGTCATGGGATATCTCCTCAGATTTTCATTTATCTGTCCCCCTCTCAGTCCTTTAAGAATACGAACTCAAAGTTAATGAGAAAGGTGTTTTGATTTTTTTCTCAAACTATCTCATTTCCTCTGGTAGGAAATTTGCTTACTTTACTGTTAGTAGAAGCTTATTGACCTACAGTAACTAGAGGTCACCGATGTCTGACCCTGGTCTCTGTCATTCTAACCCTGCCTGGATGGAGTGGAGCAAGCTTTCTCATAACTCAGCGTAAGAAGTGCTGCTTTGCTCTTACCCATTCCATGTCTATATGATGGTAACCAGAAGTCTTGGAATTTCCAGTAGAAATTGATCATTTTTTAAATGCATAAGTAAATTGAATTTAATTTCCCTAGTGCTTTAAAACATTCATATAAATAAACTCACAAATCTTTTTAAATAATCCTTTTTATTTTCTGACCTAGTATCCTGGTTTGTGTTTCAGGTACATGTAAACCATCTTGGAAAGAAGACTAAAATCTCCAAGCCAAGGTTAGGGCATGTATGGGTTTCCTCAGTAGGTTAACTGCTCACATCTCCCTTCAAATTGATATTCTACAAATGTTAGCTTAATACTTATTTGGAGTCTAAAGAGAAACTGATTTCCAGTTAATGAAAATTATATATAATAAGGAATTTTCCACAAGTATTCTGAAATATGTCATATGATAAAGATTAATTGGAGCTTCAGTTATAATAATCAGTTAATAAACAACTAAATGCTCATGAGTAGGGGTTTATATAGTAATTATGTTTCAACCACACAATGGAATACTATGTGAGCCATTTAAAAAACATGAAATTCTACATTTATGATACAGAAAGGTTTTCAAGATATTTTAATTGGAAAAAAAAAAAAACAAAGTCCAGAAGAACACATATAGCATGTTACCATGTATGTGGAAAAAATATTTCTGTGGCTAAGTCTAGAAATAATGGACTATCTCCCAAAGTTTATGCAAGAAACTGGAAACTGGCTGCCTTGGAGGGCTGAGCTGGTAGCTGAGGGACAAGATTTCCCAGTGTACACCATAGCGTGTCTTTCCATCACATATCATGTGCATTAATCTCAGTTAGTAAGTCACAAATTTTGTAAATAAATAAAGCAAAATAAGGAATTTATCATATTTTTGTTAATAGTATTTCTCATATCATACAGCTTCTTGTGAGTCATTGTAGCTCCTAAAATTCAGGTAATCAAATAACTCCTTCTTAGTAAAATGGACTTGGTTTACACTATTAGCTTTTAGAAATTCTGTTGAGACTAACTTCGTACGACTATGTGCCAGCTGACTTCAGAAATCATAGTGCTCTTTATAGAGGGCATATCGATGAGGGATTTATAAAAAAATCTATTTTTATTCAACATACTTTTATTTCTCTGGTTATTTAAGAAGTTGAATGAGGAAACCTGAATTAACTGGCACCATATTTCTGATTTATTCCAGTAAGTTTTATTGCCTTTTCAGACTCAAGCTCTGGGAGCCTGCCCGTCTAAGTTGCTTCTTAATCCTACTGTGGTTTCACACCAATGTAAGAGTTTTGCTAACGTTACGTTACTTAAAACTTGGTAAAAAATAAAATAACAGAGAGTTTAAAACCTTATTTCAGTTTGAATCCAGACAAAAAATTTGAACTTTTGGAACTCAATGAAGGCACCAACTCTTTTTAAATCCATTGTAAGATGTGACCATTTAAAATGTCTTCTTAAAGACGACATTTAAAGAAAAAGAGAAAGAAACTCAAGGAGCATAAAAGATATTAAGAGAATTTGTGAAAGGAAAGATATAGAGTTATTTCTTCATACCTTCATAGTTTTGGTTTAATTTAACTTTAGTTTAATGATGCCTGTTGTATTATTTATGATGATGATGAAAACTCATCTTACTGTAAGCAAACCAGTAATGTTTTTATCTAGCTGTTATGACCAGAGTTCTTCCATTAAGTTTCAGACAAATTCTCTATCCTTATCTTTATGTGCACTTAATTTGTGTGTGTATGTATGTGTATGCTAAATATAGTCCTCTTACTTTGTTACAAATGAAATCTGATTTCTTCCAGTTACCAAGTAGTTTGTATATGAATTATCTAGTCAACCTCACTAAAATGACTTGACCTTACTTGAGAATGACTCTGTGTAACATTTTCTCCAGAAAATGGAGACAAATATTGATATGCCCCTAAAATTTTGGAACCAAACTAAAGTTTAATTGGGAAAAATTATGCTGGTTCTCTGTTATTTAACATTTTAGCTGGGGATTTTTTTTTCAGTAGTATCAACTAATCTTATACTCTGAAACCTGCAATATGATCCACGTTTGCGCTCAAGAAAATCTAGTCCAAAAAGTTCACCTGTGGAAGAGGAACTTCATAGTGGAGAAACCTGACAAGCGATACTTCAGGCAGGTGACCAAGATCAACACCAACAGCAAGAAGCATCATTGATAGTACGTACCCTTGATATGACATGATGAAAATGACGTTACCTCTGTGTTCTCTCTCCCAGTAACACATAGCCCCAGTTTGATCACAAGAAAAACATCAGACCAATCCCAGCTGAAGGAAATTCTGCAAAATACCTGACCAATACTTCTTAAATGTGTCAAGATAATAAAAAACAAGGGAATGTGAGAAACTGTTACAGCCAAGAGAAAGTTAAGGAGACATAGCAACAAAACATAATAAAGTATCCTGGATGGGATCCTGGAATAAAAGAAGGGCATTATGTTTCCTGAGCTAATGAAATTGAAATAAAATATGGACTTTAATAATAATGTATCAGTTTTGGTTCCTTAATAATAACAAAGGTGTCAGCCTAAGGTAAGATGTTAATAATTAGGGAAACAGTGTAAAGTATATGGGGGCTTTCTATACAATGTTTTCAATATTTCTGTAAATCTACAACTGTTATAAAACATTGTTTATTAACAAAATAGTTCACCAAGACTTGTTAAAAAATAATATATTCCTTATATTCATCAGGAAAAAATGAGTACTACTGACAAAACTTATTGACATTAGTTTAACACATGATATAATAAAGAACATTTATGATTATTATTCTTTAGTTGGGATAATGTGAGAGAAAAAAATTGATAACGTGTATATTTATAGATGTTTCCTTTTTTCTTCCTCACCACAACCAACACTCCATGGAGGAGTAGAGAAAGGATAAAAGTTGTGCAGGCAGATTCTCACTACAGAGGAATTTAGAGCCAAGAACAGCGCTCTCCAGGACGTGTTCATGGAAAGGATGGTGTGTGTGTGTGTGCATGTGCGTGTGTGCATGTGTCTGTGTGTGCTGAGGATATTAGATAGGACCAAATGCGAGGTGTTATGTGGCAAAAGGCAGCACAGAGAAGACTTGAGAAACCAGAATAGTAACAAGGAGAGATGGAGCTCTTTAGGTGAAGGAGACTGAGTTGTTCCCAGGAATTTCAGAGACCTGGAGAAATGAGAACTTCTTAAACTAACTCACTAAAGGAATGGAAGCGATGTAAGAGTAAAAGTCGGAAAACATGTTGGGCGGTTCTTTAAATGCAGTGAACTCTGGGTTGGAATAATGTGTGTTATAGATCTACAAGCATTGCAATTCTATTATATATTTCTGTTTGTAAGTGCAATTTTAAAAATAGGAAGCAATTTGAGGCCAGCCTGGTGGCATGGTGGTTAAGTTCGCACACTCTGCTTTAGTGGCCTGGGGTTCGCCGGTTCGGATCCTGGGCGCAGACCTATGCACCGCTTACCAAGCAGTGCTGTGGTGGGATCCCACGTAGAAGAACTAGAAGGACTTACAACTAGGATATACAACTACGTACTGAGGCTTTAGGGAGAAAAAAAAGAGGAAGATTGACAACAAATGTTAGCTCAGGGCCAATCTTCCTCACCAAAAAAGCCTGACAAAAAAAAAAAGGAAGTGATTCATCACAATACAGATGGCAACAATAATATCTTATCAGGAAAGAAAATGCTGCATATAATTCAAATGCATTCTCAAGTGTAAATATAGCATTCTGGGTATAATAGGTGCAAAATAGAAAAATGGGATAATGTTAACTTATTTTGAAAAATACCTTTGCATATCATATCCATTATTATTTTCTTGTTTGCATTTCCTTGACTAATAGACAATAATAGATAATTTGTTTCTTTTCTAATTTGTTTACGTATGATATACATGTACTAGTAACAAAATTCAGAAAATTCAAAGGTCCAGATGCAATTCTGATTGAGTCTTCTTTCTCATGAAAGAATCACTTCAAATGATTTTAAACTCTTGCATTGAATGCATAATTTTTATTTAAAAAATATATCTTGTAAAAATAAATCTAAATGTAAATTTTGATATACACACATAATAATCATTAATAATCCCTATTCATTTTTTTAATAATAATCCTTAGGTTTTCATTAATAATCTCTATTTTTCCTAAGATGATAAAGCAAAATTCATCTTATTTCTAATGAATTTTAAAGTGACTTCCTCATTGTAGCTATTAATTCACAAAAGAGCACATATAATTATGAACATAGGAAAAAATTGTGAGAAACAATTTGAAATGCTCCTACCAGAGATTTAACTAATTACTGAGATAGTTTGTTGATAAACATGAATTGTAAATCAAATTTGACAAGTAAATAGCTTACACAATATAGAGTTTATTCATAAATGCTCATCACTCAAACACAGTACTATCTTTTTTGAATGCTACTCTATACCACATAAAACACTCAAAGGGACAGAGAAAACAAAGCAGAAATGACATTTCCCCTCAAGTGACTTACTGTGGGGATATAAGGCATATTCAAATCCAACTACAGGATAGAGCGATGATAATGTAGGCTATCAGAGGTGGGACAAATTACTTGTCTCTAGGAGAGATAAGCTGTGTTTGAGTTGGACCTTAACCATAAGCAGGATTTGAAGTTGCAGCTGTGACAAAGTAGGGCATTCCAGGTGGAGTTAGCAGCACAAGCAATGCCAGCAAGGAAGAAAACTGTGACAAATTCGACAAGTAATTAAAATTGACTGAAGAGTTAAAGAAGAAGTAGCTTGAAATAACATATATTAAAGGTAATATGGTAATGATTCAGGGAAGACATGGACGTATAATGAAATGAAGAGGTTCTTAAATCCATAACTATCTAGAAATTTGATAGAGTTGACTGATCCATTAATTCGGTCATTCATTCATTCAAGCATTTCTTGACTGCCAACTTGGTGCTGAAACATTGAATATCCATTTAGCCCTCAAGACCTTGCCCAGAAGGCTATTCCCAAACTGAACCTCATTTCTTCCCCAGAAGATTTAGGGTACATGAAGAGTTAACCACTGCAGAGTAACGAAGGATAACAATTCGCGGTTTGTTGCTGCCTTCCATCTTCCCTGACAGAACAGCACGATATTGCTTGATTTGTCTCTCATTGGTGGTTTGGCTCTCAAAAAAGCCACCAAGACCACAGAGGGCACGAGCCGGCCTGATTGACACTGGCCTCATTCTGTGGGTGTGAGGCAGGAGAGCACCAGGCTTCGGGACATGGGCACTGGGTGCAAGTCTGGCTTAGAATCCCGACTGTCACTTACTGGCTGTGCGGCCTTGGGCATACATGTTACTGAATTGTGATTGTTTCCTCATCTGTGATATATGTAAAGTGTTTATTTAGAGTAGCCCCTGGCACATGGTAAGTATTTGAGTATCATTCATTTTTATAGCGATTTAGCATCAATATAACCATATAATGAGGGATGACTCCCTAGAGATAGTCTTGAGCAATTTATGTTTAAATTAAGACTGTGGCTTTCTCAGAGTCCATTTCTCAGAGCATGGGGCTCTGACTTTTCCGCTTCTGTTCCAGGCCATTGGCATTGGGTAGACAGCCACGTTCTGCCTCTGCTTTTCCTGTCTGCTTGGTTTAGGCCACACCTGTTCCCATCTAGTCCTAACATTCATGTTGGGTAAATGTATTTGAAAATACATTTGTAATCTAAGGCTGGTATGTATTTAATATGCTTTACTATAAATATACTAATAATGAGAATTTTAAGGCAACATCGACATTTCCAAAAAGATAATCAATCAACTGGTTCTCCAGTGTTCCAGTTTCAAACTATCTTCAGATAATTTAACATTTTAGATCGAGTGCTCATCTTTTTTTGACATAGATTCCCAGTCAAATTATTAGGTACCATTCTCTAAGAACCCAAGTGTTAAACATTCTGTCCGCCTCCCACTTTTTTTCCCCAATGAACTAATTTTTAGAGAAGTTTCAGTTTCACAGCAAAATTGAGTGGAAAGTATATAGAGTTGGCATATACCCTCTGTCCCGACATGAGCACGACCTTTCCCACTACCAATAGCCTCCATCACAAGAGAAGATTTGTTACAATCAATGAATCTGCCTTGACACATCATTGTCACCCAAACTCCATTGCTTACTTTAGGGTTCACTCTTGATGTTGTATATTCCATGGGTTGGGACAAATGTATAACGACGTGTACATTTCACCAGTTGTATGTACATACATACAATCAGCCATTGCAATATCAACAGAGTAGTTTCACTGCCCTAAAAATCCTCCATGCTCTGTATATTCATCCTTCCTTCCTCCCAACCTGTGGCAGCCACTGACATTTTTACTGTCTCCATGGTTTTGCCTTTTCCAGAATGTCATATAGTTGGAATCATACAGTACGTAGCCTTTTCAGATTGGCTTCTTTCAGTTAGTAATATGCATTTAAGGTTCCCTTATGTCTGTTGCTGGCTTGATAGCTACACCCTCTTTCCTCTTATTAGTATTAGCGTGACATATCTTTCTCCACCCCTTTATTTTTAATTTATACTTGTCTTTATATTTAACGTGGTTTCTTGAAGACAACATAGAGTTGGGACTTGTTTTTTGATCCGCTCTAACAATCTCTGTTTTTTAATTGGTATAGTTAGATCATATATATTTAAAGTAATTATTGACATAGTTCAATTAATCTCTATCATATTTATACTGTTTTCTATTTGTTGCCCTTGTTCTTTGTTCCTACATTTTGTATTACACACTTTTTCTGTCTTTTGTGGTTGTAATTGAGCATTTTATATAGTTCTATTTACTGTCTTAGCGTATCAATTATACATCATTTTGTACTTTTTTGGGGGGTTGCCCTAAAGTTTGCAATACATATGTAAAACTAACCCAAATCCACTTTGAAATAGCACTATATTGTTTCACAGGCAGTACAAGAGCCTTACGATAAAAATATTTCTATTTCCTCCTATCCATCTTTTTTTACCATTGTGATCATTTGTTTCATTTACACATAAGCATTTATAAGCCTATACATATACGCAAACATATTTAATCAAATACATTGTTGTTATTATTGTGAAAAAATTGTCATCTGTTAGATCAGTTAAGAATAAAAAAATAGAAGTTTTTATTTTACCTTCATTTATTCATTCTCTGATACTTTTCTTTTCTTTACGTAGATTTAAGTTTCTGACCTACACATTTTCCTTCTCTCTGAAGAACTTCCTTTAACATTTCTTGCTAGGCAGATTTACTGGTAACAAATTCTCTCAATTTCTGTTTGTCCAAGAAAGTCTTTATTTCTTCCTCACCTTTGGAGTATAATTTTGCAGGGTACAGAATTCTCCAGTGAGTTTTGTCTCTCAATGCTTTAAATATTTCACTCCACTCTCCTATTGCTTGCATGGTTTCTGAGAAAAAAATCAGATGCAACACTTATCTTTGCTCTTCTAAAGGCAAAGTGTTTTCTCCCTTCTGCCTTCTTTCAAGATTTTTTCTTTAGCTTTGATATTCTGAAGTTTGAATACTATATGCTTAGGTGTAGTTTTGTATATCAGTCATTTATCCTGCTTGCTGTTCTCTAAGCTTCCTGGATCTGTGGTTTGGTGTCTGACATTAATTTAGGATAATTCTCAATCATTATTGCTTTCATTCCTTTATCTGATTCTTCTTCTTCTGGCATTCCAATTACACTAGTGTTATAGCTTTTGCAGTTGTCCCACATTTCTTGGATACTCTGTTCTATTTTTCAGTCTTTTCCTTGTTCTTCATTCTTTGGAAGTTTCTCTTGTCACATCCTAAAACTCAGAGATTCTTTCTTCACCTGTGTCCAGTCTCCTAATAAGACCATCGAAGATGTTCTTTATTTCGTTTACAGTGTTTTTTAATCTCTAGCATTGCTTTTTAATTCTTTCTTAGAATTCCCATCTCTCTGCTTACATGATACATCCATTCTTGCATATTGTCTATTTTTCCATTAAAGCCTTTAGCATATTAATTGTAGGTTGTTTTTTTCTAAATTCCTGGTATGGTAATTCTAACATTTCTACCATGTCTGACTCTGGCTCTGATGCCTGTTCAGTCTCTTCAAACTGTGTTCTTTGCCTTTTAGTATACCTTGTAAGATTTTTGTTGAAAGGAGGGCATGATGTACGGGGTAAAAGGAGCTGCAGCAAATAGGGCTTTAGTAATGTGGCAGTAGTGTGTGCAGGAGGGAGCAACATTCTATAGTCCTATGATTAGATCTCAATCTTTGGGTGAGCCTGTACCCCTGAACTATGGACTTTGCCAGTGCTTCTCAGTCCTACCGCTCATCCTTACATGGGACAGGATGGCGAAAGGGAGCTAGAGTTGGATATTTCTCTTACCCCTGGTAGGTTACGCTCTGATAAAATCCCAGCAGGTTAGGTTTTGGTAAAAATTGTTTCTTCCGAGAGCAAGACTCGTTAAAAAGAACAGAATGCTCTGGGTATTTCAAAATAGTTTCTTTTTTCCTCTCCCTACCTGATGCCCAAGGCAGTTCTTCTCTGACATTCACTGTGCGGACCTGGTAGAGCCCTGGAGGTAAAATTTGCAAAAGTATGGGGGCTCCCCTGTGACTGCGTTCCCTGGAAACTTTTAACTCTCAGAGGTGTTCGCCCTCAGCCTCCAGCAATCCATCACTTATAGTTCGGATTTCCGTATTCCTGCACTGGTTCCCATGGAGGTTTCTGTTTATGAATTTCTTCTCCAGTAAATTATGATTCTCTGTATTTGTCTGTCTTTCCAATTTTGAGGACAGTGGTTTGCCCTGTGACCTCACTTCTCTAGTGGATCTAAGAGGAGTTGTTGATTTTTCAGTTTGTTCAGATGTTTACTTGTTGTTAGGAAGAAGTGTCAACTTCTAAACTCCTTACACATAGGACCGGAAACCAGAGTCACTCTGACCCCTTTTAAAATACTCACATTTATCCCCGACATCTGTAGAGCCCCATCAGTTTTGACTATTACTGGCTTACAGTAAGCGAGGCTCGGATTTCCTCATTTTGGAAAATTTGGGTCATCGGAGACTTTTTTTTTAAGTTCTGATACATCTGCTTCTCACTTTGTCCGATAAACTAAAAAAGTAAAATCCTGATTGTCAGCCTCTGAGACAGCAGAGGTTTCACTGTGGAGCATGACTCTGCCTTGACTGTCCCTCCCAATAAACAATTGCTCACTGTGGGCCTGGGGTCCCCACCCAAGGTAAATGACTCAGTTGCAATTTCAAAAATATCGTAAGCAAGCACAGAATATTTGGGCAAGGAAACAGGACAATAAAGCCTGCTAGAATTAAGTTATGTCTGGTTTAATTACTATGGCATTGAATGGCGTCAAGCAGAAACCTAAGGGTAATAAAAATAAGTACTGTCATAACCATTAGAAATACTGTTCAGTGTTGAACTTTTGCCTTTATCACTTTGTTTTATTGTCTTCTACTACAGATTCCGTCCCAGCACTGGGTAGCCTGTGTGATCATTTATTCTGCAGGCATTTACTGATTTCTCTAGTCCCAGTTTTCTCCTTATGAGCTGGATGAGCTCCAATATGTACTTTTTAATTTTGGATTTCATTTTCCACTGCTGAATCTCTGAATCATAGAATCTCGGAAGTTCTTTTTTCCTTCTAGTTCCAAAAGTATTTAATAAAATATGGATTCTTGAGCAGAAGACTCACTTAGAGTGATGTTAGTGAGAGAAAACAACTTGGGAGAAGGCTCAAACCCGGAGGGCTGGTGGCTCATCTTCCCTCCATCCCCTTTAGCAGAGCTCCACAATGTCTTCCACAGACCTGGTTCCAACATCACTTCCTCTGAGAGAACTTCCTAACTTCTCCTGAGAGGAACCCCTCCTCTTGGCCCCATAAGTCTCTGATATGACTTATGGAAGCATTCTATAGTTTACCTGCCTGCATACAACTTCCCTCCCTACCCCAGACACTGAGCCACACAAAAACAGGAGCCATATTTCACTGCTCTTTGAGTGAACAGAGCCCTTCCCTCATATAATACACGTCATTTATTTCAAATGATTTTGATAGTTGATAAAATGTTATATTTTATGAATATTCCATATATGTTATATACGGTCCAAACAAGCCTACAAGCACGCTCAGTGAACACACAGTGTGTGTACCTTCTTTCTGTGTTTTCTTCAGTTCTGAGTACGTGGCAGGTAGTCAGTAAGTAGATGCTATAATTCCCTGAATTGGAAGACAGATAATGATATACTTCTTGGGCTCTTTCTTAAGAATCCCCCTGTTTACATCATATAAAAGCACTTACTAATTTACTCGCACATTGCTCATATCAAGTAGAAGTTTAAACTAAATGGTTTAATCTATTATTTTAGGCAGCTAAAAATAGGCACACAGTTGGTCACTCCTGGAGGGGAAAGAAGGTGCCAGCTTATCTTGCATTACAGAGTACATTAAACAGTACAAGGTGTTGTAGTTGTTTTGGAAAATGCTCTTTTATGACAGGGCTGAATCATGGGGCTGGGCTGCTGATGGGAGCGAGCAATTCCTCTGCAGCTCAGAGGGCAAAATGCGGAGCTGGGGCAGCGATACTGCTAGTGTCATTGCACCTTCTCTAATCCAAACTCTGTCCTCCACAGCCCTTCCTTTACAATATGACCCATGTAACAGAAGAAGAAATTTGCCAGCATTCTCTTGTGAACTTTCATTGGCAGTAGGTTTGCGTTAATTCATTGTCAGGCTCGAAGGCCAATGGGACCAGCGGTGGCCTGCAAGTTGCTAACTATTAAGACAGCAAAAATGATTTGGGACATTGCAAATTGTCGGATGAATTCCTTAATGCAGGCCAAGTCTCCTTTTCCTAAAAAGCCATAGGAAGGAGTTTTAATTGAATTATTCAGATCATTGCTTAAATGTGTTTTGCCTCTGTGGGCAGCTTTTGAGTTTTCTCTTCTTGCCTGTTTATTGATAATATGGTCAATAAACCTCTTAGAAGATCTTAACACTTGGCCAACAGTCATCTTCTCCATCCCTCAGGCCTGATATCATTCTGGATGACTCAATATGATAACCTTGCCTCATGGTTCCATGCGTGCCTCACCTTCAAGGACCTTCCTTCACTCAGGCTCTGCTCCATGGCTACACCTTAGATCTCGTCACATCCAGATTGGGCTGCCTCTCAAATAAAGCGTTCACACTCATTCTTAACCATGTGTTCCTGACCATATCCCTCTTTTATATTATTGTTTCCAATATCCCAGTTCTTTGACTTCTTTAATATCTTTATTTTAGAGTTCCTTGTCCCTCTCCCCATTAGGTCTCTCCTTTCTTCACTTAGCTCCCCACCCTTGACATCACTTCATCCTTTTCTTTACCAGTATTCTAAAACCTCTAATTCTACTGTCTTCCCAACACACTGGGTGGAAGAAAACCCCACAAACAAAATCCAACAACTACCTTCTCTGCTTTTGCATTCAGCTCATTGACATTTTAAGAGAAAAATCACACAGTGATCAAGATTGTCCCCCATAGAGTTATGTCTCTAATCTTGGTAAAGCATTCCCTGACAACACTAATTTTTTTTTCCGGATCAACTTGCTCTCATTCCATGTGATATTTCAGACGATACCAAGCCTCTCAAAAGTACAACCCCTCCCTCCTCAGCTCCCCTTTGCTATCAGCCTCTGATCTTCTGTTTCACAGAGAAAACAAGTAGACAGTAATTCCTTCAATATACTTATATACAACTCTACCCTTTTCTTCTCTCTCCAGTTAAAATGAAAGAAAGTCTCTTCCTTTTTCCTAGGGGCTTACATGTAGTTATTACATCTTACTCTTTATATTTAATATCTCCCTCTCCACTGGCACATTTGAATATACATATGTATTTCCAATGGTGGTCGGGAGGGGGGGGCTTGTTTCTAATTCCTTCTCCTGTCCACTGTTTTCTCCCTAGTTTTCTTTTTCAATTCAGATCCCATCTCTTGAAAGAATTGTCTTTATTGATATCTCCACAGTGCCTCCTCCCAGGCACGACTCAACTTAGCCCTTCATTCTTACTACTCTACTCAAACAGATCTTTTTAAAATTTTTTTGGCTGAGGAAGATTCACCTGAGCTAACATCTGTGCCAACCTCCCTCTGTTTTTTGTATATAGGACACTGCCACAGCATGGCTGGTAAGTGGAGTAGGTCTGTGTCCAGGATCCGAGCCCACAACCCAGTCTGCCGAAGTGGAGCATGTGGAACTTTAACCACTTGGCCATGGGCCAGGGCCCTCAAATAGATCTTTAAAAGGCCACTAATAATTTCCTTGTAGCTATATTCAAAGGACACATGTAAGTCTTTATCTTACTTCATTTCTCACTGATAAAAACATAATTGATTTCTCCCTCTTTCTTAAAATACTTTCTTTCATATTTTCCGTGTCGGAGAAATCCCTGTTTTTTTTCCCCATGCCTTTATATGTTCATTAATGGTTCTTGCTGTTTCCTCTTCCTCAGCTCATATCTTTTAAATAGATACTATGCAAAGTGTTGTCTTCAGTGCTTTTCCTATGCCATTTCCACATCTTGTAGTAGGTGGACTAATAGCTCCGTCCCCAGAGATGTCCACATCCTAACTGCCAGGACATGTGAATATGTTACCTTACATGGCAAAAGGGACTGTGAAGATCTGATTAAATTAAGAACCTTGACATGGGAAGGTTAGTCTGGATTATCCAGGTGAGCTCAATGTAATCATCAGAGTCCTCATAAGGGAAAGAGGAGGGCAGGAGAGTCGCTAATGGAGATATGGTGATAGAAGCGAAGGTCGGAGTGATGCTGGCAACCTAGAGAAATTGAAAAAGGTAAGAACATGGATTCTGCTTTAGAGCCT
This sequence comes from Equus przewalskii, assembly GCF_037783145.1. Taxonomy (NCBI): domain Eukaryota; kingdom Metazoa; phylum Chordata; class Mammalia; order Perissodactyla; family Equidae; genus Equus; species Equus przewalskii. The sequence continues at coordinate 52,336,812 of NC_091846.1, forward strand.
CCAGAAGGAATACAGCTTTGCTGATACCTTGACACTGTAAGACCAACTTCGAACTTCTGACCTATGGAACCGTAATACATTTGTGTTGTTTCAAGCCACTAAGTCTGTGATAATTTGTTACAGCAGCAATCAAAAACTGAGACAATCCTCTCCCTGGACAATCTCATCTGAGGTTTCAGATCTTTATTCCACACTTGTCTTTGTTCAGAAGGCTCCTGAATCAGTTATGGTAACCTCATTATTGTAACAAATTCACCCCCTAAACATATAATTCCTCCATCATAATACAGTTTACATATTGTTCCTGTAGTAGTGTTGGGTAGATGAAAAGTTCAGCAGGAGGGCACCTCCTCAGTCGTTCAGTAACTCAGGCTGACAGAGGTCTTGCCATCTTCGACATTTGCTAAAAACAGAAAGAGCATGGGAAGAAGACCATGGACCAGTGCACCTGGGAGGTTTTTATAGGTGTGGACCATAAGTAGGTATTTTTCTTCTCACATCCCACTGGCCAGATTTCAGTCACATAGCAGCATCCAGTTGCAAAGGATACAGGGAAATATAGTCTATTTATGTGCCCAACATGAAGAGAGAACGTGGATTTTGTTCAGCAGCTTTTTAAAATATCCCCAGATCTATATTTCAAAGTCTGGTCTATTTTCTGACATCGGAAGCCACATAGCCAACTTCTTACGGATAGCTTCGCCACTTTGCCCAGAGGCATCTATGAACCTTGAACTCAACATTTCAGAAATTGACCCATCATCTTCTCAATGTTGTGTCCTCTAGTGTTTTTATGTCAGTGAATGGTAGCACTATTACCCAAGCCAGAAACCTGGGGGCCGTCTGTGACTTCTCTCTCACTATGTAATTAATCACCAGGTCCATAAATAGTAAATAAAAGAATTATGTTTCAATTCTGTTCATCTCTCTAGCATTACTGCCACCACCCTAAACCATGCCATCACCGTCACTCACCTAGACCCCTGAAAATGCCACATAATTGGGTCCATTCTTAATCTTCACCTATCCATTTTTCATACTGAAACCCAAATGATCTTCTGTAAATCTTAATTTTCCAATTTGTGCCATTCTCCAAGTTCAAACTATTTATAAATTTTCTCAGTATTCCAAAGACAAAGTCAAAACTTAGCATGGCTTCCAAGTCTCTTCACGGCCCATCTCCTACTTGTACCTCCTACCTCACCTCCAGCCCCTCCCCATAACTCTCTGTGCTACTGTCATGCCAAAGTCTTTTCAGTTCCTTTAAGGCTCCGTGTTGTCTCTTGCATCTGGATCTTCATATATCCTATTCCCCTTGCCTGGCTCCTCTCCTTCTTGCCTCAAACTTTACTAGTCAAGTCTTATCTATCTTTCAGATGTCAGCTCAAAGGTTATTTCCTCTGAGAAACTTTCTCTGATATCCCACAAGAACATAGGGCCCATATCATACTCCGTTTGTGTAACTGTCTGTCTTGAGAAACTGCAATTTATGTGAGGGCAGGAAAAGAGTCGCTGGTAGTCTTTTTATCCTCAATGCCTAGTGTAGTGCCCAGTACACAGTAGTGCTGAGCAAATATTTGTTTAAAGAATGAACAGATCCTCATTTGTGTGTATCTAAGGCTTATGAAGCTAGGTAAAGGCTAAAGTATTTATGTTCTCATCACTGAGGTTCAATTCCCACTTTTACTTTCAGTTTCTTTACTGGTTAAAATTAATGTTAATAGCAATGGTGGCTGCTGTAGTGGTGTGATCCTCAATCACCAATAGCAGCTATGTTTTATGTATACAGATATAGTTATCAAATCAACCCATTCCTAGTGCTTCTAAGGGACACAAAAATAACGAAAGCTACTACTCAGTATAGATCAACAATACTTTAGAAATAAACGCAACAACAAAAGATGTTTTCTAATTCAAGAAAATGTATATATATATATATATATACACACACACACACACATATATATACACATATGTGTGTGTGTGTGCACTGGGCACTACACTATATATGTATACACTATATATATATATACACCAACTTCATGTGTTTATAGCAGCAGATAAACATATAAGTTTTGCGGTTACTAAACTACTAGCTAAACTCAAGCCACTTTTTAATTCAAAAAGGGTCTAGCAGTTATAAGGGATTTGGTACAATGCTTTCTTATGTGACAAAAAAATAGAATTGCTTATAAGATCGTTGTGACAATATGCTCTATATTTCTCTAAATAAAGCCAAGACCATCCTTCATTATGAAGGATAAAGTGCATTTATATAACTTGAAGCTCGCAAGCATTGGCTCAAATAATAAATTATTTTGGTATGGAAATTTTTTAAAGAATGCTTAATAAATAAAATATGTATTTTAATGCCATAAACTATGTTAATATCTGGTTAAAAATAAGATTTCAGTTATACCAAAGTCTGAAAATTCAGAATTACTGATCCCAAGGAAATCCTAATCCATCTCCCAAGTGTACAATTCTGTTTTCAGAAGAAAAAGTTCTTTTAACACAGGACAATGCGATCTGTTATTTGGCACATCAAGAAATTCAGTAAAATATTATGGGAAAGAATGGATCAATGTGAGATTTAGGGACTTTGATTTGCATTTAAATGGCATCGTTCCTTAAAACTTGTCTATGCCATGCCAGTGGCGAGTTCAACAAATGATGGAAAATAACACTGACTGTAAAAGTATGCTTACAATTGATCTTCCATGAGAAACATAGAAAAAGTTTTATTAGAAAATAAGCAGAAAAGTATCTTTCTCACGAGGTTGAGTGAATTGGTAACTCCAGGCCAATTCCTGCTTCAGGCACTTTGGTGAATAGTTTGATGGTATTGTCCATAGTAACATTTTCACAATTTTCTTTTAGTTTAGGGAAGCAAATTGTTTGATAATAATAATTATGTTATTAACACAGATGGAGGATGTTAGAGGAGACTTCATGGGAAGATGCTGCCTGAATTAAGTTGTAAAGAATGGACAGGTTTTAGATAAGAGATGACGGGAGAGAAAACTTTCAAGGTGGGTGAGGAAAATCCCGAAATTGTTTGATAATAATAATTATGTTTAAAAAATTGTTCAGACTAAGTCTTAGTGATTCTGTTTAAGGGAGCCACAGAAAGATCTATTCTCAAAGAAGGGAGAGTGAAGACATGAAATTGAAAAAGAGAAAAAAAAATGGAGGAGGGGAGTGGAAGAAGCAGAAAAACCGCAAGAAAAAAGGGAACAGTACACATGATAAGTGAGGTAAAAGGCCACTGGAACTGCTTTTGATTTTTCTCTGTGGCAATAGTTCTAGAAATCAACTGCTCTGGGTCTGGAGTATGGAATGCAGCATCCCAAGCTTCTTGCCTCTGCCTGACTCACTGTGGGGCATAAGGAATGACAATCTGCTTCACCACTGCAGATCTAATCAGCCTGTAACCCTTGTCTGAGCTAATGAGCTCTGTCCCAACAATGTGGTGACACAAAGTTGATTATGCCTCAGTACAATTAAACTTCAACTGAAGGATTACCCTGGAAGTTATATCGAAAATATTTCTTTATTTAATCAATGATTTTTGAGTTTCCAACATGTGCCAGGAGTATACTAGATTTTTGGAATTCAAATAATAATAATTGATGCATATACAGCATGCATACGTGTCAGGAATTCTTCTGAACACTTAATATAACTCACTTAATCCTGGCAACAACCTAACTAAGCTGCTATTATTATTATCCGCATTTTACAGGTAAAGAAACTGAGGTGCAGGATGGTTTCATGATTTTATATGGCCCAAGGTCATATAAATAGTTAAATGGTGCAGTCCTTGACAAGTGAGACCCTGGGGTGATGCAGTGTGGTGAGGGACGTAATAGCGATAAGTGGAGGATGTGATGGAGAGGCAGCGACTATACCCCTAACACAGACTGAGGATGTCCCATCTTCATGGGAAGATGGTGCCTGATTTAAGTTGTAAAGCATGGGCAGGTTTTAGATAAGAGATGAATGAAGAGAAAACTTTCAAGGCAGGTGAGGAACATGAGGAAAATCCCAGAAGCCAGAAAGAACACAGAGGTTTGAGGAAAAGCACAAGGGTCAGTGGAATAGGAGTATATGACAGGAAATGGGGGTGGAGGTGAGAAAGGGAGGTGGAGAAGTGACCAAGGTCCAAGCCTGAAGAGCCTGGCTCACCATGCAGGTGGGGAGGAGCCATGCAAAGAGTTCAATCTGAGAAAGACATATTTGGTTCTTAACATTAGAATAAACACTCTGGAGAATATTGCTTATGGGTTAAAAATAGTTTTGTTTTGTTTTTTTAAATTCAGTCAGATCTTGGTTTTGAATTCTGGCTCCTATTTATTCTGTGACCGTGGGCAAATCGCTCCACTGGACCCCAACTGCTCTGTTTGTAAAGAAGGACGAGGTGGTATCATGCTTAGATGTGGCTTAGTAAATGGAGGTGCCCATAATATGCATGGCCAACTGGAGGAGAAGATAAGAATAAAGGAAACTAGTTTAGAGTTTATTTCAGTAATTCAGCAGTGAAATGATGATGGTTCTCAGTGGGATGGGGGTGAGGGTTGATTTTGCCCCTCCTCCCAGGGAACATTTGGCAATGTCTAGAGACAGTTTTGGTTGTCACAACTGGGAGTGGGTGATATTGGCACCCACTGGGTGGAGTCCAGGGATGCTGCTAAACATTCTACAATATACAGGACAGCCACCCACAAAAAAGAATTATCCTGTCCAATATATCAACTGCGCCAATGTTAGTAAACCCCATCCTAAGCTAAGGTATGGGAGTGGAGAAAGGATGAAGTGGACAGATTGAAGCGATAGTAATGATGCTAAATTAAAAGGTCTTGCTAACTGACTTGATGTGGAAGTTGCCATAGGGATGAGGTCTGAGGCATTAATCCCAGCACCTATTGGAGTATCTTGCACATATACGGTATTCCAAAAAATTTCTTTTAAAAGGAAACTCTCCTTGAAAAGAGTCTTTGAAAATTATACTGGACGTTCTCAAGGTATAACCAAGGATAGGTTTAAGGTCTTATGATCGCTAGAGAAATCTACATTTTTACATTTATTAATCTTTCTGAGGAAACCATATTTTAAAACTTCAAATTATGTGGTCTTAATGCTTCTTTCTTGCCTAACCTCACTATTTTGGCTCTGAAGTAAAGCAAAAAAATATAGCCATGCCATTTAAGCACCAGAGGCAGTGGGATTACTTTTACCCTCAGATGTGGTTACTCGTCCTTCTCCACACTAATCCCTTCGCCAAAGCCTTTCTGTCCCCAGTGCCCATTTGCCATTGATCTATTATCCAATGGCCTAGAACCAGAATAGAGACATTTGTCCCCAGGGCTCCCTTTGCCCCCACTCAAAGGGTGCCCCTCAGTGGCCTTGTTGAGTGATCTGCATGCCACTGGTGAAGCACAGGAGTGCTACATGTACCAGGGCCATTTAGGTCGCTGCCACTGCTCTATTTGTACCCTTGTCACTCCACTAAGCCTCGTTTTACCGCCAAAGCCACCCTGTTCTTTCCATTTATAAACCATTACCTAAAACCATTTAGGGGGGACTCCCCAGGGCCTGGGGCAGTGTGTATTTGCAAAGTGCTGCACCACCAGGCCCAGGAGGGAACGCATGAACTCTGACTCTTCTTATCTCCGAGTGAGTTCCACACAGTCTAGGGCGCCTACTGGGGGGTGGACCTTACCTCTCTTGTCAGTTCAAGGGTGTTAATCTCAGTGATCCTCATGTGCTCAGAGATCACAGTGATTATCAGTTCCCTGAATTCTCCTCATGGTATATTTCAGAAACGTTTAGAGTCTTAATGCAAACAGGACGTGTGAGGGCTTGACCTGATAATCTCAGTCTGATCAAGGTGGACACCCAGAATATGCCTGTAATCTGTTCTTTCCTACATACATTTTTAATTAATTGCATTTTATTTTCATATTGGTACTGGACAGAATTTTATTCTCGGACTATCTGCATTTGTTGACTCTTACACCCAACAGAATTAGCTGTTCAAAACATAGCCCTAAAGAAATTGAGCATTTTGTTCTCTGTAGCCATTGTTATGCACCTTTAGGACAGTAAATGCTGCCTTAGTAGGATCTTAGCAAACGTATTTGAAAGGGAGCTGTGATGGGACTGAGTCTTTTCATCACAGCCTAGAATTATCTTTGGTCAAACTTTTAAATCCAAAGTCCATCTTATGATTTCTGTGGTCACAGGGGTTGGCAATCGTGTTTTCCAAAAATATTGAGGCGTCGGGAAGAAGGCCCTGAAACGAGTGAAGATGTCAGCACCTTCATTTATAAGAGCTCACACTGCCATCATGGAAAACACACTCATGCCAGAAGAAGGGAGGAGAGATTAAAGGAGCTCTGGAAGCAACAAGTTGGAGCTGGATTTCCTGGTGGTGGAGCGTGCACGCACACTTAGGAGGATGTCAAAACCATTTGTAAAGTTTTTTAGAAATTGAGCAAAGGAACATTTTATCCATTTGTCAGAACTGTGAGCTCTGCCTCAATTGCATTAGCTTTTTATTCATTTTTAAGTGACTGAATTGATGAAAACAAATTCCTTGTGAAGTCTCGCCAAAAGGCGTCAGGGGAAACGGCATCTGTTCATGTTCTGGATCCGCGTTCACATTCTGACGGAGGAGCTTCATGTCAAAACCAGTATCCCCGTGGTATGAAGTCCTCTTATTGTCAGCTATTCAGTTGCTACTAGAGACTACAGGTTGGTTTTTTTCTTTTAATTTTCATTTTTTAGTTTCTTGTGTTGAGAGAAAGTAAACAAAAAAAGACATTGGTTTACAACAAAAATCCTAATGTGATGCTAAGAAAATGATGTTTCGTGTGATCACAAGATTGAAGTTCCTCCCATGAAGGATTCATCTGCTTCTGGGAATAGTTCTGAGAGTTTTTATATCCATTTTTGTGAAGCTTGAAGAGGCTTCAGTGTAACACTGCACCCCAAGAGGCCTGTAAAGTTGTTAAAATATTAAGAAAGACATAATTGTTAAAAGACTAGTTCTTAGATGAAATCTCTTGTGGAATATGAAAAATCTCCTGAGGCTACAAGGCGACAGTGTTGTATTGAGGACTGACGCGGCTCAGTTCATTTAGAAAATACCATCAACGGCTTTATTATGGGAATTTGGTAAAGAATCTTTCGTTAATAGGAAATATTTGGCTCTACACTGCAAATAAAATGATGTTTACATAATTTGTTAAGATCTTTCAAAGATTTAGTATCCTTCTGCTCGGCCTTAATGTGAAGTACTATATTAAATATCTGATTTTGAAAAAAAATAAATCCCACCAAATCAGTTATGGAAAATGTGATTTCTCATTTTGGGTTGTATCCATTCTTTGTTCACTGAATTCGTCCGATGTCATTAGGGAAAATGATTCAAATTGCTACTGTGGGTTGATGTGATATAAATCATCTGTATTAGCAGACTGTGATGGAAAGATATGTCCAGATTCTGAATCCCCAAATTCATAAAGAGGAATTTATTCTGGATTTCTAGTGGCATAAGCAGAAGTAGCATCTCAGTCAAACACACTGTGGTTTGTATGGGCTTTGACTTCAAATCCCAAGGAAAACCTGAACCTGCTGATCTGGCCTGGATCATATGGGAACCTTTGGACTTCTATGCCCCTTAGACTACACCCAGAATATGAGCTAGTCCAAGCAGCCTGCTTTATCTCCTTCCCCTGAGGGCCAACCTGATATTCATGTTAAAACTCCACCTTGTCCTTGGCTCAGCTCGGAATCATTTTTTCCTGGGGAGTGTGTTCCCTTGGAATAGAACAGAGATGGTGGTGAGCCAGGTACAACCCAGAAAGAGTAAGCAATTTCTAGATTAGAGTTATACTAGTTATATTAGCTAGTTAGCTAGATTAGTTAGAGTGTGTAGCCAAGAACCTCTAAGTCTAAGACAATACAATTCAATTTGATTTTGAGTACCGATGAGCACCGGGGTTAGCCTTTGGTGGGCTGGGGTGGGGTGGGCAATTAAATGTGCGTGGACTTGGCCAAGGCTTCCCTCCACTCCCTTGGCCCCTTAGATTCTACTGGTCTCCTTTGAGTCTACGGGGGAGCCAAGATTTTATCTTGTAAGCCAGGAGAGTGACATGATGAGATATGCCTTTCAGAAAGAGAACCTAGAAATTATCTGAGTGACAGATCAGAAGGAAGAGAAAGCTGGATGGAGCCAGGGCAATCAAGGTCATTAAAATACTCCAGGTGAGAGACCAAAAAGATCAGCATCAGGGAAGGGAATTGGTTAAAGGAACGGTAATGCAAAATGACTCTCAAGATGCAATGGAAGGTCCTCAAGTGGGTAGAGAGAGGCTTTTGTTTTCTGAGCTTATCAAATGGTATGAAAGAAAAGTGTGTACAGTAGGAATGCAGTAACCCAAATATCCAATGTTGAAAAGATTTCAAAGTGAAAGATGGCAGTTTAAGAGGTAGAATAATCCAAAATGTCTGCTGATGCTCTCCTGAAAACCCCAACTAACACGAGTACTAATTTCACACTACATAGCGCTAACTCTTCACTTTGTACACATTTTGATGAAGTCCCTCCCGTAACATCCTATCCCTAAATTATGCATCAGGGTGCTCCGCTTCCGCCTGCGACAGTCTCTCTTCCTTAGTGGTTTCTCCATCAGAGACGGTGGTTCCCCAGCACATTAAAGGAAGTGATCGTTATCATCTCTCCCTGGCTTCATTATTATTTCACAGGATGGACTGCAGAAGATAAAGCATAAATATCCCTTTCTTACTGTTCATTATGAGTCACATTTTCTCATATTCAATTTCATTCTTCCCTTCCAAGAAATCTAAATAGGAGTAGATATCGATTCTGGAAATGTTTCTTAAATGGTCAGAAATAGCAAACTATACCCTGAAGCATAAGTTTAAATGCACATTTTATGTCCTTTGGATAAAACAAAGATCTATGCTTTGTCATAGCATTAGAGGAACATATCAGGAGATGGATATTTTGTGTTTAGTGGGGAAAAAGTATTTTTACCAGTTTTTCAGTGCCTAGAATGAACAAAACATCTAAGATTTCTTTTCAAGCCCTTTTACAGTTTAGCAGAATCAAAGGGGAAAATTCACCTGCAATTTTGATACACAGCCTGACAGGACATGGACTAACAATTCACAAAAAAATTCTGATGGAAAGATTTATCTCTTGGAAGAAATCCATGCAGATAAAGTGGGTAGATAAAGCAGGATGGAATAGCACATAGTTGAAACTAGTTCTTACATTTTTCATGTAATGGCATTCTTTTGTTCTTTGTATTAAATATTCTAAATAATCAGTCTCGCTCTCTCTATTAATTGATGGAATTAAAGCAAGCTAGATACTATGTGCACATGCGTCATTTCTGATTGGCCCAGTTTGAAAGCTTACTGGGGTATGAAAAAAAAAATCATCACATACACAATGCTTTCTTTCTGGGCAGTCTAAGGACCACAAGCCTGGAAACAGAAATGGGAATGTATTCTGAAAATCACAGCTTTGAATCGGCAAGCTATCATTTTCAACAGTAAAAACACAGTAAGACTCACTGTGAAGAGACTATTCCCTGTTTAACCTCACGGGAAAAGCGCATCGAATCCACACCTTCACAGACATGGCTGCTGATGGTGTGATTTTCCCTGTAGGCAAGTGTGGAAGAAAAACCTGATCTTTTGGCTCAGTCTGCCTGCTAACAGGGTCAGCGTCAGGGGACGGTCACTCAGGGCCCAGCTACCAGAATGACTCTGCGCTTGGTAAAATGCTCTGCTGTCACTGAGCGCTGAAACTCTCAATAATTTTGGAACAAGAAGCTCTGCATCTTCATTTTGCGCCGGGCCTCACACATTATATAGCCAGTCCTACCTGCTGGACCCATCATCTTGCAGCTCGGTCTTTTTGCTTTATAATGGAAGGGCATGAAGGCTTTTAAAAAAAATTTCACAGTCTCACTTTTGGGAGCTATTTATACTATGGACTTGAATAACTCGTGACTTCTGCATGGCAGGGTGTTGCTGTCGTTCTATTCTTACTCTTGGACTTAGGTCTCCCTTCCCCAACACACACACAGTTTAATAACCTGATCTATTAACTATAGGTAATGATATGAGAATAGAGCTCTAACTTCCGTTATAAATACTGACTCCCTTCCTCTGGTCTTAGTTCTCCGGGATAGAACACTCTGTGCATGTTCCATACACTCACTTGCTTTTTCCTTAATGGTCTTTCAGTGTTTACTTAGTTCCTGTTTCAAGCTGTATCTCAATGGGTTACTTCTATCAAAACCATGCTTCAGAAAAACCTAACTAAAAAGAGTGAAGTTAGCTGTTCACAGACATTTTGATTAACTTTTTCCTTTTAAACCACTTTTGAAGTTAAAATGCTTTCTGTGGAACAGACTTAATTCTTTGCCCATTATTGCATCATTTGAAATAGGATTAACTGAATTACAACCAAGTGATTGTTTTTTGCATCTCTGTTGAGGGACTCCGTGTTGTTGAAATGGTTAATGTTTTGATTGTTTTATTTTTTAGATCACAAGATTTCTGATAATTAGATATGGTTAATTTATCCATATGTTGGTTTTTGAAAATTTTAAATGTTATGAATCTTTAAAGTTGGATATTCTAGCTTCTTCTAAAATGTAGAAGGGGCTAGCATCAATGGTTTAGCTGTTCTTAAATTGATGAAGTCCAACTTATCTATCATTTTCTTATGGATAGTGTTTTTGTGTTGTGTTTAAAAGCTGTTTGCCTATTTTAAGCTCACAATATATTCCTTTATATAATTTTCCAGGAAATATATTGTTTGAATTTTCATATTGAAATATATTCCATCTGGAATTGATTTTTGTATATGATATAAGATAGTGAAGTGGGATTCAAGGTTCATTTTTTTCCCCCTTTGTGGATATCCTATTCACTGGGGAGAGAAGAGGCAAAAGAAACTATCATTTCCACTGTTATGATGACACTGTTGTCATCAATGAAGTATTTGTATATATGTGGGTTTGCTTCTAGAATATTTTGCTCAATAAATTTATTGTCTATCCTTTAATCAATACTAAACTTACAATAACTATAAATATGTTTTAATATCTGATGTTGTAGGTCTTCCAACTTTGTTTTTCTTCTTCAAGGTCATCATGACAATTCTTGGTCTTTAACATTTCCACATTGATTTAAATCAGCTTCTCAAACTCCATAAAAATACCTGTTGAGATTTTGATTAGGAGTACATGGAATTTATAGATCAATCTGGAGGGAAATGGCTTTCCTACACTACTGTAATCTAATTCATAGGCACAGTATATGATACATTAATTTAGGTCTTTTTCAATTCCTTGTGATAATGCTTTTTAGTTTTCCCTCTTACATACTATTGTTAGGTATAGTCCTAGATACTTAAGTTTTTGATGTTATTGTAAATAACATTGTACTGATTTTTAATTTTATTTTCTAATTATTTGTTGATATTTTATGAGTGTAATTTATTTTTGTATATTGACTTTGTATCTACTGACTTTGATAAATTCACTTATTGATTCTAATAGTTTACCTTTTGTATTTTCTATGTACATTCTCATGTCTCCTCAATCCATAAATATTTTATTTCTTTTTCTTGCCTTATTGCATTGGCAGAACTTCCAGGAGAATATTAAATGGAAATTGAAACAGGGCTATCCTTATCTCCTGAGTTATCCTTATCTCAGAAAGAAATTTTTTAATATTTCATCAAGTGATGCTTGCTATAAGTTTTCTTGAAGATACTTTTTATCATATAAAGATATTTCCTTCTATTTCTATTTTGCTAAGAGGAATTTGTTGTTGTTTTGTTTCAATCACGTGTGGTTGTAAATGTTTTTATTTACATTTTTCACATTTATTGAAGCGACTACATGCTTTTTGCCTTATTTCTGTTAATGTAGTAAATTACAGTGGTTGATTTTTGAGTGATAAATCAACCTTGCATTCTTGGTTTAAACCTGACTTTGTGGGGATATGTTATGCTTTTCCATATTGTTGAATTCAATTTGCTACTACTTTATTTAGTATGTTTGTGCCTATGTTCATAAGAAAGATCTGTAATTTTGCTCTTTTATGTCTTTGTCAGGTGTTGCTGATAAGATTATGATGACCTCATAACACGAGTTGGGAAATACACCCCCTATAGCTAGACTCTAAAAAAGTTTGTGCAGGATTGAAATTATTTCTTCCTAAAGTATTTAGAGCAATTCTCTTGAAGCATCTGGACCTAGAGTTTTCTTTGTGGGAAAGTTTTTAAGTTTGAAATCAATCTTTTTCACATGCAATAGCATTATTCACATTTTTATTTCTTCATTTGTATCAGTTTTAATAAGTTGTGGTTTTTCCCCAAGGAATTTATTTATCTAATTTATGAAATTAGCTGATATTAAGTTGTTCATGATCCCCCTTACTATATTTTAATCTGTGTAGTGATGTTCCCTTTTTTCCTGATATTGGTAATTTGTTCCTAATATTTCCCTGGTCTCCATTTTTTCTTTTCTTTCTTTTTCTTTTGAGGAAGGTTAGCCCTGAGCTAACATCTGCTGCCAATTCTCCTCTTTTTGCTGAGGAAGACTGGCCCTGAGCTAACATCCATGCCCAGCTTCCTCTACTTTATATGTGGGACACCTGCCACAGCATGGCTTGACAAGTAGTGCTAGGTCCACACTCAGGACCCATACTGGCGAACCCTGGACCGCAGAAGCAGAACGTGCAAACTTAACCATTGCACCACTGGGCTGTCCCCCCTGCCCTCTCTTTTTCTGAGTCAATATTGCTGGGGATTTATAAATTAAATTAGTGTTTTCAAAGAACCAACTTTTGCCTTTTTTGTTTTCCCTATTAAATATTTGTTTTTTATTTCATTTATACTGCTCTTTTTTTTAAAAAAAAAATGCAATTTCATTTCTTCCTTTATATTTATGTTTAATTTATTCTTTCTTCTAGACTTTTGAGTTGGAGGCTTAGATCACTGATTTTTAGCTTCTTTCTCCCTCTTTTAGTAAATGTATTTGAGGCTTTAAAATTACCCCTTTAAGCACTACTCTTTCTACATTTCACACGTCACTCATTTCCAGATATTTTCTAACTTCCTCAATTAAAACTTTGATTTTTATCTATGCAGTGCAGTGAGAGTGCTGTAAACCAGACACCACTGTATTCTGTTTTGCTCCCATGCTCTGTGACAAAAATCAGCCTAGTCTCCAAAGGCTTGTGGGGCTCACCTCAAAGTGTGTCTCGTCTCTCTAGAATCTCTGCTGAAGCCTCAAGGAATCAAGATCTAGAATCTTCCAGTCTTGAAGCATTGGTTTCTTTCTGTAGTGTTCAAACAGTTTTTTCTTTTTAAATACAGGTTTGCAGTTGCTCTTGGCCGAGGATGAGTCTCATACAAACCACTCCCTTATAGCCAAAAGCTGTTCATCCCCTTGATTAAAATTTTACCAGTAAAATACATTTAGCTTCTGTTTATGTCATGGTACATATTTGTACAACTTATTATTATCTAGAGAATGGCAATCTAGAAACATTGAGATTATTTTTGAGAATATTTAGTTTAAAAATTAGATAAATGATTTTCTTTGTGAGTCTTAATACAACATTGCGTGTGTGTGTATTTCCATATCTGATTTCATCACTTACATGAGTGTAATTCTTTTGAGAGATTGCCAAGGCAAAAGCTGTTTTTTTGGGAGTGTGGAGAAGGCATCAAGCACTAGCCATTTTTGTGTTTCGTCAAACTCATGTCCATGTTTTTGAGTGTGTCAGTGTGGGAATTGGTGTGGCAGGGATGATGGTTGAAAATTCCTACTCATGAGGCTACAACATCCACGGGATGTTCCCTGACTCACAGATATAGGTCAGCCCTTTCAAACAGTTCTGACTTTTTACATTGCAAATCTTTTCTCACTGCTGAAAGCCTTTCTGACTGCTGTTGGTGGCTCAGTAGCCTCATCTTTCTCTAGAAAGAACAATGCCTAACGATTTTCAGTACTTTAATGTTGCTTTTGAGAGTGTCTCAATCCTAAAACAGGTGATTTCTTCATCATGTACAAATGAGTGAATTATGATGTGGTCACTCAGCTCTAGGTTTCATTTGTGATTTTTTCCTTAATTCCTTAACCAGAAAACAAGACTTTTTGTGCCAATGTTTTCTATTCTCACTGAGAAGCAGCACACTTGTATTTCACTTTCTATCCAGGCTGGTGTGAATTCTGTCCTTAAATTATATCAGATGGCTCTTTCCTTATTAAGCTTTGCAGCCTGGCCCCTCCGTGGAGGCTCTGGACTCAGGATGGTGATTCTGTGAGGACTTCTCCTCACTCACACTTTTCTCTGGGTAAGCTCAGGCTATGCTGAACATCAAAGGCAGCCTTGGAAAAGAAAAGACACACAAAAATAATATCTGGCAGTTGGAAGGTGGAAGGAGGGAGAGAGAGTCAGGCTATCCCACCAGCTTGTCTTAGGGCTGGCAAAGGAATTATATTCTGGCTGTATATAGAGAGCTTATGGAGTAATGAGACTTGTTCAACAGGTCATTCAGGAAAATCACATTCTCTTAGCCATGCTCAGCAGCTTTAGGTCTTTCTTAGGAAGTGATGTCAGAGCCATTTTCTATTTCTTCCTTCTGGAAGACTGACTCCCTGGACCAGCTATTTCCCTCCCCATGTATGTACCCAGGGTGATCAGGTACGCTAGAGGAGAAGGTTTACCAGGTAAAGACAGGCATGGCCACCACTGCATAACTTCGATGATTGTACCATTTTGTTCTCTTGAATAATTGTTATTCTCTACTTGAAACAGATCCAATAGAGAACACATTAATTACTCCCAACACCCTTGGATTCTTGCCACTATCCATGCCAAAAACAGAACTGATAATAATGATACAGGGCAACTGAGAGAAACGGATTGTCAGGATGGAGAGAGGGGAGAAACATTATGAGAACAACATGTGTAGTGTCTTAGTCTGTTCAGGCTGCTATAACAGAATACCATAGGATGGGGGACTTGAACAACAGACATTTGTTTCTCACAGTTCTAGAGGCTGGGAAGTCCAAGGTCAAGGCAACAGCAGATTCGGTGTCCAGTGAGAGACCCTCTTCCCGGTTCATAGATGACTGTATCTTCTCGCTGTGTCCTCACACGGCACAAGGGGTATGAGAGCTCTCTGGGTTCTCTTTAATAAGGACACTAAGCCAGTTTTTGAGGACTCTAGTTTCACCTCCCAAAGGCCTCATCTCCTAATACCATCACATTTGGGGCTCAGAATTCACAAAAGACACAAATATGCAGTCTGCAGCAGGTAGGCTATAAGTTGCCTTGTTGGACTGTTTTTGGAAGGGAAATGGTGCCTTAGGAAGGTCACAGTCAATGAGGACAATGTGAACATGGGATCAGAGAAGCCAGTGGACGATGGCACTTGACTAGGATATGGTTAGAGCAAAACAGGAAGGGAGGGGCTACTGCATTTTATGACCTCTCTGTTGGTTTCTGATATTTCTAAGGGTTGAGATACTGGTTTATGAAGCAATGCCAGAAGAGTTTGGATTTATATGCAGCAACATAACGTACATTTAGAAAATGCATGGCATCTCTCAGATAGCTGGTGTTCGTCAAGCGTCCTTTTACTTCTATAGTTCCCTAAAACAAACTGGATGATGAAGACTCTAGCTCCAATTCCTTCTTCCCCTTCCCACACAAATGGTGGTAAATTTCCTCATTTATGAAATAAAACGAGTAAATTAAACAATTCCCAATGTCCTGATAGCTTTGATAGTTTAAGCTCTGCCTTTGTGAACCCTAAGGTTTTATGACTTCTTACCCAGTTTACATACTGAGTTACATTTATGCAATACTCAGTGATATTCCAGGTGACTTAAGGACCTTTCTGTTCATTCCAGCTATGATAGAAGCTGCCAGGTGCTTAATATCGAACTTCATTTTCTCCAAGTGGATTGCTAACACCTTGAAGCTAGAGATCACAATTACCTTTTGGAATATCATGTGATAACTGATATCACAGCAGTGCCAGCCAATTCAAGAGAAAGATGACACTGGTTACTTGTTTCAAGAGGGCAATTCAGGTACAGGCAGGGTGGACTTTGCTGTTTAAAGTGAAGCTTACTGATGAAGGGCAACTCACAAAGCCTGGTGCCAACTGTTTTCTTTTGGCAGGTCACCAACGTCTCTCAGATTTCAGCTTTGCAATTATAGATGCTAATTACTTTGAAGTTTATCAGTCTACCTAATGGCAAAAGCAATCACCTGATGAGTCTGATTATCTCTCATATCAAGCATCATTAATGTGTCTTTGCTCATCAGAATAAATGTGTACCTCCATAACGTGGAAAGAAATTTGTATTAGGAGTCAGAATCTCGGGTCTTAGAATTTCAACATTTATTTGCTGGACATCCTTAGGGAAAATCATTGATCTACTCTGAGCCCTTTTCCACACCTAAACTTTGGAATAATCCCTACACAACCACATTTTTTAACGTTGTTAAAAGACCTTCTAATTAGATGTTCTTCTAAAAGAACATCTAATTCTCTCCATAAGTGACAAAACAGAGACTCAAAGAATTTCAAAAACTTAAGCAACATGTCCAAGTTTGTGGAAGCTGAAAGTCAATGTGCTTTCCTTTAGGTCACATTAACTCTATTCTGAAGACCAAGTGAGATAATGTATATGAAAGTTATAATATAGAAACTGTAATATATTATACCATATTGAATATTTCAATGGCATATTGGCAAAGAAGGGTAGTAATGATATCTCTATTTTCCAAATGAGAAAACTAAGGCACAGGTAAATTGAAAGATTGCTTGGAATCAGCTATCAGGGATAGAAGTCAGGTTTTTTATGAACCTATTTCAGTAGTCTCTCCATGAGAATATACTGTAAGGAAATATTATTTTCAATAGGGACTAAATTTATTTGTCACTAAGTGGCAGTATAGAATAATAGAAAGAACATGAGCTCTGGAGGCAGGCAAACCTGGGTTCCAAACCTGGACCCATTCATTCCTAGCTATGTCACTTTGGATAAATATTTAACCTCCCTGAGTATGGGATTCCTCAGGTAACAGGGGAGATATATCTAATTAGTAATAATACTATTGAATACTTATGGAGCATTTATCATGTAATAGTTACTGCTTTAATGGTTTTACTGTTTTCGTTTTAATAGTTTAACTTGCTAGCTCGGTGACTCCCGAGAACAGGATTATTGTGAAAACTGTTAGGAGAAGATTAAATCTGTAGAGCGCCTTTTGCATTTCCTCTCTTCCTCTTAAACACTATCGGTAAGTTTGATATTCATGCTAGTCAGAAAACATAAGCTGTGACAAATGAATCTCCTACTCTTTCCATTGTGACTCAGTGTAGGAAAAGTGGGAAGGAAAAGATAATGGGATTGATTATTTCGTATCTATCACAATTTGGAGACAAATTATTGAGTTTTAGTGTTTTTCCAAGCATTAAAGACAATAATGCTCTGGTCTAACATTGTGGTCATCTCTACCAAACCTGAAAAAAACAACAATTTTCAGTTTTTGTTTTTAAATTGATGTTGTTGATGTTTGTCCACAGCCAAGCAAAAATAGTTTTCCTCCAAAAATTGTCTTCTAATTAAAATATAGGTAAACTACATTCATTACATAAGCACATGTTCGATTCTTGTAATTTTCTCTCGTTAAAAACATAGTGAAAAGGAACTAATTCTCACAGGAGATTTTTCCTAAAGAAATTATATCCTATAATCAAAATAAAAATTCACTTTCCCATTAGAAAAGGAAGTCAGGTCAAGAATGTGAACTAGCCATTTCAGAATACAACCGCATATATGATTTAGAATGAGTATTAAAAACAAACTCTTTCTGCTGTCCTATTTACCAGAAGGTTTTTTCAGCAGTTTCTGTAAATTCTTACCTTGTTGTTCAAAAGCGACTAGAGAATAGAGCTATTATTTCTGTGACTTTTCATTAATTCTGGGCCTTATGGTGACTGAACATCTTTCTTTCCAGAAGCTCAGAGACATTGTTTACTGAGCTGCTATGCTAATTTGTACTTTGGAACAAAGCTTGAGCTAGCACTAACTTCAGAGATGGTGCAAATGAATTGGATAGAAGCAATGGTACCCAGATCTTGTAGTTTTCGAGATTGTCAAAACTTCAACAAAGTATTTGATGATTATCTTAAATCTATATCTTCACTCATAATCTCTCTTCTGATTCTAAATAATTTATTAACCATGCATAATATATTCACCTAGAAGTCCCACAGTCACCCCAGATTCGACTCATCCTATATGCACTCGTAATACTCTCCTCCAGATCTGCTATTCCTTTGGTATTCCACATCTTGATTAATGATTTACTATCTACCTAGATGCCCAAGCCAGAAACCTGACCATCATTCTTGATTCTTCCTTTTGTTCAGCATTTTTCTCCAATGAATCTCTTCTGACCATCAATTCTACTTCCAAAATGTCTTTGAGTCTGCTTGTTCTTCCAACCACTACCCACATTTTCTCTCCCCTGGATTATTGTCATAGCTTCCCAATGGGTCTGCCCATCTCCAGGGTAACCACTTTCCATTCCACCCACTGAACTGCTACCAGAGTGTGCTTTCTGAATAACAAATCTGATCTTGTCACTCACACAATTAAAGTCCTCCAGTGGATCCCAGCTACTTACAGCATGGAAATTCAAACCCCTCAGCATAGCCTGCAAAGACTGTTTTTGATGTGGCTCCTGTGTCTTTCATCTGCAACCCAAGACTATCCTCCCTGAACTTTTCACAGCTTGGCCTCATGTAATGCGCTCTCTCATGTTTCTGTGGCTTTGCACATGCAGTTCCCATGCCCGGAACAGCTGTTCTTTCCACTCCCTGAATACCTGCTCATAGTTCAGGTGGCATCTGTCCTAGGCAGCTCTTCCCAGTCCCCTCTGTGCATATTCTGAGTAACAATCTCATGCCCATCATCATGGTAGTTTCTACTTCATTATATTTTAATTCATTGTTTATATATTAGTTTCCCCCTCCTTTCTGTGTATTCATTTGAGCATTCTTTGTATTCTCTGCATCTATCAGAGTGCTTGGCAGTAGAATAGGAACTCAGGACATGTTTGCTGAATATGAATGAATACCGAGGCAGCTGCTTTCAGTCCAAGCGCAGCAACTCTGGGCATGCAACTTAATGTCCTTTGAGACTTCGTCCTCATTTGCAAAACCAGGGATGACAAGACCTACCTTGCTGTGCTGCTATAATAACCAAATAAGACAGGGACATACTTTGTAAACAGTAAATTAATAAACTTGCATAAATATATCATATATAAGATTATGTAATTATTGTGACCTATTGCACACTAAGCAATATATTTCTAAAAACTGATTTATCAGTACGCACAATGACACACAAGGACACTGCACAAAACAACCAAGGCTTTCCTTTCATTCCCAACTCCTTTGCTTTTCTTCCCTCCTCAACCCCAACTACTGATGCACATACTCTTTATGTTAACAGCCACCAGGTCTGGTGTCCTGAATTTGCTGTCCACTTTCACACCAGCATGACTTCACTCATGCTATTCCCCTGCTCAGAATGTCCCTTCCCTCTGCTCTCCTCATGAATTTGTTCTCCAAATCTGACTCAGAGTTTGATACTCTTCCAAGCCTTTCCTATCTTCACCCAGGCAGAATTTACCATTTTCCTCTCAGCTGCCCAAACACTTGGTATATGCTTCTCTTATAGTTTGCACCACTGTGTATAGTTTTCATTTACGTGTTCATCTTTACACATTCTATTGTGAGGTCCTTGAGGTGTTATTCATTTTCCCAGAACTGTTATTACTGTTTCCCAGTGACTGCCCCCTGCAAAGTGGGTCTCACTCAGATTCCCAAACCAAACTGGACACGAGATAGACAAAATATTTAAGCATCCACAGTCCCCCAGATTGTTCCTCTCTTGGATGAAGGGTCTGTGCTCTGGGAGACCACCCCTCCCCGACCCGGTTCATGAGTTACTCCCTGAATTCCCTGTCAGGACTGACTGACATTTGCCTGCTGCTCCCAGGTGTGTTGGAGTTTCCTCTGGTCACTGCTGTCCCTGGCATTTTATTTTAGACTCAATTTATTTTAGAACTTTAAATGGTCGCAGTGTCCTTGGTTTCCATTTTAGTATCAACTCAAGTCTCTGTATGACTCTGACAGCCTCTTTCCTCCCAGTTCACTTTTCCCTAATATCTGAGGCTTTATTCAGGAACTGTAGCCCTGTGGCTTACCCTGAGCTATCTCATCAAGAACATGTGCCCTGAATATCCTTCCCCTCCCTTCCTCTTTCCCTGTCGTCTGCTTTCCTTCCTTCTCTTCCTCCTCCTATATCAGCAATGTTTTAGAAAGACAGCCAATTGTCACTAAAGATTCGTTTAGTGCCAGAAACTGTGCTAAGCACTGTACATGCGTTACATCATTGTTCCTTACAATAAATCCGTAAGGAATTACTATTGGTGTCCCTATCGTATGTTATTTTTTCAATTATTTTATTGAGATCATGTGGTTTACAACATTGTGCAATTTCAGGAGTCCATTATTATTTACCAATTTCTGTATAGATTCCATCATGCTTACCACCCGTAGTCTAATTTTTATCCATCACCATACATATGTGCTGTTTTATCCCTTTTGCCCACCCCCCAAACCCCTTCCACTCTGGTAACCACTGATGTCTTCTCTTTATCCAAATGTTTGTTTATCTTTCATATATGAGTGAAATCGTGAAGGAGTACAGTATTTATCTTTGTCTAGCTTATTTCACTTAATAGCAAACCCTCAAGTTCCATCCATGTTGTTGCAAATGGGGTGATTTTGTCT
Source organism: Equus przewalskii (assembly GCF_037783145.1). Classification (NCBI taxonomy): domain Eukaryota; kingdom Metazoa; phylum Chordata; class Mammalia; order Perissodactyla; family Equidae; genus Equus; species Equus przewalskii. The sequence continues at coordinate 52,357,768 of NC_091846.1, forward strand.
TTTTTATGGCTGAGTAATATTCCATTGTGTGTATATGCCACATCTTCTTTATCTATTCATCCACAGAAGGGCACTTATGTTGCTTTCACTTCTTGGCTATTGTGCATAATACTGCAGTGAACATAGGGTGCATAAATCTCTTTGAATTGTTTATTTCAAGTTCTTTGGATAAATACCCATTAGTAGTATAGATGGATCATATGGTATTTCTATTTTTAATTTTTTGAGAAATCTCCATACTATTTTTCATAGTGGCTGCACCAGTTTGCATTCCCAGTAGCAGTGTACAAGGGGTCCCTTTTCTCCACATCCTCTCCAACATTTGTTATTTTTTTATCTTGGTAATTATAGCCATTCTGGCAGGTGTAAGGTGATAACTCATTGTAGTTTTGATTTGCATTTCCCTGATAATTAGTGATGTTGAACATCTTCTCATGTGTCTGTTGACTAGCTATATATATTCTTTGGGGAAATGTCTGTTCATATCCTCTGTCCTTTTTTGATCAGGTTGTTTGTTTTTTTTATTGTTGAGTTGTATGAGTTCTTTATACATTTTGGAAATTACCCCCTTGTTGGATATACGATTTGCAAATATTTTCTCCCAGTTGGTGGGTTGTCTTTTCATTTTGTTCGTGGTTTCCTTTCCCTTCCAGAAGCTCTTTAGTCTGACGTAGTCCCATTTGTTAATTTTTTCTTTTGTTTCCCTTGCCTGAGTAGACATCATATTTGAAAAGATGCTACTATGACTGATGTCAAAAAGTGTACTGTTACATATGTTTTTAGGAGTTTTATGGTTTCAGATCTTACCTTCAAGTCTTTAATCCATTTTCAGGTAATTTTTGTGTATGATGCAAGATAATGGTCTGCTTTCATTCTTTTGCATGTGCCTGTCCAGTTTTCCCAACAACATTTATTGCAGAGACTTTCCTTTCTCCGTTGTATATTCTTGGCTCTTTTAGCAAAGATTAACTGTCGTAGATGTGTGGTTTTATATCTGGGCTTTCAGTTCTGTTCCATTGATCTATGTGTCTGTTTTTGTTCCAGTACCAAGCTGTTTTGGTCACTATAGCTTTGTTGTATATTTTGAAATCAGAGATTGTGATGCCTCCAGCTTTGTTCTTTTTTCTCAGGATTGCTTTGGCCATTCAAGGTCTTTTGTTTTTCCATATAAATTTTAGGACTCTGTTCTATTTCCATGAAGAATGTCATTTCTTTTCATGTCATTTCATGAAGAATGTCAGTTTTTTATTATAAATGGATGTTGGATCTTGCCAAATGCTTTCTCTGCATCTAATGAGATAATCAGGGATTGCATTGAATTTGTAGATTGCTTTAGGTAATATGGACATTTTAACTATGTTTATTCTTCCAATTCATGAGCATGGAATATCTTTCCATTTTTTAATATCTTCTTCCATTTCTTTCAATAATGTCTTATAGTTTTCAATGTATAGGTCTTTCACGTCTTTGGTTAAATTTATTCCTAGATATTTTATTCTTTTTGTTGAGATTGTAAATGGGATTGTATTCCTGAGTTGTCTTTCTGCTAGTTCCTTATTAGTGAACAGAAATGCAGCTGACTTTTGTGAGTTGATTTTGCACCCTGCAACTTTGCTATAGTTGTTCATTATTTCTAATAGTTTTCTGATGGATTCTTTAGGGTTTTCTGTATATTGAATCACGTCATCTGCAAACAGCGAGAGTTTCGTTTCTTCCTTTCCAATTTGGAATCCTTTTATTTCTTTTTCTTGCTTAATTGCTCTCGTCAAAACCTCCAGTACTATGTTGAATAGGCAAGGCAAGAGTGGGTACCCTTGTCTTGTTCCTGTTCTCAGAGGGATGGCTTTTAGTTTTTCACCATTAAGTATGATGTTGGCTGTGGGTTTGTCATATATTGCTTTTATTATGTTGAGGTACTTTCCTTCTATACTCATTTTATTGAGAGTTTTTTATTATAAATGGATGTTGGATCTTGCCAAATGCTTTCTCTGCATCTAGTGAGATAATCAGGTAATTTTTCTTCCTCATTTTGTTAATGTGGTGTATCACATTGATTGATTTGTGGATGTTGAATCATCCCCGGCATAAATCCCACTTGATCATAGTGTATGATCCTTTTAATGTATTGCTGTATTCAGTTTGTCAATATTTTCTTGAGGGTTTTTGCATCTATTTTTCATCAGTGATATTAGCCTGTAATTTTCCTTCTTTGTGCTGTCCTTGCCTTGTTTTGGTATAAGGGTAATTTGGCCTCATAGAATGAGTTAGGAAGCCTTCCATCCTCTTCAAGTTTTTGGAATAGGTTGAGAAGGATAGGTATGAAATCTTGAATGTTTGGTAGAATTCTCCAGAGAAGCCATCTGGTCCTGTGCTTTTGTCTTTTGGAGGTTTTTGATTACTGTTTCAGTCTCTTTACTAATGTTTGGCCTATTCAGATTCTCTATTTCTTCTTGATTCCGTTTTGGTTGTAGGAGTCTAAGAATTTATCTATTTCTTCTAGGTTACCCAATTTGTGGGCATCACTTTTTCATAGTATTCTCTTATAATCCTTTGCATTTCTGCAGTATCCATTGTAATTTCTCCTCTTTCATTTCTAATTTTATTTATTTGACCCTTCTGTTTTTTTGTCTTAGTGAATTTGGCTAAGGTTTTGTCAATTTTGTTCATCTTCTTAAAGAACCAGCTCTTAGTTTCATTGATCCTTTCTACTATTTTTTAGGCTCTATTTAATTTATTTCTGTTCTCATTTTTATTATTTTCATCCTTCTACTGGCTTTAGGATTTATTTTTTCTTCTTTTTTCTAATTCTGTTACGTGTGGTTTAAGATTATTTATTTGAGGTTTTCCTTGTTTGTTGAGGTGGGCCTGTATTGCTATGAATTTCCTTATTATAACTGCTTTTCCTGCATCCCATAAGAATTGGTATATGTTTTCATTTTCATTAGTCTCCAGGTATTTTTTTATTTCTCCTTTGATTTCTTCATTGATCCAATGGTTGTTCAGTAGCATGTTGTTTAGTCTCCACATTTGTGACTTTCCCAGGTTTTTCTTATGGTTGATTTCCAGTTTCATAGCATTATGGTTGGAAAAGATGCTTGATATGATTTCAATCTTCTTAAATTTATTGAGGCTTACCTTGTTTCCCAACATATGGTCTATCTTTGAGAATGTTCCATGTGCACTTGACAAGAATGTGTATTCTGCCGTTTTGGGATGGAATGCTCAACATAAATCTATTAAGTCCATCAGATCAAGTGTTTCATTTAAATCCATTATTTCTTTGATGACTTTCTGTCTGGATGATCTACCCATTGATGTAAATGGGGTGTTGAGGTCCCCCACCGTTATTGTGCTGCGATTAATTTCTCACTTTAAGTCTGTTAATAGTTGCTTTATATACTTTGGTGCTCCTGTGTTATGTGCATATATGTTCATAAGTATTATGTTCTCTTGTTGGAAAGTCCCTTTTATCATTATGTACTGCCCCTCTTTGTCTCTTATTGTCATTTTTCTCTCATGTTTCCAGCTGCGTTTCCAGCTGCTCTGTGTCTTTTGATAGGAAAATTCAATCCATTTACATTTAGAGTGATTACTGATATATAAGGGCTTAATACTGCCATTTTATCTCTTGTTTTCCAGTTCTATATTTCTATTGTTTCTCATCTTTTGTGTTTCTGACTACCATTTCAGTTTGGTGATTTTCTGTGGCAGTTTTTTAAGTTTTCTCTTTCTTTATGAATTGTGGCTCTGCTTTGATTTTTTTTTGTGGTTTCTGAGAAGTTTGTATAAAAGATCTTGTAGATGAGATAGTCCATTTTCTGATAGCCTCTTATTGCTATTAGCCTAAGCAGGTTCCGTCCCTTTCCTCTTCTTCTGAGTTATTGTTGTCACAAATTATTCTGTTTTCCGTTGTGAGTTTGTGACTAAGTTACTTTTGATATTTTCCTTCCCTTTATCTTTTAAGTTATAATTCAATATTTGCTCCACTGTTCTGAAAAAGAGTTGCAGTTTTCTGACTTTGTCTGTCTTTTTATCTCCTTGTTTGAAGCTCTGTAGACCTTTGCCTTTTTGTTTTAGGTGTGAGCGCATCCTTGATTATTTCTTATAGGGTATGTCCAGTGGCAGTAAACTCCCTTGACTTTTGCTTATCTGGGAAAGCTTTTATTTTTCCATTATATCTAAAGCATAGCTTCCCTGGATAGAGTATTCTTGGCTGAATGCTTTTGTCTTTCAGTATTTTGAATATATCATTCCACTCTCTCCTAGTCTATAAGGTTTCTGCTGAGAAATCCACTGAAAGCCTGATAGGGGTTCCTTTGTAGGTTATTTTCTTCTGCTTTACTGCCCTTAATACCTTTTCTTTGTCATTGGCTTTTGCCAGTTTTACTACTATATGCCTTGGAGAAGGTCTTTTAGCATTGATGTAATTAGGAGTTTTATTTTATTCCTGTATTTATAAGTCTAACTCTTTCCCCAGGCTTGGGAAGTTCCCAGCTATTAATTCTTTGAACAAGCTCTCTGATCCTTTCTCGCTCTGGGATACCTATAATCATTATGCTGCTTTTCCTAATTAAGTTGGATATTTCTTGAAGAATCCCCTCATTTTAAAAAAATCTTAGCTCTCTTTCCTCCTCCACCTGAAGCATTTCTATATTACTATCCTCTAAATGACTAATTCTTTCCTCCACAATGTCAACTCCTATTTTTTTAAGGATTCTAGACTATTTTTTATCTCATTAATTGTATTCTTCATTTCCAGAATTTCTGTTTGGTTTTTCTTTATAGTTTCAATCTCTTTGGTGAAGTATTCCTTCTTCTCAATAATTTTACTCCTGAGCTCATTGAACTGTCTTTCTGAGTTTTCTTGTAACTCATCGAGTTTCTTTATGACAGCTATTTCAAGTTCTCTGTCATTTAGATTGTAAATTTCTGTGACTTCAGGGTTGGATTCTGGAGAGTTGTCATTTTCCATCTGCTGTGAATTGTTACTGTAGTTTCTCATGGTGTTTGATGAAGTAATCCTTTGCCAGCGCATCCATAGCAGTATCAGGTCACAGATTCTACCTGCTACCACTGGGGTGGAAGTAGGAGCTGTATTTCTGATCCCACCTCATCTAATGGAACTTGTAGGAGTATGGTAGACAGCCCCACAAGCCAGGAAAACATTCGTGAGTGGGCTCAGGGCTGCCATCACTTCTTCTTACAGTCGCGCTAAGGTGCATTCCCATTTGTGGGGTTGCAGAGGTTCTATGGGCACTCCCACAGGCCAGGAAAGCATTCACACATTAGCATATCTGCCTCTGCTTCTTCTTACAGTCATGCCAGCTGCCATGCTCAGTGGGTGGGTCTTCTTCATGGGGTCTGTGCCTGGGCCACTCCTTAGGACTGCAGCAGTAGAGTGGGCTCTCCTGCTGGCTGGGAAAGCATTCACATGCAAGCTCAGGGCTGCCTCTGCCTCTTCTTACAGTTGCACTGAGGTATGTTCACACTTGCAGGACCACAGCAGCACTATAGGCTCTCCTGGCCAGGAAAGCATTCATGCACATACACAAGGCTGTCAGGGAAGAGTCGGAGAAAGCTCACCTATCTTAGCTGCTTCCAGGAGGCCCACTTTATCCACCTTTAGATGTATAGCTGCATGCGTCTCTCAGGCATCCTGTTGGGCTGTGTGTATATTCTCCACTGATCAATGAGTGTCCATTTAGTTGTAGTTCAAAGGGAGAGAGATAATGGGAACAACTCACTCTGCCATGTTGCTGATGTCATTCTGGTGTTCCTATTTTAAAAGAAAAGGACACTGAGGCTTAGAGAGATATCATGACTTGGCAGACATGATTGCAAACAACTTGGGTCTACTTCAGTCTAAAACTCTTGACCCCAATTATATTCTGCCTCTGAGGTGTTGCTGACCCCACCTCTCTCACTCCTGGCTGCCTCCCACCCCTTCCTCTAAGCCCTCTGCCTTGTCACCAGTGGCACACACTTTTGCCTGTGCTTCGACTTAGATGCTCATGCCCAGCTGCACGTCCATGATCAACCTACATTGCACAACCTCTGTCAACCGCCCTACTCTGCCTTTCTTTATATACCATATCTAGTTACCTTCACCTCCTGACATATAGCTGAGGGCAAGAACTATGTGTGACTTCTTTGCCTTTATGTTCCTAACTTCTACCACAAGTGGGCCCCAAACAGATCCATTAAACAAATAAATGGATTTTATTAACATAAAAATATTGGGAAAATATGAACAGAAGCCATATTCAAAATTCTTTTGACCACAAATTATTTTAAGTACTATTGATTTTATATAGAAATATTTGACACATTAATTTAAATATTCTCAAAGGAGATTCCCCAAAGCTGACTATTAGAAAATCTTGTTGGTTTGGGTTGAATTAAGGCAATATATGTATACCTAAATGTAGAAAACTGGGTTCTTTGAGAACTGGAATGGGAAATCTAACTCCATGGAAACATTTAATTGTGCCTTCTTCTCAATTAATCTTAACTTTAATGTTTTATTATAATTAGCAGCAACCGTAATGTTTGTAATTTCTCTTTGAAACATTCCTGTGAGATAGAAAAAGAGCAGGTGACTGTAAACTTATTTGTAGAAAGATGGCTTGGTCAAGACCTTTTAAGTAACCCAAGAAATCACCTCTCTTTTCTTGATTTTGATGACTGGCAGATCCTAATCCAGTTTTTGGCTCTCAAGGAGCTACTTATAAAATTAGACTGTTGGTAAATCAAAGTCAAACACTTACCTTGCGTGATCATGAGTCACTGTAGCCTGTATGCTGTAGACTAAATGCATTTTCTTTTGTGTAAAGTAACCTAAGGCGGAAGTTTTCTTCCTTGAACTCTGAGCATATGATGGGAAAAGAAAGGAAATAAATATTCTATATGAACCAAGAAAGGTATTAATATAAAAATACCTTTTGGATCCATGAATTGAATCCTACAAATTTCTCTTTACAGATGTTATGGTCTATTACATTAATTCATGTGCAATATCTCAGAACAAGTACGCATTTATCAGTCTGAAAATAGAATAGTTGTATTTAGCTAGTCATCTCAATGTCCTGCTGCTAAGGGCTCTCCCAATTCACCTGGACGAAGAGTAGCAGAGGGAAGATGAGGGGCAAGCCCTGCATCAGAAAGAAAAATAGCAGAGCACTAAAAGGGATTGGACATTTCAGGCTCCAGAGTAAAATGAATCGTCTCTTCTTATCATCCACAAGTAAAGGGTAGAAAACATCTTCTACCTAGATCTATAGTCCGTCTTTTAATGTTCAATTAAGAGAACTTTCTTTAAGAAACAACTTTAGAGTTTAACATCACATGGCAGATGTATTGTAAGAATTATGACACTTCATCTTTTATTTAAGATCTGCAATCACATTGAATTTATATGTCCATTTGGAGTCATAAAATCATCCATTGTTTTACAACTTTTTTTGTGAATCAGATAATGACTGATCTTTTCAAATTGATTTTATAGGTCAAGTAGCTATTACAAACACTGATCTAAAAAAAACCATTCCCACCCTCTGGCCAATCAGTGTGTAATTATAAATGCATTTGAATTCCAATTTCTAAAATAAATATAAATTTTGAAGCAGTGAGTATGCCAGAGAAGATTAATTTAAACAAATAGAGGAAATATACTTTGTCCTTATAGAAATATATATATATATATGTAATTATTTTTTTTAAACCCATGCAAAAACACCCTATCCACTGTGCCAAATGCAACCCGAGGTTAGATTATTCATTTATTTGTTCATTTAGCAAGTAGTTACTGGGAAGCTAATTTAAGCCATATGTTATTCAACCCTGGAGATATTTATTAAAGAGTAATATCCATAAATCAGCCAGTGAGGACAAATTTGATGTCATTCAGTAATTCTACATGTTGATTCTCCAAGCCGCTACCTTCTTGAATAACAGAGAACCTAGAGGTTGGAACCAAAGAGTAGCCCAGAATTCATCAATATTTATGTTATTTGTAAGATTAGTTTCCAGTTTGTCCATAGATATATTGGATTAATTGCTAAATACTAAGAGACAGGATGTCAGCCCTTTCTTTCTTGACTCTCCAAGAATCCAGGGGCCGGGGGGCGCCGGGGAAATGGATATAGATGAGCTGTTCACTTATGACCACCTATAGTCTGCCCCCTGCTCTAGGGCCCCTCCTTCCTGGCTCCTGTTCTCACTGCCCATTTGCAGCTTTTCCTTCTGCCTCCTTGTCTGATGTTCCTCTGGGGTCTCTCTCTGTACTTGTGCCACAGCCAAACTTATTCAGGCTACACTGTACAGCTTATTCACTCTACACTGTTATTGCTCTTGCCTTTTTTTGGGTATAATTTGCTTCGTCATGTTTGGTAGGCAAGATAATGGCCCCCAAAGATGTCCACTATCTAATCCCCTAGGACTTGTGACTGTGTTACTTTGCACAGCAAAAGGAATTTAGGTTGCAAATATAATTAAGGTTGCTAATCATTTGACCTTAAAATAAGGAGATTATTCTGGATTATCCAGGTGGGCCTAATGTAATCACAAGAGTCCTTAAAGGGAAGAGAGAAGCAAAAGAGGAAATCAGAGTGATGCAATGTAAGAAGGACTTGACCCATGATTGCTAGCTTTAGAAGGGGCCCTCATCCAAGGAATGCCAGTGGCCTTTCAAAGCTGGAAAAGGCAAGTAAAAGATTCTTCACTAGAGCCTTAGCAAGAGTAAAGCCCTGCTGACACCTTGATTTTAGCCTTGTGGAGGGCACATTGACCTTTCACACATCAATGCCTTTTAGAAGGGAGGAGTGGATCCCACAGAGAAATCCTTGGGTCCCTGGTAATATACTAATTTGGCTTTTTAAATGCCCTTCTTCCATCTGGGGCACAGATATTCTGGCCTGGTGTGGACAGTGCTGAGTGGGGAATTGGTCATGCACCATCTCAGTTGTACCTGGAACTACTGCTCCCTTTCACACATAGGCCAAGCTGAGGGGTCAGGCTCTGCCTGCCAGATTTGACACAGTACTTTTTTCTTTAAGGACCCCACGGTCTTTCCGTGAAGTTTGGCTCCTTCTCCCCACCTGCCCCTCTTTATCAGACATGTCTGCCTATATCAAACACTAACCGTAATCAGGTTCCACGCCCTTTCCCACGTTTGGGAGCTCCAGGGAAACTAGGCATGTAGCCAGACCACTGCTCCTGTCAATCACCACATATTCTGTGATGGGTAAGGAGTTTCCTGAGCATTTTAGACCAAAGAAAGAGGTATATATGCTTGAGCACTGATCCATATGCTGTCCTAATTCAGCTCCAGCATCATCAATATGCACTGTGACATAAAAGTAAATATCAGATGGCCTCTGTCCTCAAGGAGCTTAGCACCAATTGGAGAGATATACACAACGTGATCTTACTGGCAGTAGATATTCAGCTGGTATGCACTAGTACTGCTGCAAGGCTGGATATGTTCTGATCGGCTAAGGCCCCTGCCATATTAGCTGTTCATGTTTTGGAAATGGGAGAATAGTGAAATTGAGCTTAACTCATCTTCAGGGTGGAAATGGAAGCGTATTGGGAGCGAAGAGTCAAAACATTGGAAAATTAATAGGAGCTACTAAGCAGTGAAAAGAGAACCAGAGCATAGGCAAGGTCAAGATTCAAATAATTGTTTGCTGTGCGTGGAGAGTATTAAGTAGTCCAAAGTGGCTAGGGTGCTAGATAAGTGCCTAGGGGAGCCAGAGGCCTCTAGATACACTTGTCTCTGAAGTAATTTAGTCATAAACTTTTTTTAAAGCTGATCAATGTAACAGTCTTTTGTAAATTAAATTTATTGTTGTTGTTGAAATGTATGTCTCTAGTTACTTTTCTTTTCCTCAAAGGTTGCTCATTTTGACACACTATGAAATAGTCCCTCACATAGCTTGAAGCATTATTGATTTGTAAAATTGCATTTTAATTTCAATTTTAAAATTTTGAATTAATTGCTTAGCCATTTATTTCTTCCTCTGCAGTGTGTAATTGTTGATTGCACAACAGAAATGTCCACCAGTAGCAGGAAGCTGACTACTTGGGAGCATGGTTGGTCGTGCAAAACCCATGTCTGGATATAGCCACAATGTAACCTTGAACTTGAACTCAGTGTCTCTAAGTTCCTATTTTCCCATTTATAAAGTGACATTCATAATATCTGCCTCATGAATTATTGAGAATTAAAACCAAAGTTTACCACAGTGCCCAGCACACAGTGAGCTCTCACTCATTAAAAGGCAGCTTCTTTCATCAGTTTTTTCCTTATTAAAAAAGCAATGAATTATTACTGCAAAACAATAGAAAAAACACAAAGAATATAATAATTTCACCCATTCAAAATAGATGCTATTAATATCTTGCTGAGTATTTTAAATCCTTTAGATCTTTTTAAATGATTTCTATATATTCTTACATATTACTGATTTTTCTTTTGTAAAATGAGACCATACATGTGTGCTACATTATAACCTACTATAATTAATTTAAACAAAACACCATTTGATGGACGTTTATGCTATTTCAAGTTTTTGCCATATGGCAGTGTAAAACAAACAAAATTAATTATAAATTAAAAAGCACTAATTCTAAAAATGGACACAAAATTTTAATACACACAGGGGAGCAAAATAATACACAATTGGCTAATATCTTCAAAAGCCTGTTTGGTCATTATTTAAACAATTTTCGTGTGGATCTGCTTTTTTCCTATTAAAATATTCTTAGAAACATTTTATTTAATTAAATTGCTCCTGACTAAGTCGTACGCTACAGAGGCAAATGTGAAACTTTGGCAGCAGCAAGAGGTGAGGGCACGAAGGGCTTGTACGCCGTGTTAAAGAACTTGACAACGGAGGATGCAGAATCTTTGAAAGAGTCTTAAAGCAGAGGCTGAGGAGGGTCCATTCCAGTTGTAGAACTTGGAAAACTGAGACCTGGAAAGAGTTACTCAAGTATAGAAGTCACCTTCAGATGGAGGTAGGGGCTGTGAGTTAGACTGAAAGTTCTAGTACATTGCCTTGAATCCTTTCTGGACAAGGTTGAATAAGACATAAATAAGTGTCAACCAGTCCAAACGGATCATGTCTCTTTTCTGCCCTGTAGGAACTTACAGGAATTCCTTTTTATGTTATAAAATGTGTTACACTAATAAACTCTTGATACCTGTTGCCCACATTAGTATTCCGAAAATGAAGGGAAAAAATAATTAGCTGTTCCTCCATTTATGAACTGGACTGAATGCAAAAGGAAATGGTTAAAGCCTCACGGCTGCAGGGAAGCACTTTATCTCAAGTGACACGTCTAAGAGTTACTGTCCAAAGCAGACGCTTTCTCAGACTAGTTCCTTCTTCTGCTTCTGTCTCATCTGAAACCGGGAACTCTGCAGAATGCTTCAGATTTGCTTAGTGGTCTTGTAAGTTTTGCTTCAATTCCATCCCTGAAATATACGTATTTCTTTTAAGTGTCCAAGATCTTTCAGAAATATGCCTCTCTGGTGACATGTCTGATTGACCAACATTTGGGCCACAATGGCACAAGAAAATTGTCAGTAATCAGTGCTGTGAATACTCACGCCTACCTGATTCATGCGCTGGGCTCGCCTTGGTTACCAGTGCTTTTGTTTTACATTCATTAAAATTCCTATCAGGACACAAAATGCTGAACATCACCCAAAACAAAACCAAACGAAACCAACAAACCAAAAATAAAAAAACAAGGCCTAGGCTTAGGTGCAGATACGGCAATGGTGTTGATGAAGAAATGAAACAAATCTCTTGCTGATTTTGCTTTGGCTCATTGGTAATTTTTTTTAAGTTTGAAGTTTTGTGGCAGTTGTAAAACACCCAATACTCGTATTTTGATTATTCATTTCTCTCTTTGTCTCATGAAATTAGACTGAAAAAGTAAACAAAAATTAATGGAAAGATAGTCTTTCACGCTCCCACTAAACGTTCAAATAGAGTAGACTTTCCTGTCTTTCCTTTCAACTCAGATATTTTGGTCATTATACCTTCTAAAAATATAGTTTTGCTGTATGCAAGTTTTGGAAGCATATAGGAGTTAAAATACGTGTTTTATTTCTTTAGATAAAATGCACCTCTATCAACCATATGTTATATGAACATGCAAATATTTTGGTCTTTATTTTCGAAAAATACAAATGCAAGTTAATTCTCATTTTAGGAAATGCGATTATATCTTAAGGGTAAACCGTAAACTATTCCAGGATAGAATTGTCATTTGATATAAGCTCTTGGGTTTTAGTTTATTTTTTTATTGAATATACATGCACCCACAGGTTTTACATTTTCTTGTTGCGGGAATAAAGAGATGGAGAGGTGTTGAATAGGTCTCGTGTTATGCATTTTTTTTAAAGCAGACATTGTGTTAAACTGGAGAAAGAACCATTTTTAGTGAATGTGGCAGAGACTCTGGTTGTCTCCATAGGGCTTGTTCTCACTTTCCTCTGTAACAACAGAAAGCCTGCTTTTTGGTTTGGCACATTGCCACTGGAGGCAACGCCACATTTCCCAAACTCCCTTGATAGACGTGGCCCTGTGACAAGTTCTGGATATGTGTGTTCAACTTCTGGAATATACCCAGCCACGCCCCTCCCTCCTTTCTGTTGCTTGGAGGTGGGTGTGATGGCTACCTATTCCTCTGACATGGAAACTGGAAGCAACATGTGCCCCAGATTGGACGATGGAATCACCGTGCCATCCCTGAACTACTTCAATTAAGACTTTTATACAAAAAGAAATGAAGATTCATTGTGTTTATGCTTCAGGTATTTAAGATCTCCCTTACGAGCAGACAAATATAAACTCTAATGAGTACAGAATTTGATGCCTGAAAGTAGAATTTTGGCCACGACAAAGCCTAGAACGTAGTTTCTGATGGCTCAGACGGTGGAAGCTGAAATGCTAAAACCTCTTGTTACACTGTGACACGCCATTTGATGAAATGCTTACTATCACATCTTGGAAAGCAGAGCACATGGTATGGCCAAGGCATTAGAGGAAATTGTAGGAAAGATCCAAGATGTTGTCTTATGTTTGTTACTTCTTGGGGCTTTAGCAGAATCTACAAAAGAGGTCAACTCTGGTGTGAGCTAATCAGTCTGATGGCAGACTGCATCCTGCAAAACAAGTTGATCAAGGGTCTAGCAATCTTGCATTAGTAAGTTAATACTAACTACATATAGATGGTGCTTACAATGTGCCAGGTACCTTTCTAGTGCTTTATGTATTTTAAGTTAGTTAATCCTTAAACGACATAATAAAGTGCATAGTGTTTTTAGCCACATTTTTCAGATGGGGATCAAAGAGGTTAAGTAACTTCCCAGTTGAACCTTTGGACTGGGCAGTCTGGATCCAATGTCCATATTCCTAATTGCTACACTAAACAGTCAATGATTTGGGCCTTAGAGATTGCAAAAGCAAATTTCTTTTGTACCGTAGGCTAAAGCAGTTCTAAGTAAAGACTGGAAAGGGGCAGACTTAGCAGAAGATAAGATGGTGCCTCTCAGTCTTTCCCAAGTACCTGCAGTTAAGCGTTCTCTGTCAGACAGTGGGAGCCAACTCAGTGGCAAAGATCAGCTGAAGAGTGTTGTCTGCCACTGTAGCTCTTTGTTTCAAATGGCCTTAAGAGAGCCAGCCTAAAACAGGAGAGAAAAGGGATGGGCAGAGCCCAGAGGCAAAAAGTAAAAGAGCTGTGTGTCTTTGGTCTAAAAAACTCTAACTCTACCAGACTTTTTTTTTTTTTTTTTTTTGCTGAGGAAGATTAGCCTTGAACTAACATCTGTACCAATCTTCCTCTACTTTATATGTGGGTTGCCACCACAGCATGGCTGAATAGTGGTATAGGTCTGTGCCCGGGATCTGAACCTGTGAACCCAAGCCACTGAAGCAGAACACGCCAAACTAAACCACTAGACCATGTGGCTGGCTCCCAGTCTCTACCAGATTTTTATCTGTGGTTATTAACACATAAGGCTGACTAGAAGCAAATAAACTGGAAGACCATTAGGTTTTGAAGAAATTCTATTACTAAAAAACCAAAATCCTGTTTAATCCCAAAAACATTTGCTTGGCCTCCAAACCAATAAAAGCAAGAGGCAGGCTACAAAAGCCGTGCAGGTCTAAAAAGGACACCTTCTCCAATGCCCACCTCAGATATGCCATGGAAGATAATGAACAAGGAAGTTCCATGCAGAGGAGCTTTCAGATGGAATAACCTAGGAATTTACTGACAAGAAGAGAGTCATTATGACTCCTGCTTAAGCAGACATGGTAACTTCCAAGATGGCTCTGTTTCCCATTCTTCCTTGGCATCGTGCTGCCAACAATCTTTACTGCTAGTACTGTTTTTCTTTATGATAAATTTTGACTTTTCCCTCCTCGTGTTCCCTTCATAGAAGAAGGCTAAGTATCTTAACCGTAATAACTTTTCGTAAATATGAAGATACCTGTGAAGCCTCTACTCAGTACATCTCCCTGTCCATGCTATAACGTTTCTCCTGAGCATCTGTTTAAGACTCTTTTAACTTTCTTTGCCTCTCCGAGTGACATCTTACAATGGTACCACTTTTGTAAAATAATGATGACTCACAACTGAGTAGGAGATTTCAGTAAGGGCTGAGTGTGATTCTTGACAAAGTTCTATGCAGATCAGAGATGACTTTAATCTCTTTCACTTTGACATGACAAAGATTGGAATGAGGTTCCAGAATAAACAATAAAGCAACTTCTATATAACTCAAGAGGAGAAGAAAATATGGCCCATTTCCAGTAATTCCAGACTGTGTAGGAAGACAAAATATAATCAGTGGAGAGGAGATTGGCTTGTAGATTAGAAATGCTTTTATGTAGCTTTGAGCTCTGATTGAGCTTGTTATTTCTGGACTCCAAGAAATTTCTTTATATCAGGGCAATGTTTTTATTTATTTAATTTGTATAATCTATCCCAGAACCTGAAGAAGTAAATGGAGGCATTATCGATGTAAATGAAGAGTTAGCCCTACGCAATGATGCTTCGGGCAAGGATACGCAATCCAAATGTAGGGTTATTGGAAGGAAAGTAGAGTGGGTGTCAGTGTCAGCTATTCCTAAGTCAACTTGTTGCTGTAGCAGATGAATATGATATCAAGGATTGTCTAATAAATCACTGTCCTCACTGAGGAAGGTGAATTCCCAGGTTCTCTTCTTAACGTCTAGTCTCCAATAAGAGAGACACTAAATGGTTCAGAGAAAGTAAATGAACAGATTGGCCCCTAGAAAAGGAAGAAGAGCAGCTTGCACCCAGGGGGGACAATGTACTAGATGTCCTATGGAAACAAAGCCTTCCTCTTGCTCAGGGTTGGTATACAAACATTGGATTGTTGCCGGGGATGGCAGCAGATGGGTGATGTGTCCTCTGCCAACACGTGTCCTTTTCCTTTGATAATGGTGTCCAGAATTCTTGATGAATAGTTGGTAAATTTCCTAGGTTTCTGGGTGGGGACTCAGATCAATAGAATTGTGACACCCTTGAAAGATAATACCAGCTTTACTTAACAGAGGTGTCTGTGACAGGGTGTTACATAATCTTCATTTCTTTCTCTTTTTTTCCCCTAAATTAGCTAGATCAAATATCCAAAAGCTATTATTGTTACACCAGATAATGATTTTTGAAAAAACTAAAGTCTCCTTAAGATTATAGCAATTCAGTATTTGGAATGGGTTTGAACCAGATAGTTTCTACTAAGTTAGCCCTGGTTTTAAACCTGTCAGACTGTCTTCAGTTATATTACTGGGTCTGCTACACAAACATGAGTAAAATTCTAAAACGCTTTTGGCAATGGAAGGGGTAGGGATCACAGAATCAAACACCAATATCCTGTTTACTAATATCTGTTCTAATTCAATGTAATAAAATGAAAAGGAGGATTGCTTTTAGTTGGATTATTTGGGATAGAGTGACATAAATATCTTTACAATCTACCTGGGTAATTCAGAACAGAACTTCTACATGCAGCATGTACTAACTCCAGACCACAGTGTCTGATGTGCAAGTTGTACACTTAAGAAAAAAATTCTAATTCATTTCATTTTTCAGCCTCCCTTGTCTGGGGCAGGAGCTAGTCAGTTTGGACTCCCTCCCTTTTCCAGGGTTGTATCTATGTTCCAGGGGGCATTAGAGAGGTACCTAGGTACAGGCATCTCTGCTAAGACATCCATCATCTCATCTGGTCTTCAGTCATTGGCCCACATGGGATAAGAATCATCATTTCTTTATGGTCTCATCTGCTTACACAAAACACACAGTCATCCTTTCTCTTCCTGAGACCCCCAAACTGGGGGGCTCAGAATGGAGGTGGAGGTACTGCGCTTCTCTCTGGGACACCACGGCCATCTCTGCTCAACTTGCTTCCTCCCATTCATCCTGTCTCCTTCCCCACCCAAATGAATCATTTTCCAGACTGTAGCAAAGCAGAGGTCAACTGTCTTATGACGTTCCTCCCATTCATTTTGTCCTTACACGGAGTCCTCACTGTTGCTCAAACACTGGGTTTCTCAACTTCAGTGATGGGTTTCTCAACTTCGGCACTATTGACCTTTGGGGCTGGATATTTTGTTGTGTAGGAGGCGGTGCTATTCTCTGCAGGGTGTTTAGCAGCATCCCTAGCCTCTGCTCACCAGATGCCAGTAGCAGCATCAGTTGTGAAAATTGAAAATTATCTCCAGACCTTCTCAAATGGCTCTGGTACATTTGCCCTCGGTAGAGAACTATTCCTTTAAGGGTATAAGTTTTTGGAAACCAAAGCCATTAAGATTCCCTGGAGACAATGAACAGTGAAGAGGAGAGCTGGCAGAAGGGGTGGCCAAAGGAGACGTGCGAAAGTGGGAGTTTATATTTGAAATTATTCATACACCCCCTACTTGACCTGAAGAAAAAGGAGACAGAAATGTCAGGATAGCTACACATAAACATTCTATACTAAACTTAGACAGGCAAGTGTTAGAAGAGTTACACCAGATAATGATTTTGTATTTTTTATGAAGTTATTGTTCTCTCCTTATCAGCACTGCCCTGACTTTTCTAAACGAAACTTCACGTCATTAATGCAAATAAAATAGATTTCGGAAGCATGGACATAGAAGTTGTACATGATTAGTTGTTCAAAATTGCATTCTTCTAAAATATAGGAATTTCTTTTAATATACATTAATCAGAGAATGTTATATAGAACAGCATCATGACCTCTTACTAAATAGAAAAGTCCCACTAGGTATAGACACGTATGTGTAGCATTCACTATGCCATACTTCTTGAGGAAGAATAGCAAAAGTACTAAATTGTAAAGAATTCAGTTTCTGAGACATTTGAGTTTCTGAACTTAAGGGAAAGGAAGTCACTTACCTTGTATTTCCTCATGAGTAATCTATGACAGGCCAAATAGGAATGTCAGTCTGTTGACAGAACAAGAATAATGAGTATACATTTATGGCCTTTGTCAATAGCCCAGGAGATCACTTGCCCTGTTGACCAAGACCAAGTATTTCCTCCAAAAGATGAATCTTGAAAAAAAAGGTTTCCAGATGCAGTTCATATCCAGGTGTTGTGTTGGCCTTTTTGACACCTTTTCAATCACCCTTCCTCAGACAAAGGAAATCTGCAAACCTTCTAAGATCAACAAGCTTCCTTTCTTCTAGGCGATGTTTAGTAAGCAATGGACTGATAGATGCGTTCATTCTAGTGGTCAGTAGAGAGTTTGGGAAATGGTGGAGTGGTTATTTAGGACGTTTGCTACTGAACACTTAAGACCCTCTCCCACTTGTAGTTTGATCACATAAGGAAAGAACCTAAACCATTTGATGTTGATCATATTTCTTCCATTTGAGGAAAGTTTCAGTGTACTGGCATACAGTTATCTTAATGTGACAATTGTTTTACTTGGAAATTGTTTTTCTCAAATACAGTACTGATGTTCATCCTCCAAATATGAAAATTTGAATCTATGCGTTATTCTGTGTATGACAGCTGGTTCTCTAACACTAACCAAAGTGTTTCATATGTTTTCTGGTTTTATTTTAGTTTATTAATTCTCAAAATCTATACTCATATTTTTTCTTGAGTAAATAGGAATATTTGAATTGAAAGTTAACTGAATTGTCAATGGGAAATACATACAAGAAAAAATGTATCTTATTAGTAAACACGAAAAAATATTCAATTCATTAGTAAACAATGAAATGCAAATTTGAACAAAAACAATATGTAATTTTACTTATCAAATTGGCAGCAATAAAACATTTTAGAATACTTAATACTGGACATAGAGTATTGCTAGTGGGAAGGAGAAATGTTACAGCTTCTTTGGAAAATAATGACAATATGTAGGAAGGGAAATTTCCAAGCCTGAGACAAGTAATTCTAAATCTGGGAATCTATCCAGAGAAAATCATCTTAAATATAGAGAAAGTTTTACCTACAAAGGTCCTCACTGTCATACTATTTAGAATAGGGGAGAAAGGGGGAAACAAAGTGTTTGACAATAAAGGAAATTTAAGTAAATTGTGATAAATCTCCTCTATGAATATGTATGTGGACATTAAACCTGCTAATGGATTATTTGAAATAATGGAAAACACTTATAATATTTAGGAAAGGAGCACTGTAAAAATTATACATATATAAGTTATGCATCAAAATTATATAAATGTGGTGCTTAGAAAAAAGGCAAATATAGCAAAGTGCTTGTATTTTTACAGTGATGCTATAGGTAAAAACTTAAATTTTAGTCAAATTTTCAAAATTTTCCAAAAGTTCTATACTTATATTTTATTCTTTTGTATTTAGAACAAAAATATTTATTTTTAAAGTGTATAACATACATTTTTAAATGATTATTCTGCAATACTAATCTTTACATTTATAGTTCTTTTTTGTTCTGTTTATTATTTTCTTGAAGTCACATTGGTTTATGTGGATAGTTCTTGAACTAATTACTATGTTTTTTCTTTCAAATGAAAAACTTCAGAATCACAACATCAAAAAAATGAAAAAAATGACTCTAACTTAAATCCTAGTCAGTAGCTTTTCAGTCAGTCCACCTTCAACTGTCTTTGGTAAAATGGATCATCCTTAAAAGAATGATTAACTTATGTCTCACAGCTTGTTCCAATCCTTATATGTTATTAGTCAATTTTATTCCTAGGACTTCATATATATAATCTTCTCTGTTAGAGTCATGTGCTATTCTCTAAAACTATCAACAAACTAATTTTTGGTTATGGCTTGTCTTTCTTTCCTTATTTGCCTCCTAGTATAATACCTCTATGCTAGCTTGAATTTTAAGAAGCTTCCTCTGTTTAGTATACAGAAAATTGTCACACCTGTGGCCCTTCCTTCTCTGCTCTTCTAATGTCCTAAGTATACTGGGTAATTGGCGTGAGGGCTAACAGGCCCCATGTTATTCCTGCTGTCTTCAGCCATCAATAATGTCAGGATTCTTGAACAATGGAGCAATTTCTAGGTCTTGTGGTATGTGTGTATTTGTGTGTTTGTTGAGATATCTGGGGGAAAGTGGAAAATACAAAAAAAATGGTTGAACTTCAAAAATCTTAAAGAGTACTTAAGTGGTTTTCAATTCGTTGTGCTGAACTATCTATATTTCTAACCTGTTAAGAATGCAAATTCTCAGTCCCCTCCACAGACCTACTGAATCAGAAACTGTGCTTTTGTTCAAGCTTACCAGGAGATTCGATGCATGCTAAAATTTGAGAACCACTGCTTAAGAAGAGGCCCAAAGAAAACATCAAAGGAATATCCAAACTAATTTTGTAAACTACATTTGGAATAGGGTTGAGGCTAGCCAATGCACTTTTTGAAATGATGATTATTATTAATGAAGCCTAGCTGGTCTTTCTCTTTTACCTCATAAGTAGTTTCGAAGCCCTTGTGAACTCTGTGTTTCCCTTTTCCTCACTTTTAAAGCTGGTCTCTTGTGGTTAGATTCGGGGGGCCATGGTGTTGGGATGTGCTGGGGCAGCAGAAGTCCTTGGATTTCTTTTCCACATGACCTGCTGAGGACAGTATTCATGACAGTAACTGTGTGCTATTATTCCCTGTACTTCATGCTTAAAACACTTCAACCTGTGACAAACCAGGCTTATGTGTTCCTTTGAACAACATCTGTAGCAGGTGTGTAGCTTCTGCATGAACTCCTACAAATAAAAAAATACAAAAACTTTTATCCCCTCCCCCCACAGTTCAGCCTCACAAAAGCGTTTCCCACGTAAGAGTATAAATCTCTGTACAGATTTATTTGCTGCCTGTTTGCAGCTGTATCCAGGTTCTCCTTTGATCAGCATTCTGGGAATGTCCAGGGAAAGAACCTGTAATTGTTATTCTGGATCTGTAAAATAGCATGCCTTCCAGTCACTCTGTGTCTTCATTTCCATGTTTCAGAATCCACTATCATTTTCCCAAATTCTAAACTTACTCAAACTCTTTCATGCCTGGGCACTGCTCCCAATGAATTATTTATTATGCTTTCCTCATATAGTTTTTGCAGGATATTTTCTTATCTTTACCCATTTGTCTTGTTCTGGCAGCCAGGAGGCTGATAGATAAGAAAGGTAATATGATTTAGAGGATGGCGAAGGGCTTTCTTGCAAAATGTCTCCTTGACTAGGCATGATACGAGGCCTGAGTTTTCATTGGTCTGTCAAATTTCCCAGGCCTGATCTGTCTCCCACACTCCTGCCCCATATTTCTAACTCCTCGCTTGGTGTCATTGAGCCTTCCAGTGTGTTCTCTAACTCTTGAACAATGCTTCTCAAACTTTACTGTGCATCATAATCACCTGGTAAGCTTTTTAGAAAACAGACTACTGAGGCCCGACCTGACATTCTGATTCCGTAGGCCTGGAGTAGGGCTAGAGAATTGATTACTTCTAACAAGCTCACGGATAATGCTGATGCTGCAGGTTTGAAGACAACACTTTGAGATCCTTCATTTACTCAATTGTTTTGTAATTTACCTTTAATTGTTATATGTGAGGCAGACATTATTGATGTCTTAGCCACCCAACAGCCATTTCCCTTTTTCCTTAATAACACAAACTAACTGTATCTAGGAACTCACCCCAAAGCTTCTTGCGTCAGGAAAACCTGCCTTCAATTGCAGTGCTAGGATCAGAATTTTAATAGTTTAAGATAATTAAGTTAATAAATTGAAATTCATAGTGATTTCATTTCCTTGTGAATGACTTAGTATGAGACACGAATAGGGCTGGCGGGCTTCTGAGAAAGGTTCCTTATGTCTCAAAAAGATACATGTGGAAGACATAAACCCTTTTTCTGGCTCTGGACTAGCCGAGTGTGATTGTAAGAGTGCTACATTCAGCTCGTGACCATCAAGAGAGCTTGTCAAATGCTGAGCACAGCAGAATGGAAAAAAGAAAATAATTAGGTTCTTAAAATGTTGGTGACCAACAAATTAACCAACCTGGAGCCACCTCGCCTCAAGACTTCTTATTATGTGAGATTTCTGTTTCTTGCAGCTAAAAGTATATTGATTGATGTTATCTATCTATCTATCTATCTATCCATCTACCCTCTACTTACCTATCTTTAACTTGTCTCGACAATTAGATGATATGTGTTAATAAATATGTGGTGATCAGAAAATTTAGTTACAGCACTGTTAGAATATAGCTATGTTACCTGGAAAGGTTAGCTTACCACCCATCATCATCAGATCAAGAAATAATCACATTTTCTTCTATCATGCAGAGATTTGGAAGGAATAGAATATGGGAAAGTTAGGTCTGATGGGATGTGCATAGAGGACAAAATTTCAGAATCTATTCAAGAGGGCAGGCGTAAGAAGGGCACCAGAATGGGCACCCTGGATTCCTGTTACACAGCAGGAAGGAACCAGAAGTCTCTGTTTTCAAAATATCGTTTCTGGTGTCCCTTCATGTACTCTCATACCTCAGTAATTCTTTCTCCACTGTGCATCCGGTGTGATTAAAAAATAATGTGATCAAGCCATTCTCATTAAAACTCTTTAAAGACTTCCCATTTTTCTTTTTCTTTTCTTTTTTATTTTTTTATTTTTGGGTGAAGAAGACTTGCCCTGAGCTAGCATCCATTGCCAATCTTCCTCTTTTTTTTGTTTGAGGAAGTTTAGCCCTGAGCTAACGTTCACGCTAATCTTCCTCTACTTTGTACATGGGATGACTCCACAGGATGGCCAATGAGTAGAGCAGATCTGAGCCTGGAATCTGAACCTGCGAACCTGGGCTGCTGAAGTGGAGCAAGCGGAACTTTAACCACTTGGCCACGGGGCCAGCCCCCACTTTTTCTTTTTTGAAAAAATTTTATGGTGGTGGTTAAGTTCACGTGCTCTGCTTCAGCGGCCCAGGGTTTCACTGGTTCAGATCCTGGGTGTGGACCACCACTTCTCAAGCCACGCTGAGGCAGCACCCCACATAGCACAACTAGAAGGACCTACAACCAAAATATACAACTATGTACTGGGGGGCTTTGGGGAGAAGAAGAAGAAAAAAAGATTGGCAACAGATGTTAGCTCAGGGCCGATCTTTAAAAGAAAAAATTTATTGTGGTAAGAACACAACATGAAACCTACTCTGTGAATAGATTCTTAAGTGTAAAATACAGTATTGTTATCTATGTATGGCACAATGTCGTACAGCAGATCTCTAGAATTTATTCATCTTGCATTACTGAAACTTCGTACCCATTGAACAACAACTTCTCATTCCCCCTCCCTCCAGTCCTTAGCAACCGCTATTCTGCTTTCTACTCCCGTATGTTTAACTATTTTAGATTCCTCCTATAAGTGGAATCACACAGCATTGGCCCTTTGAAGAATGGCTTATTTCAGTTAGCATGATGTCCTCAAAGTTTATCTGTGATGCTGCATATTTCAGGATTTCCTTCTTTTATAAGGCTGAATATTCCATTGTGTGTATATATATATATGTACACATACACATAGATGTATATATATACACCACATTTTATTTATCCATGCAGCCAAAGATGGACATTTAGGTGGTTTCTGTATCTTGGCTATTGTGAATAGTGCTGCAATGAACGTGAGAGAGCTAATGTCTCTTCAAGATCCTTATTTCAATTCTTTTGATAAACACACAGAAATGGAATTGCTGGATCATACCGTAGTTCTACTTTTAATTTTTTGAGGAAACTTGTAGTGTTTTCCATAGCAGCTGCACTATTTTGCATCCCCACTGATAGGGTACAAAGGTACCAATTTCTATACATCCCTGCCAATACTTGTTGTCTTTTGTTTTTTGGTATTAGCCATCCTACCAGGTGTGAGGTGATATCTCATTGTGGTTTTGATTTGCATTTCCCCGATGATTAGTGACATTGAGAATCTTTTCCTATACCTGTTGGTTATCGTATCTTCTTTGGAGAAATGTCTATTCCAAGTCCTTAGTCTACTTATTAATTGAGTTATTAGATTTTTTTACTATTGAGTGGTAGGAGTTCCTTATATATTTTGGAAATTAACCCCTTATCAGGCATATGCTTTCCAAATATTTCCTTTGATTGGTAGGTCGTAAACCCTTCTCATTTTTCTAAAGATAAACATTCCAAATCCTTACGTTGACCAACAAGGCCCTGTCTGAGCTGGTTCCCACCTGTCTCTCAGCCTTATCTACCATCACTCCCCCATCCCTTGTTCTTTCTGTTCTAGTCCCAAAGGCCTGCTTTTGATTCTGTATTCCTGCCGTGTGCTTCCTTCCTCACAAACCTTTGCATACAGCACTTCCTCTTCCTAAAAAGCATCTCCCACATCTTTGCAACTTCACCCTTTCCCTTTCATCTTTCATAATTCAACTTAAATGTCACTCCCATACAGAACCCTTTCTGTAGACTAAATCTTGTTCTATTCTTAAACATTCTTTTAATACCATAATGTCTTTTGTGGTACTTATCACAATTTTAGTTATATAATTAAATGCGCAATTAATTATTTAGTGTCTGTCTCCTAAATTACCAGGTGAGCCCTTGAGGGTAAGAACACGTCTGTTTGCTACCATACCCCTAGCACCAGATGCTAACCATGGGTTAAATCATCTTTTTTTACTGCGGGCAACTTCTCTAATGACTGCCAGTATTTTCTCCCACTCTTCCTTCATCAAATATTCAATAAATAATAGTGAACCTGATTTTGCACATGACCTTTCCCGTCAGGCATGAATTTTCCTGCTTCACAGATGAGAAAATGAGGCCCAAAGAAGTTATCCCACCTGTTGGTGTTTAAAATCAGCAAGCCTGACTCCTACTCCCTGGCTTCTCCATGGACTAGTCACCTCCAGAACAGCATTACTCAGCCTGCTCAGAGGGAGCACACTCATGCTTAAGCAGACTACAGCTTTCTCTCATCCTCTGCACCAGAATTCTCTGCAGCTTACACTTGCCTGAATCACTCCTGGAAAGCAGCTAAGAACACATTGTGTGAAATATACCAACCCACCCAGGAATGTCCTTTCATCATTCCAGGCACAAAGGGTCAATGGAATGTTCTAGGAGTATCTTTGAAAGGGAAGAGAGAATTCAAGGCAGAAAATTGCTCCCCAGTCACTACCCTACTATTTGCTTGTAGACTATCTGTCATGTGCTTGAGTATAAAGACCTGGAAAACCTTGACAGCGAACAAAAGATTTTCAGTTCCTTCTGAGAGTAATTCAAGAGATACATTAATGCAGTCATGGAAATTAGGATCTCTGCTGTGGCCTTAAATCTCTGAAAGTAGCATTTGAACACCCAAAGGTTTCATACCTTGTACCAGGGCCATAGAAAAGACTTGCAGAATCATTGCTGGTATTTGTCTAAAAGATAAGGGACTTCTGAGAAGCTCCTATAGAGCTGTGGACTTGTCTCTTCCTCTTCTTTTTCCTCCTAACACTCCTCTGACAATAGCTCAGGAGTGGGATTCTTCAACACTGGGCACTGTTGGCTGCTTGAAATTTACAGGCTTTTGTTTTCATACAGGCAAGCAGGTTAGACCTGATTGAGGAAGTATAAAGGTGGGGAAATGGCAAGGGACCAAATTTAAGAGGGATAACTGGCCAGTTTAGAGGCTGTTGGAGTGTTTGGAAAATCGGTATTAAAAGTTTGGCATCAAAGTTATATGCTTCTCTTTATCAGTAAATAACTGTTGTTGAGTATCTGCTCTGAGTTCACTTTGTGATAGGAGCAGCCAGGAAATTTAAAAGAACAGTAAGAGAGTAGGAAGGCAGAGTAGAAAGAACAAAGGTCTTAGAGCCAGAAGAATGGATATAGCTTCGGATCTTCCGCTTACTGGACCAACTTCCTTTGGGCCTGTATTTTGTTTGCAAAGCACGAATAGCCTTAGCAACTTCGTAAGGCTGTGGTAAGACTTGGGGAAGAAAAATGTGTCAAAAAAAACCCTAGTTTAGCATTTTGTTAACTTTCATTTAACAAATATTTTTGAAGGCCCATAATATACATTAATAAACTTACCAGACAAAATTCAAATACTCATGGTAGATCCCTACTTATCCTTCAAGGTTCAAATCAACTATGACCTCTTCTAGTTATGATATTTCTTTAAATAAATCTTTTCCTCAATTAAATCTCAAATGCCTTTGCTATCTTGTGTTATTTTACACATTTGTTAACATATCCATATTCCATCTTAAACTGTGAGTTCCTCAAAGACAGAGACTGTACCTCATTCACCTTTCTGCTCCCATGATGCCCAGCGCAGCACCTGATATAAGATGTTTTCATTGGATGATAGACTGGATGGATATATGAAAAGATGAATGGGCATCAGGTATGGGACAGCCTGGGCTCTGAGGGGGAAATCAGCATGAACATAAGAAGGCTGACTGCACTGGAAAAGAAGATGGGTTTTGACTTGCTGGGGGAAGTAACGTGAACAAACTTTAGTTTGTGAGGTCCCATGGTGGGAGCCTGGAGGACTACATCATGGAATTTGGACACAATTTTGTAAAGTGTCAGAGTCTGTTAAGTCCTTTAGAAGAAACATGATATGATCAGACTATTATCCAGACAAGAAAAAAAGTTTATAACTGGAGAATTCTGACCATAATCAATGTCTTGCTGCACAGTTAGTAGAAAGTTCTCTGGAGTTAAAGAAGGTCTTGCCGTCTTGGGAGTTTCCTTCTGCTGATCTGGTGACATGACGTCATCAGAACACAACAGTACGTCTATTCAGAAACAAGGTCAATAATGAAAATCAATTATACAGGCAAAGGCTTGTTGAACAACAGTTTTATCAGAAGAGTTCAATGAAGGCTTCTTTAAAAATGTTCACCTGGGGGCCGACCTGGTGGTGTGGCAGTCAAGTTCGTGTGTTCCACTTTGGCAGCTTGGGGTTCGCTGGTTTGGATCCAGGGTGCTGACCTATGCATCACTTGTCAAGCCATGCTGTGGTAGACTTTATTTGTGGTAGGTCCCACATATAAAAATAGAGGAAGATGGGCACAGATGTTAGCGCAGGGCCAGTCTTCCTCAGCGAAAAAGAGGAGGATTGGTGGCAGATGTTAGCTAAGGGCTAATCTTCCTCAAAAAAAAAAAAGAGAGAGAGAAAAATAAATAAAAACGCTAGCCTGAATTTTTTTCAATCAGTTTCTTTTTTCAGTTTTCACTTGCAATAAGAATATTTTCTTGGGGCTGGTTCTGTGGCTGAGTGGTTAAGTTCATGCGCTCCGCTGCGGCGGCCCAGGGTTCACATCCTGGGCGCAGATATGGCACCGCTCGTCAGGCCATGTTGAGGCACCGTCCCACATCCCACAACTAGAAGGACCTGCAACTAAGATATACAACTATGTACAGGGGGTTTGGGAAGGTAAAGCAGAAAAAAAAAAAAAGAATATTTTCTTGAGCAAGAAATGACAAAAAGCATCTTTGGTATGGTTCTCCTTTAATGCCGTGTTTATTCCTTAGAGATAAATATGTGCAGAAGAAAAATATGACCTGAACAATGCTAATCCAAATGCTAAAGGGTATTTTATTACCAAAATTTTATTTAATATTTGCTTTTGTAATCCTAAAGCATTTACAGGAACTCAGAGATCAATGAAGTTTCCAAAATTAACCAACATTTCAAGAAATAATTTCAACAGCGAGATAATTTAATTTCCTGAATCCTTTGTCACAGCCACAGTCTTTCCAAGGTTGAGTAGAAATTCCTACCTTCCTTGATTTGAAGAATCTGAGTCCTCCAACAGTATATCAGATGTTTTTAGTTTACATTATACAAGTGTTCCTGGAAAATTTCAAGTTGAGCATTTTTAAGGGAATCCTTTAAAACATAAGGAGGAGCTTCAAATAAAATCACCAATAAATTCCTTATGATATGAACAAGCCTTTACATCACGTGTTTTACAGGATCGATATTTTTTGTGTCAGATTTTCATAAAGAGGGATGTAAATGGTGACAAGACTAGGCTTTTTTTTTCTTGATATTGAAAACAAGGTTACAAGATATTGTTCTCAAGTACCATATGTCTTCCTTTCAATTGTTAAGAACCATTTCTAAAGCTCTAACACAAGAGCAGATGAGCCACACTGGCTGGATTTGGGGATAATTGGATTTTCTTTTCTCTTCACAAAAATTATGCATGCCTGGAAAGAACGGCAAGAATAAACTTCAACCGATGCCTACTAATTACCATCAGCTAGTGCCTGGCTTTTGAAATCTGATTTAAAAAAAAAAAAAATGAAATAAAACCGCAGGCTTGGCTGATAGAAAACTGTACAATGTTTAAGCAATGATGGGGGAAGCCCAATCTTAAGCAGGCTAGACTTTGGACCAAACCCAATTGATGTTTCTCATCCTTGTTTATTTTGTTACTTGACATGATTCAACTCATTAAGGATTTCAAAGGTCCAAGGGAAAGTATTTCTACTTTGCCAAGGAATCCTTAGTTGGAATTCCATTATCTCCCATGATCCGAGACAGGGATTTCCTCCTACTCAGTTCTGAGTAATTATGTGTAAGCAAACCCTTGGTGTTCTCGCAGAGTGACTGTACTGAGTTGATGGTTCACCGTGAATCATTCATGCGGCAGGCATCTTCAATGAGAGGGTAAGAAGGGATGACATTGATTTGCAGTGTTTAGATGAAGTATGGCTTTTTCGTTTGTTTCATTTGCTTCATCAGAGTTGATGCTTATCCCTATAAACCACGCCCTCTTCTAAAATGAGCACAGAAAAACGAGAGAGAACAAGCATATTCAATCAGTCCTTCCTGCTCTATTGAGTCTAATTTAAATGATGCCTTAGGAAATATTGCTTGCTCCCTTCCGAAATTGGGAATTAGAGCGCTCTCTCTCTTTCTCTCTCCCCTTCCTTTCTCCCTACTCTCCTATTCCCCCAACAGTAAAACAAAATGGATATAACCTAGGAAGTAGCACCTATTTTTTAATTCTGCATTTTGTACTTCAAATTATCAAAGCTTTCCTCTTTTTTGGGGGGTGGAGGCGAAATAGACTTCTCTAAGACTATGATAAATAAAAGTGCCCTTGCCAGAATAATTCCACGAACCACATATTCACAACTGACATACAACTTTAGGAGGGTTGGCATCTGAAGTCTATGGATCCCCCAACATGACTCCTCACTCCCTCCTTCCCACACCCGAGGACATCAGGTTAGACCCCTGCTCTAAACGTCCCAGGAGCATATCCTACCAGGATTTGAAGGTAATGGGACCTGAGGCCATTTTTTCCCCTTAATTTGTTGATAACATATCCTGCCTGGGAGTATTACAGGGTTCAAGAGAGACCAGCTCAAAGGAGAAGCTGCTAGGGTTCACGATTCTGGGCCATATTGATTCTTTCTGTTAGTGCCATCCAGTGGATTCTGACTCCTAGCGATCTGTGTACAGCAGAGCGGAACGCTACCTGGTCTTTTCAAGCCAGCCTCTCACCTTCCAACACTGTATCAGACAATGCTCCAATGTTACTCATAGGGTTTTTGTGGCCAATCTTTTTGGAAGCGGGTGATCAAGTTCTTGTTCCTAATCTGTCTTAGTCTGGAAGCTGTGCTGAAACCTATCCACCATGGGTGACCTTGCTGGTATTTGAAATTACTGGTGGCATAGCTTTCAGCATCACAGCAACACACAGCCACCACAGTATAACAACTGACAGACTGGCAGTGTGGTTCCCTGACTGGGAAAGAAACCTGGGCTGTGGTGGTGAGATCGCCGAATCTTGACCACCAGACTACCAGGGCTGGTTTGATCCTGATTCTTACATGACTCTAAAAGCTTTTTAAGATCTTCAAAGATAAAATAACAACACATCACAGCGATGGCCCTGGCAAGTCCTTGGTCTTTTTTATAACAGTTTTATTGAGATATAGTTCACATACCATACCATTTATCCATTTAAAGCGTTCAACTTAATGCTATTCAGAGCTGTGGAACCATCACCACAATTAATTTTCGAAAACTTTCATCATCCCAAAAAGAAACCCTTATCCATTAGCAGTCACTTCTCATTTCCTCCCAACCTCTTCCCCCTCTAGGCCATTGCTAGTCGACTTTTTGTCTCTATGAATTTGCCTACTCCAAATGAGACCTCACCTGGGAGTTGCCCACTGTGTCACCCTTATATAGGCCTGTTGCCTCAGATGAAATGACCATAAAACTACACATTTGAATTAAACAGTTCATCATTTGATTGCCTAATGGGAGTGAAGCATTATGTTAGGCATGCAGAAGTTTCAAAGTTGAGTTTTCAACCTAGAGATGGGAATTATTCTAAAAAGAAGTGATAAATGCCATGGAACTGATACAAAGTGTTATGGCATTTCAAGGTGTTCCACCCAGCCTTGCTCTCTAAAGCCGGCAGGCCCTATCCCCACCTCTGAAAGCCAATGCTCACCAGGAATCACCCCAGATGTGGGTTCCCAATCATGGGCAACATCCTGAACCATTCACTGGAATCCCAAACAGTTCTGATTTCCTCAGATTCTGATCCCTGGAATTCTGTTTCCTTCATAGTCTCACAATATTCTTTTGGATCTTGGGACAGAGATGAAGAGTTGCTTCCTGCTTCCTGCTTCCTGCTTCCTGCTTCCTTCACTGCTTCCTGGTCATGCTGTCTTCTTTTTGTTCCTCTATCATGTCAAATTCTTTTTCAGCTGGGTGCCTTTGCATATGCTGTTCCCCCTATTTACTCTTCTCTGACTCTGATGATTTCCTAAGTTTCAACCAACAATCCTTCAAGTCTAGGCTTAAAATGGCACTTCCTAGTCAGACTAGGCCAGACTAGGCCAGACGCAGCCTTTAGGAAAACCTTATACTTATCTTTTATCTTTCTTACCATAGTTGTAATTTGAATTATTTCTATGATTGTTTGTTAAATATCTATTCCCCCTACTAAATCATGATGCCAGTAACTATATAATTTCACAATTGTATGTCTATAACCTAGAAGAGTACCTGGACCAGATTAAATTCTAATATTTATCTGTGAATAAGCCAAGGATAGGAATATGATCAGAACTCAGTTATATATATATTAGAATAATACATCAGGATTAGAAGCAGACCATTCCCTAACCACAAAAGAAGTTTTCAACATGCTATTCTGAAATTATCTATTTGTTTCTATTTCCACCATTGGATAGCAAGTTTCTCAAGGGCAGGAATGTGTGTACTAAAATGGCTGGCACATGGTAGCCACTTATTTATTGCAATATACATAGCAGTTTGTGTCTCAAGAAGGTATATTGGCCCTTTGTCTTAATTTATTTGATCTCTAAATTCTCTGTCGTCTGTTGTTTTCACAGTTGATAGTACTCAGGCCGATTGACTTGAAGCCCACCTGTAGGCTGGTGACTAACAGACTGGAACTCTGTCCCTCGTTTCACCCCTCAGCACCTCTGAAAACATCTCAAATTTAAGAGAATTAATGGTTGTGTCTTGCCTCTATCCTTCCAAAGCTGTTGGCTTCATTTCAGAAAATGGTATCACCATCCCTCTAAGTGCTCAAAATAAAATCCTTGACACCTACCTTTCCACCTGTCCCGTGTCTAAACTACAAGTAAGCTCTTAGAAAAACGTACCTAGGATCCATTTAATTCGTTTTCTGTACTTTAAAAATATAC
The DNA here is from genome assembly GCF_037783145.1 of Equus przewalskii. Lineage (NCBI taxonomy): Eukaryota > Metazoa > Chordata > Mammalia > Perissodactyla > Equidae > Equus > Equus przewalskii. Next base: position 52,388,967 of record NC_091846.1, read on the forward strand.
TGCGGTCCATTTCATTCATTTTATCCTCACTGTCATTGCTCTCATCACAGCCTCATCACCCTTTATTACTCCGATCGCTTCGGCACTGCCTTCTCTGCGCTGTCTGTAGAGCCTGTAAGCCATTTTCACGCAGAGAACGGGTGATCTAAAATGGCGTGGTAGATCATCTCATTCCCCTGACTAAAACGCTTAAAGAGCTCCCATTGGATTCTGAAAAGAAAAATCCAAACTTTTTCTCATAGCTCACAATATTTTAGAGGATCTCCCCTCCCCATTTGTCTCAAGTCTCATCTAGAACCCTCTCTCATCATCTATTACGTTCCAGGTCTTTGTTCTAGCCTTCAAATACATTCAACTCCTTTTCTCCTTAAGGCTTTTGGTGTTGTTTACTCTTCCTGGGCTGATTTTTTCTTAGCCTCCTCAAAAGTAGATATAGCTCATATTTCTTGTGTTAATTTAAACGATTTCTTCTCAGAAAGACCTATCCTGAAAGTAGCCTCTGGTTACTTTCAAACTTATTAGCATATTTATTTGATTCATTTATCACTATCTGAAATTATCTTATTGTTTTCTCGTTTTTGACCATCCCCCTTATGAGATTGTCAGCTTCTTGAAGCAATGAATCTTGTTTTGTTTTCATTATTCGTACCTTAGCACTCAGAACAGGACGTGCACCTTAGCGAATAGTTGTTGAATGAATAAATGAATGGAAAATGAGCATTTGTGGGAGTAGGCTGAACTGAATGGGAGAAGCAATGACAGAGGAAAACGTAATAGCCCATCTTGGAAAAGAAATTGGTAAGGGAAAAAACCAAACAACAAAGGGTAAAAATGGAATAAGATGATTCTAGATGCTAAGTTTTAATAGGTTTGGGTCATGTGCCCCTTTGTGAATGTTACAATATTATTTGACATATAATTTAGGATATTCCCTGACACGTTGAATCTCATCTAGGATCCTCTCAGGAGGGGTCATGGACAGTGGAGAAAGGATTTCTAGAGGTTAATCAGTGACAGCCTTATCTTCCCAGTGAGCATTTCATTTTGAAGGTCAACTTCCATCTAACATTGCCACTTCAACCGTTATATCAAATTCCTCTTTTAGTAGGGCAAAAGTGGGAGTACATAGCTGGTATTGTTTTAACCTAGCAGAATTTTAGTTAGGCAAAGCTCTGCGGGACAAAATACGAAGCAAAAGAATTGCCCCAAGAATCTGTTTCTTGCAGTGGAGTTCCTCCAGACACAGTTGACTTCATCAGGTCTCACCTTAATCTTAATTAAAGCATCATTATTAAAATTTCTCAGGATCCACATTGTACTCATAGCTTCCAGAGAGAAGTAAATTATCGTCAACCTTTGTGTAGATACAGGGACTTTAAAACAGATTCACGGGTCAAGTATAATTTTTTCCATTGGATTAGTCCAAAGGATAAGGAAATGTGTGTCTTTAGAGCAACTCCTCTTGTGCTCTTCAAATATCCAGTGTGTTGAAGCCACTGGAGGCCATTGAACCTCCTACCTGCTAGATTATGCTGGAATAGTGTCACATTTTACTAGCACTCCCTAGAAAACTTTACTTGACTGTACTGCCTCGCTTTCATGGGACGGTGTCCAGGATAAGCAGGGAAACATTTTCCCCCCTATTTTATCTGAGTTTGTTCAAGGAACTGGAATCATCATGTCCTGAGCTACATGCCATGTGCAAGGCCTCCGACCAGCACACAGAAAATTCTAAGGAATCGTTATTCAGTGACTCTTGCCATCTGCAAGCCTGTGGAATTCAGGTGCCCACAGGAAGGAGTGGAGAGGGTTTTGCAGCCTGACAGTATCAGCTGTCTCACCACAAGAACCTTCTGTTTTGGCTGAAGTTGTTCTATCAGACTCAAGCTGCTCTTTATGGCTAAATGTGAGTTTAACGCGTCTGCTTTACATTCTTTAAATGTTTCTCTCATTCATAGGCTTCTCTTCTTATATCCAATGGCTTGATTTCTTTGTATTCATGTCCGTTTTTCAAGAGGAGGTAGGATGGTTGGACACTGGAGAACATAAACTCTTGAAGTTTAAATTCAGGGAGTCATGAAATTAATGATAATAAAGAGAACCACAGACACTGAGAGTGCAGCAGAGAAAATCAAACAAATAGGATCAATGCTATAAGGATGTGGGAGGCAACTTAAGAACAGTATGAGTATGGAGTGGTCAGTAATAGTAACAGAAATTTTTTGGTGAATCAGGCAAAGGTTTTCATGATTATTCCTTTCTCATATTTGTGAGGTGTGGTTTGCTTTAAGCAATAGGAGGGTGGCAAAGGACTTAGTGGAGAGGAAAACAGTTTTAAAATTTCTCTCAGAACCCAGCCCACTGGAATATGAAAGCAGCCTCAGTAAGTAAGATAGACTTGCATGCCTCCAGTTACAGAGGTGTAGGAAAAGAAATGACTTCGGTTACTGGAAACTAGTATTTGCATTGGACGACGTTATTATTTGAATTGGACAGCAGAGGGAAAGGTGCATCTTAACTTTATCAAACACATTACAGATGTAATTTTTAATTCATCCACTCAGGGCCATTTTGTTTGTGGATACAGGATGATTGTTGATATTTTTAGACACATTTAAAAAATTACCTTTAAGCTCGTTAAGTATTCTAAGAATATTTTTAAGCTCCTTAAGAATTCCAAGAATAATTTGTTTGCAAGTCAGAGACTACACCTGCTATATTTTATTGTTGATTATTTTTAAAAAGCAGTCTAAGTATTTGCTATGGAAGTGTGCCTTCCTATTATTTCTCTGTGTACATAAAAGAAGCAGAGATACCCGTTTAATAAAGCAGTTTTCCCCTCACAGAGAGTAAAACAGGCTGGGCTGTGCCCATCTAACACACAAGGTAGTTTGACCTTTAAGGTTACATTCTCTGGGATGTAAAAATTATTCAGTTTAGGTGACTTGAATGGTGATTTCTGAAAGTTATTTCTCAAAGGTAAATGAATCATCAGCCTCCACATAAACAAGCTGAGCATTCAAGGGGCTGCTTTTCTAAGTTCTTCTTGCCTTCCATTTTTACCAGCCAGATTGAGAGGGAGTCGTGCTCCCTGCTCACCACCAGGGACGGCTGACTCTTCCTTCCGCAGCTCGTTAACTTGCAGGAAGCGGTCACGGTTCACTCCCAGGCGCATCACGCTTCAATCCCGGGTAGGAGGGTGCGCTCGAGGTTTGAGCGTGGGGGTGGGAATGGAGGCGTTTCCGTTCTATTTTGGTTTCTCCTACTGACTGGCTGCTCAGCTGTTCATGAGTCACCTTAACCTCAAAATCTGTCATTAAAACAGAAATAATGGTACCTATTTTCTGTGCCTTATATGAATTGCATGAAGATGTTATTCATATTTCTGAAACACGTGAGAATTAGTCAAAGTTAGATGGAAGGAAAGGTCCAATGTAATTGTTCTTAAGTCGTGATAAATATGCTTTTATCAGTTAGATTGTGAGAATTCTCTGTAATGAAGAGTTAAGAATATGAAGAGATCTTAATAAGGATTAAATTTGAAAAATATTTATTTTTCAAACTGGGATCAGGAATATAAATGGTTTAAAAATATATGCCATTAGAACTTATTTATTTAAAGTTTCATTTAATAGAATTTTATTGAGCATCCTGGCACTGAATTAGACATGACACAGAACCTCTCCTAAAGAAGACCACATACCAGAAATAAGACAGTAAATGATTCTGGGTGACACCATATATAAGTTCGGTGGTATCTGGGAAATTTTCACTTTAATATCATCTATGCTAGTGGTTCTTAGAGCAGCATTTTGGTTTTTTTTTCCCCCTGCTTTTTCTCCCCAAATCCCCCCAGTACATAGTTGTATATTCTAGTTGTGGGTCCTTCTAGTTGTGGCATGTAGTATGCCGCCTCAACGTGTCCTGATGAGTGGGTGCCACGTCTGCGACCAGGACCCAAACCAGCGAAACCCTGGGCCCCTATGCAGAGCACGTGAACTTAACCACTTGGCCATGGGGTGGGCCCCAGAGCAGTGTTTAGGAGCTTCAGAGAGAAAGAATTCACCTTAAAAGGAAAAAAAGTTTCCCTTTATCTTAAATTTGCTTTTCTACAGTGTGACTTACCTTACTTGATTGTTCTTTTCCTACATTTGTGAGTTTAATGTTTATTTTATTTTTTATTCACTCGTGTTTAGAAATAAAAATATTTGAAAACATGAGTTTGTCTCTGGACAGCATTTTGTGCACAGCGCATATTTTGTTTTTACTATTTAGTGCTGTCCATATTCTGTAATAAATGCTCTATAATTATAGCTTTTATTAGGTGATCATATTAAACTTTTTCAGTGATAATCAGCCAATGCTTTAATTTTTGCTCTCCACATCCAGCTAGATTACAGAAGCAGATTCGTTTGCATAGCTGTTTCTTCGTCATAAAGTCCAAGTTCCTCATATAGATTGTTGAATACTTGACCTCTGAACCAGGAAGAGTATTTTACAGGTGTTCCATTTAATTCTTCCTGGTCCACCCACACACAGGCTTCTACCATATTAAACAGTCTTTACAACAGGCTCCTACAAACAGAATTCTGCCAAACTGAACAATCTTTATGACAGGCTGCTACAGTGAAAACAAAAAGAAATAGAACCAAATAAATATCAACCCGTCATTCTCTCATCCAAAGTCCAAGGGAAGATACTCTCAGAAATTGACCTTCTTCTCTGTGGGGTGGATGGGAGAATTCTGAATGTAATATTATTGGCCTCTCTTGGACCAGAGCTCGGTTATGTGGTCTCCCCTATTTCCTGTCCTGAGGAGAGATGAAAGAATAGCGTTGAGTCTCCATACAGCAGCATCCAAACACTGCAGCTGGAATCCCAAACTCTTAGCCTTAGTCTTTGGGCTGGGTTCAGACCTTTTATCATGTTCTCCTGCTCCTCCCACGTGGGGCTGGCTCATGGCTGCTCCCTCTCCCCTAACCTTGTCACATGAGATGTGGGGCTTCTCTCTTAGTGCTTTATTTTCTCCACCAAAGATCTACTTAGAGAGAAGTGAGATTCTAAATATTGCCACAACTGTTTTACCTCTTTTAGGAGAAATAAAATCAATAAATTGAATTGTTCTTCTAGCTAGATCTTGCTGACCAATATATAAAGTTATTTTTGATTCTTGTTATATTTTAAGCCAAAACATACCTGCCATCTGAACCCTGAACACTCAGTAGGATGTTTCCCTTTCTTCTGCGCAGGGAAAAATTTCATAATAATATTTTATGTAAAATCCTCCTATACAAGGGGACATTTTCTCTTTCTTTCTCATTCCCCAAATTAGGATAATGAAAAACTTTTAGAAATCCATACAAGAATATGTTTGAAATTAGATTTCTCAAAAATTACATAATTCCCTACATACTAATTCATGAGGTTGTGCATACTCATTTTAGCACTCTTTTTTCCACTCTACAGCTTCTGTGTTCCCATTATACAAAATGACCCTTACTAAAGTACCAGCATTGCTTCCTAATCCCTCATTCCTCGACTCTCCAATTAAATCTCATCAATAGGCTCAGCCGAATTCTAGATGTTGGGAACTTAAAAGAGCACTATTTTAGTACTTTAGATTAATCAACATCAAATTAACGTTGCTTAACCTTGTTCTGACCTAGCTAGGCTTCTGACCTGTCCACATGACCAAATGCCCACCTTTGTCACCAACAGCTGAATATCATACATATTGACCTATCCCTGAGTATTTACTTGATAACCTACTCATCCTTTCCATTATCTTCCTTTCTCTTCATTTCTCTTGTCCGTTCTCTTCTGTATTGGTTCTATCCACTACCTCTTCGTTAGATCAATGGTAGTTTCCCCCATCTACCTGGACTTCCTAAAGGCACCTGTCATCCTGCCCAAGTCTCAGTCTCTCACCTGCCTCCGTTTTCTCCATTATCAGGTTTTCACTGACTTTTTCCTGAGACATCACCTGTTACCTCCTTTGGGGTCTTCCTTATGTTGATGATCTGTCTGAGGGGTCATCTACCACCTGCCACCACACTATTTTAGTATTAGGGATGTTGGAAACTGTTCAGAATATTTATCAAATATTTTTAGCTATAATCCTAACTTTTAAGTACTACTTCTGAGAATCCATAAGCAGCAAATGCCAAACTACAGGGGAAAAAGTAAGTACACAAGGATGCCCAGTGTTACTGTTTCTAAGAGGAAAATAATGAGAAAATACCAGCAACAAAAGAATGTTTAAATAAAAAATAATAAAGCATCTGATGGACCTTAACGCAAACATTATAATTATGTCTTTAAAGACAGAGTGCTGTAATAATATGGAAACATCTTTATACTAAATTAAATTATCTAAATTAAATAAATAAATTTAACTTAGTGGTAAATTTTTTAAAAAACAGGATTTACTCTATAGAGTGTGATAATAACTAAGGATTTTTTGTTTGTCTGTTTTTAACTTATGTATAGAAGCCGAGACTGGATAGAAAAGAAGTAATATAAATGTGGGTGGTTGACTATCTGTCACACTGACAGCCTTCTTTTAATTTTTCTGCATCTTCTAAATTTTCCCTAATGGTTAGTGTGACAGGCAGCCTCTAAGATGGCCTCCGATGCTCCCCAACTCTTGGAGTACACACCTCTCTATAATCCCCTGTTCCTGAATATGGGCTGGACTTGCTTCTAACCAATAGAATACAGTCTAGATGACTGGATGTCACTTTCATAATTAGATTACAAAAGACTGTGACTTCTGTCTTGCTAGCAAACTTTCTCTATCACCTTCTTGATTTTCATGCTTTGATGAACAAGCTATCATGTGGGAGAAACCCACCTGGCCAGGAACTGTGGGCAGCCTCCAGTCAACAGCCAGTGAGGAACAGGGGGCCTGAGGCCAATAACCTGTGAAAAAACAAATGCTACCACAACTATTGATCGAGCTTCGAAATGGATCCCTCCTCAGTCAAGTCTTCAGATGAGACTGCAGACCCTGAGCTGATACTTTGTTGGATCCTTTGTAGAGGACATGTAACAGAGGACCCAGCTGTATGTTCTAGTTGTGAGCGCCTCAGGTGGTTCTATGTGGGATGTTGAGTCAGCACGGCCTGACCAGTGGTGCCATGTCCACGCCTAGGATCCAAACCAGTGAAACCCCGGGCTGTTGAAGTGGAGGATGTGAACTTAACTACTTGTCCACAGGGCTGGCTCCTAAATGTGTGTTGTTTTAAGCTGCTAAGTTTTGGAGTAATTTGTTACACAGCATTAATTAACTAGCACATGAAGGTATTATTTCTATAACATGGCAACAAAGTTTTAAAAAGGACTTTCAAATTAAAAAAATTTGAAATGCTAACAGACTTTGTGAAAGTCTCTTGTACAATTACCCTTAGAAAATGACCCCTTGCCCTGGACAAGAGGAAAAGGAAAAGATTGCGGGTGTCATCACTGCACAGCACAGAATACTTGCATAAGCTCGCAGGAGTAAGGGATCATTGCAGATACTTCCGCATTTGGGTTTTTATCCTTCTGCTCTTCCAGAAGACTGAGTGATCTGGAAGGTAGAGCTCTCATGCTGGAATTAGAAACCTGTCTACAGGGGTAGTCCCCTTAAGTATATTTGTGAGAGATCTTCACTTTCCTGTAAGAGTCTGCCCCCTAAGAAAGGAAGAAAACGAAATACTGTGACACCAATGGTGTCTTTTCTCCATCCCCTAAGAGGTGATGGAATTAAAGGGCTCTAATGCTGACCATGTGATATTATCTGAGGAGCTGTGAAGAGAAGCCTGTCAGAGGGGAGTGGTGACTTTCCAGCCTCCACCTGTGGGGACTCACCTGTTAGTGCTCACCTGAGGATAGGCTTCAGGAACTGTGCACTGTGGTAGGTGGAACAAGGAAACCTTCATCCTTGACCACTGAATCCTTTAATCAGCCTTACTAGAAGGAAAGAAGCAACTATAGTTTGGGGAAGGGGTAAGAAATTGCATCCATGTGAGCTGTCTGTATGGCTTTGTATGTCAGAATTTTCCAAAGCTAGTCATTTTGAGTTTTTAAACTGTATGTGTATATACTTATGTATTTGGGTCAGGCAGGGGCTCAAGGATGAGGGAGGAAACTCAGATAAGTGGCTGAGTGGACCTAGACAAGGAAAGGGCGAGGGGGCTTTTGTCCCTTGTGTATTAATTCTCTTCCTTCTTTCTTCCACCTCTGCCCACCCCCCATATAAATTTCTCCATTCAGCCGAGCATTGACCCCTTCCTGGAGCTGTGTCCACCTCAATATCTGTTTCCACTATTCCTGTTCCTAGAGGAGAACCCAGCCTCATTCATACCATCATTTGAGCAATTCTAGGAACACAACCACATGGACCTTCTAGTAGAAGGGAAACAACAAATATAGCTCTTTCTAGAGACAGGATTTGCCTTCTGGAGACACAGTTTGTTCTAATATACAAGACAGATGGGAAATACACACTATTAGTGCCTGCCTGAGTCACCGACATTTAGATGTTTTCTTTCAACAGTTGTCACACTTTGGGAAAAACACATCACCACGCAGGAGTGTATGAAGGACGAGCAGTCACAGATTAATAATCAGACACTCTCAGAGCCCAGTCATGAATTAAACCCAAAAGTCAGAGATACAATCTCATTACTACAAATACTTGCTTATAAAAGATGTCTGTTAATTTATTTTTTCCCCATCGGCTTTGTATTAGTAAGCTCAGGCTGCCATAGCAAAATACCATAGGCTGGGGAGTTTAAACAACAGATATTTATATTCTCACAGTTCTGGAGGCTGGAAGTTTGAGATCAGAGTGCCAGTGTGGCTGGTTTCTGTTGAGAGCGCTCTTCCTGGCCACATTTTTATTGTGTCCTCAACATGGTGGAGAGAGAGATGGGCGGGGAGAGTGGGGGAAGCAAGCTCTCTGGTGTCTCTTCTTATAAAGGCGGTAATCCCATCATGAAGTGCCATCCTCATGATCTCACGGAACCCTAATTACCTCCCAAAGGCCTCATCTCCAAATGCCATCATATTAGGGGTTAGGGCTACAACATGTGAATTTTGGGAGAACACAAACATTCAGTCGCTAGCAGGCTTATTGTCCCATACGTATTTTTTCCACACCGAGTTTTAACTACATATTTTCTAGAGAGCAAAGTTCCAGCTATTCTTTGTAGAGTATCTTCTATGCATCACAAAATTTTACCATTTAAAGAATGATTTCTGGTAATTGTGATTATCTTCAAACTTTTAGCTGATCGGAACTTGGAACCCAAACCAATGTAACTTGTATTAGCATTACGTCTTTAAAATAATGTCTTTTAAAAATAATACTGATAAAAAATGCTGCAATACAGGCATGGATCACATATGGTTTTAAGTGTAATAAAATGTATTTTGCACATAGCAACATCGAACTGTGATGCTACACTCACTTCCAAATCTCAGTTACCTTATATACAAAAACTTACGCTGAGTGGCCTGAAATAAGGTCATTATACCCTGAAGCTTTCACAACCTTCTCCTTTTCTTTCTAACAAGTGCTCACTATTATGGGAAGAATGCCTGCCTTTTCTTTGCAGCTTTGCAGAGTTTTAAGGAAACAGGGTTTTTAATCACACTCTTCTTTTCTTGCTTGCACTTCTGACTTCTCTAAGTTGGCAACAGAATTTTAAGTTCATCTCGGAGATAGCATCACTCTTTAACCTTGGACAGTTTAAAAGTCTCTCCCAGGGCATTTCTGGGCATTTGATTGCTTCATTCCTTTATTCTCATGTCAAGGCTAAGTGGACTTGAGCCAACAAACAAAATTAGAGCAGAGCCTTTACTCCATTTCCAGATCAGCTAAACCAATTAATACAATTTAATTAAAACTTATTTTCTTTCCTTTCTGCAGAAGGGGCTCAGAGTGCAGCTATTGCAACGGGGTTTTCAATATGTCATTCCAGCTTCATTTAACCCTTACAGGGACATTTTCAGAGAGAGACTCTACAGGCATGTGGTACAACACAATGACCTCACTTTTAATTTCTCGTGTGGTACCATGGCAAATTATCTTTTTAAATTGTATATTTCCTTAATCTGGAAGGGAGAAAGTTGATTTAATTCTTACTTTTTCCCTTGGGATTGAGTGCTTCAGTAATACTCATGCCTACAATGAATTATCCATATTTGGCAGGTCTGAACCAATTCATTTGAACAAACGTAAAGTACACCTGCTACAGTGGGAAATGTCCTCTAATCACATCCCGGAATGTGTTTTGACCTTGAATAGGAGTAAAAATTCACGACAGTAATCACCTCCACTTTTCCCCCTGTAATATTTACCTAAGCATTCCTATAAGTTATACATATTGGCAAAATAAACTGATTCATTGGAGTACAAGAAAAATCTAGCAAGAGCTTCTCTCTTCACTTGGATCCCCACATTTCTAGTGGGGTTTCTAGGGGTCCTCTTGGTATTTAGCCTGTTGTGGGGACAGAGTTCAAGTTCCTTTCTCAAAAGTACACTGTTATAACTTACCTTATTGCTTTCTCTTCCACTCATCTTTACCCTTCCCTAGTCCATGAAATCTTTATTGAGACTAGGGCAGAAAGAGTTGTTTTGACTTTGCATTGGTTAGAACGAGTTTGACTGCAAGTAACAGAAACTCCAACAGAGGTTCAAATAATTAAGTGGCTTGTTTTGCTCAGGTAGAAGTCTGGAGGGGAATAGATCAGGTTGATTCAGTAGCCAAGGGCACCATATGGGCCCAGGGTTTCCTTTTCTCTTTTCTGCCAAACTTAATAGATGGCCTTCAACCTGGTAGATACAGGGCCATTCTAGAGACTCCACACATCCATGTCTATATTCCAAGAGGGGCAAGGGAAAGGGTAAAAGAGAAAAGCCTTATGCCAGTAGAGTCTGTCTTACTTTTAAAGATTTTTCTGGAAGCCCCATCGGTGATTTCTGTATAACTCTTTTGGGCTTCAGCTAAGTACAGAGGAATCTGGGGGGATGAGTATTTTATCTTAACACAGTGGTTCACCCAAATAAAAGTGAGGATTTTACAGTAAAAAAGAAGATAAAAATATACATTTGGTGGGTAACTAGTTAAATCTGCCAAAGCCTATCCCTTTGGCTACCCAACATCCATATACACGTTTATTGTAGTCTTCTCCCTCTTAGGGAGTATTGTAAAAGGTGTGGAGACATCTTTACTTGTCAAGATGACTGGGGAGAGGGAGTGCATGCAAGTGGTGTTTTGTGTCTAGGAGCTAGTGATGTTAATTGTCCTATAGCATGTGGAATATTCCTGAATAATAAAACATTATCTCACCTGGAATCCTAGTATTGACTCCCACTGGGAAACACTGTCAAACATAGGAATGGTACCTCCTGAAAGGGGATGATATTCTAAATTCGTAACCATTCGTCGTCCAGGTCAAATAAAGAATTTCTGGGACTGTGTAACTCTGCCAGATACAGTGTCTCATTATCCAGTCGTCTAACTGTCCACTTGCCAAACATTGAATATACAATGGAGGAGTATGAACCGTATCGGCTGAAACAAAAATTCATGTGTGGAAAAAAGTGAAGTCAGTGGTTTGTGGCATATATCGGATCCTGCTGATAGAAATAACTGCAACTCTCCATTGACTAAGCTGGTCGCCCCAGTTTGAGTGCCTGGGGAGATCTCTCTGGTCTGTTATCCCCTACCGCCACATTGAGCAGTGGGGAAGAGCACGTCTTCATGGTCACACTTGCTTTTAGTGCAGTTCAGAGTCCAAGGATTGCTTTGGAGGTTAAATAGTCACAAGCAGATGTTATCCTCTCTTGGGATGTTTGTTTGTTTAGACAATGTAGGTCCTCAGTAGGCTTTCAGGCTACTTGCTTCAACCAAATCTCTGAGTAACTGTAGCCAAAGATCCTGTGTGGACATAGTTTTAAGCATTAAACCTTTTTTCTACTGGCTTCTGTGACCTAACCATTTTTCTCAACTCCTACTTGTCAAAGCCTTGAGGTAATTACAAACAACCTCGGATGGGTATACAAACGTTTAGAGTAAAATTTTTTCCAATAATCGCTCCCTCTATTTGGCAGAGGACTTTTGTAGAAGGGATGTGGGAAAGGCCCAAGGTACCAATCTAAAACTGCCCCTTCTAAACTGTCCTCTGTTTAAGACAGAGAAGAATTTAGCTTGTTCAACTTTCCAAGACTCCATGAGAGTCTTACTCAACTTGGTTTCCAGGTCATTTGCAGGAAGCGTTTCTGTCAGCCAAGTTACTTTGTTAATCCATTTCTGCTTGCAGACTGTCTAATTGTAGTCTGAGCTCATTTATCTCTTGTAGGACTTGGCTCAAAAAGGAAAGAAGAAAGAACAGATCCCACCATTCCAACTGTTCCCACCATTTTCCCTAACACAACAGCCTTGGTTTGTACACGGTCAATGTGCAATGTAGTAGCAGTTGAACAAAATGTTTTGTTACAATCTTTTTGTGTGTGTGTGTGAGGAAGATTAGCCCTGAGCTAACATTTGCTGCCAATCCTCCTCTTTTTGCTGAGGAAGACTGGCCCTGAGCCAACATCTGTGCCCATCTTCCTCTACTTTATATGTGGGACGCCTGCCACAACATGGCCTGACAAGCACTGCACAAGTCCGCATCTGGGATCCAAACTGGCAAACCCTGGGCTGCCAAAGCAGAACGTGCGAACTTAACCACTGTGCCACCAGGCTGGCCCCTGTTACAATCATCTTGTAATAATTTTTATAGAAACTTCAAGAAAGTAATTCAGTCTTTCCTCCTACAGTGTTGATCAAAAAAATTTTTTTTATTATTCTCTCTTTAGAAAAATTTATTTCAGCTGCATAACCTGATATCAGTAATATCATTTGAATGTTTAAGTTTGTGTCAGTTTTGGAAACTGTCAAATTTCCGCCACGTAAGCACTGTAGGATTAGAGGACATTTTAAGTTTTCTTGTGTAGTGACTCGTTTAATTGGAGACACACATTAAGTGATAGGCTGTGAATGTCGTCACGTCGTTACTCCGGGTGAACTGGCACAGTAGGCAGTAGGAGTGTGCCTACAGCAGGACAGCTAGCAATGACTTCACTGTACACAGAAGTGACCGCAAACCGTAATACCATATCCCCAAGTTGTCCAACCCCCAAAATGCTACTGCTGCCCAGGAGAGGAGTGAAGGGGAAGTGCTTGGAGCTTGACAGAGGATGTTGGAATGAGAAAGGGCAGCCAAATGGGATTGAAATGTCTTACTTTTTCAAATTTTAGAAACCTTATGAGTATGGTGCATAGTTTGCAGTCATGACCAGGTACAGTTCAGTTATGCTAGCTGTCCTCCTGCAGGACCGCTCCTACTGCCTAGTGTGCTGGTTCACCCAGAGTAATAGCATCAGGACTTCCATGGTGTATCACCAAGTAAAACCAATCAGAAGGTCATACCTCTCGATTGTTCTGCAATCACTTTGCTTCTGACAGTCTAAATAAAGGAGGGTGAACAACTTGCACTCTTATGTACGTCTCATAAAATATCTTCATAAATTTGCTATTCTAGCTAAATTAGATGTTTGATTTTTAATTTTTTAAATTCTTTTTCTTTTCTTAAATTTTTATTTTCTTTATTATAGATGTAAGAGTAAACAAAAGGTAAACACCATGTCGGAGTAACACACGGAAGCAATCAGGAAAATACAAAGCTTAACAAACTAGCTGAACCTCAGGGTAGAGAAAGCTCTGTTACACCCAGAAGACAAGCCTTGGGGGAAGTTAACACTTCTTCAACAGTTGTACTAAGAACATTAAAAATACTTTTGCCAAGGGAGGGTATCAACATTTTAATCTACCTTACACTGATAAAAAGAAAAACACACAGCAGGGAGGAGGCAGGGCCAGGTTTTCATGGAGCCACAGACGGTAGAAACAAAATGTCCTTTGTTTGGAGAATATTGCACCTGCATTAAATTTACTGCTGACATCTCTTCATAGAAATTTGATTTTTCTCCCATTCCCCCACCTTTGATTGTTTTCAACACTGAAGAATGTGAGGTATGCCAGTTGTCCTCCTTGTCCTTGCGACATTTCTGTCTTCAGCTGTGAAGGGGAACAGAGCTTCCTCACCCCTGGCCATCAGCACGTCATCTCAGCAATGCACCTGCACCCGTAACACGACACTGCAATGTGCAGAGCTTCATACTTCTGTGACAGACACAAGAGATCAATTTCCTGCCTATCAGGCCTTGGAGTTGGGGCCCTGTTCTAACAAGGAAGGTCTCTTTCAAATAATCCTAACTACTAAGGGCACCTCAAATTCAGACGCAGAGCCTTTAAGGAGCTGTGAGATCAAGGCCATAAAGGCAGGCAGCATGGCCACAGGCACAGTGGTCATGGGGATTTTTCTGAGGGGAGGGGTATCTATAATCTCAATATCTGCATAGTGAGTTGACTCTGACATTTTATATGTTTTCTGAATATTCCACGTAGTTGCTGAAGGAGAGAAAGAGAGTGTGATGGATAGCACAATATGAATTTTGCTCAGAAATGATTTTACCCAGGAAAGCATTGTATATTATAGATTAGGTCAGCTTTGTTACGTAGTTCAGCTTTAGTCGTAGTGTAACAGAAAGTCCTGGCTTTCTGTAGCCAGTACAAAGGCAGAGTTTCTCGCATCTCCGAACCTTGTGCTTACCTCTGTGATTGCACCTGCAATTCTTCATGGCAGCCATTTGCTTAGCTATCATCTCGTCTCCAATCTGTGAATTTCCTAGGACAGAGCTGGGATGTATTCCCTGGTTCCCAGTGCCTAAGTCCGCATCTCCATCTTGGCAAATCCCTACTAAACATTTATCTTTTAATGAATTAATAGATTGCCATTCAGATTAGTCACCTCCTAGGGGATCCTGGAGCTACAATCATACTTCTTGTTGAAACTATGTCAGTTTGGCTCTGACTTCGAACTCAGAAATTTATCTTGAATTGGGAAAGAAGAAAGAGGAGAAGGAGAGGAAGGAGCAGAAGAAGATGAAGCGTGTTATCTTACAGTCAGGAGACCTGGGTTCCAAACACGCTCTAACACATTGTGTGAGTTTGAGAGCTGATTTAATACCTGAGCATGATTCTCCTTACCGTAACATAGAAGATACTAATAGAAGCTGGGAGATTAAATGAGAATATGAATATAAAATGCTTAGAAGCACTTGCTCTAGAGAAAGAATTCAATAAAAACTAACAGTTAGTACTAGAAGAGCAAGAAAAAATTTTGGCTTCAGTTTTTCAAAGATGTTATCTGCATACCATAATTTAAAAGAAAATTCCAAAAAGGCAGAGGCACAATTAGGAAGCCTTAAATTAGAAAACATGCCTTAGGTCACCTGCTCCTCCTCTCTATTCAGAAATCAGCAGGCAGAGTCTGGTTTCTACACTATTATTTGCTTTAGGAATACCTACAAACCTCTCTCTGTAACTGCAAATGTGCCAGAGGTTGATTTATTTTTGGCAAAAGGGAAGAATTAAAATGGAAGTCTTTTAGATGTCCTCTCTCACACTGAGACTACACTGCTCATTCTTTAGTTTACCATTTAACCTTTTACATGAGAGTACTCAGATAATTTTAAGCATCATCCATGTACTTTGCGATAATCCTACAGTTTACAGTGGGCTGAAAAGATCAGATCTCTGTACATTCCATGACCATTTCCAAGTTGCCACCAAACTGTGAGATGCAAACCAGCTCATAAATAAGCTTCTCCATTATGAAAATTTCAATCTTTCTTCTATTTATCCCAGATTTTCTTGCTTAAGTGGAAGTCAGGAAAGAGAAACTAATACTTAATCCTAAAATTTTGTTTATTCTTATGCAACTTTTAGTCCTTATAAGTTTTACCTTAGCATGTCCCATTGCATTAGTCTATGAGGTCACTCTTCAATGTTCATATCACGGTGGTTGAGCCTGATCACACAGAGTCTTGGAAGTTCAGTCTTTTACCAGGTTTCCTCTTTTCTAATTCGCAAATGTTTCTGGCTTGGGAAGCCCAGAAGGCATGGGAAGGCATGGTCCCCATATCTGCCCTAATTGTTGACCACCTCAGTCAGATTTCTTTCCACTGTGGATTCAGGACCTTCCTCCTGCCATCTTGAGCATGGCTTCCCTCAATCTGTTGCTCCTCTCCCCTCTCCCAGCTCATCTCGACTTGGGGCACAGACCTTTTGCTCAAACCACCAGAATGATAGCTGAGACCTGACCATCACTTTTTAAAGTCTTAAGGATAACAAGAGGTCTTTAAACTGGTCATCAGATTTGGCTTTTCTCAGAGTCCACTGGCCTTGTCAGTCCACCAGCCATGTCTGTCCACTGGAACCATCTGTTGGACACTGCTGTCTAGATGTGGTCCTGCCACCATGTTGTAGAGATGGACTTATCCCCTATACCTCTGCCAATGGTAGTGCCTTGAACAAGTCTCCTTTCAACGTGCCAAGTACTCTGCTGAGGGTCATCTATTCCTCAACCCTGAAGGAAGAAAGGGGCATTTCTGCCTCCTACCAGTCCAGAGTCTGCCTACCATATCACTATTTTCTCTCAGATGAGAAATATTCTCTGACATATTTTACAGTGAAGCTATCCAACCCTCTCAAGGGAAGGGCATCCTTGGGAGCATCATCTTGCCTTTGAACTCTTTAAAACACAATTGCCTGTGATGCATATATTTTGAGTGTATCACACGTTATTCAAGTTCAACAGTTCAGTTTAGTTCAGTTTAACTCCCAGCCCCCACTAGCATGGGGGAAAGAGCTCGGTTCTATATCCTTCTACAGTCTGAGACTGATCTCAGTCTATTTGTCTCCTCTACACCAAGACTTAGACAAGAACAAAAGTACAAAACTTTCAAGAATAAGCAACTCGCTTCAGAGCCAGTGTATTGTAAATTCGTTTTTAGAAAAGATACATTTTCCTAAAAGAAATGATCTCCCAAGATTCAGCTTTGTCCACTTAGAAGACAACTTTTCATAGGAATCAGAGTTATTTGATATTTGCAGCCACATTGTCATAAATCTACTCATTCCAGAATAAAGTTGTGTGTTACATTTCTGTAACGAAAAGATCCATGCAAATTTCTTTTCTAAAGTAAAGTAGTTTACTCCCAAAAGTTAATGTAAGAATCTACCTCTATAGAAACAAAACAAGAGAGAAACATTGTTTCACCTTTAAAATGAGGGGTTTTTTTTGTTTCTAGTGTGAAACAGAATGAAGGAAACCTGATAAAAATGAGGTCAATAGGCCAAAAGGATGAGCCCTCACACACTACTACTCAATGTCAATTACAGACCCCAACGAAGAATGGTCAATAACTACCCCAGCAGGAGGAAGATTTCTTACTTGCCCAGCAACTCAGCCAACAAGAAACCATCACCACCCTGAACTCTCCCTTTCCACCAGTGGATTTTCATTCAAAACAACCCCTACCAACCTCCTTCTTTTTCTCTGTAAAGTAACATTCCTCTCCTTTGCTTGCTGGACTTGTATGACTTTTGCTATCGCTTGCTTGTCCCAAATTGCAATTCCTCTGCATTCCTGAATAAACCCATTTTGCTGGTAAAATAACTGCCTGCTTTATTTGTTTAGATCAACACTAGCTATGTGTAAATCTCAAACATTTTAGGTGCTTTGTTTCAGCCAAAATACATGCACAACTGCATAACTGGATATTGTGTTAGCATCATTTTTGAGCTATTAATTTTGATTTTTCTTTGTATTCTCCAAAGTAGCAAGGCTCTTTGCATTCTTTACCTCTTTGATTCTTGCAGAGCAGAAGTACTTGGAAAGAAAGTTCAACCTCACATATTATTTCAGGTGTCTGGGAGGAGAAAGACAGACATATATCTTTGACAAGGAAAAATATAAACGGGAGAGATTTTTCCTTAGAGATATTGGTGGGTCCCCAGAGCAGTGGCAATCCTCATACCACCTCCACACAAGGCACCAGAAAAGTGAAAGCCATCAGAGGGAGTAACTTCTCCCAAGTACAGCAGCTCCCTGCTTCACCAGAGATGCCCAGGATTCAAGCAGAGGCCAGTGTGGCAGGGCCACCAAACCTGAAGGGAACCCTTGAGCTGGGAGAGCACATAACTCCAAGGTAACCAATGTGGACAAGTGACTGATGTGGCTGGCCCCTCGCCTGGGAGCTCTGTAGCACCCCGGGGCCTTTGCAGATTTATGTACATTTAAAGGATAAAAGGAAATGGAATTTTTCTCTACATCTCAGATTGTGAACTAAAATTCATGTTTCCTTTTGAAAAAGGTTTTTGTAGAACCCCCATTTCACAGTTGAAGAAACTGAGATCCAGAGTAAGATTCACTAATCTGTAATCTAATTTCTCACCGACAGGAGGTGACAGAGCTAGGGTTTGCATCCAGATCTGCTTAACTTCAAACCTATGCCCTTTCTGCCCGGACTTCCTGTGGATGTGCTTGGGGACAGGGTTGGAGCTCCAGCACCTAGCTCTGCGTTGACATCAGCTTCAAAAGAATCTTTTCGGACACCATAACCCCTCACATGAGGGAAACAATAGAAAGAATAAACAAATGGGACTTCATCAGACTAAAGAGCTTCTTCAAGGCGAGGGAAAACAGGATTGAACCAAAAAAACAGCCCACTAATTGGGGAAAAATATTCACAAGTTATTTATCCGACAAAGGGTTAATCTCCATAATATTCAAAGAACTCACATGACTCAACAATAAAAAATCAAACAACCCAATTACAAAATGGGCCGGGGACATGAACAGACATTTCTCCAAAGAAGATATACGGATGGCCAATAGACACATGAAAAGATGCTCATCATCACTAATCATCAGGGAAATGCAAATCAAAACTACACTAAGATATCACCTTACACCTGTTAGAATGGCAAAAATATCCAAAACCAAGAGTGACAAATGTTGGAGAGGCTGTGGAGAAAAGGGAACCCTCATACACTGTTGGTGGGAAAGCAAACTGGTGCAGCCACTATGGAAAACAGTATGGAGATTCCTCAAAAAGTTAAGAATAGAAATACCTTATGACCCAGCCATCCCACTACTGGGTATCTATCCTAAGAACCTGAAATCAGCAATTCCAAAAGTTCCATGCACTCCTATGTTCATCGCAGCATTATTCACCACAGCCAAGTCATGGAACCAACCTAAGTGCCCAGCAACTGATGATTGGATAAAGAAGATGTGGTGTATATATACAATGGAATACTACTCAGCCATAAGAAAGGACAAAGTCGTCCCATTCACAACAACATGGATGGACCTTGAGGGTATTATGTTGAGTGAAATAAGCCAGACAGAGAAAGAAGAACTCTGTATGACTCCACTCATAGGTGGTAGTTAACATATGGACAGAGAGAACTGATTGGTGGTTGCCAGGGGAAAGGGGGTGGGGGAAGGGCACTAGGGGTGAAGTGGTGTACCTACAACATGGCTAATAATGATGTACAATTGCAATTTCACAAGGATGTTAACTTTCATAACCTTAATAAAAAAAAAAAAAAACCTATGCCCTTTCAACCAAACCACTCTGGCTTCCAGGTAGATCAAACACTGGGGACGAGAGTAACCATCCAGTGGAGAAAACTGGCAAACGCCAATGGTACCAAATGATCAAAGTAACACCACAGCATATCAACATCATGAACCCCTTGATATAATGTACTAGGAAGGATGCAACATAATGTTTTTTAATATTTTTGCCCAAAATGCATAACCTTTGTCCAAAAATGAGAACTCGTCAGACAAACCCAGTTCGAAGGACATTTTGTAAAATAAATGATCACTATTTCCAAATGAGAAGGTCATGAAAAACAAGGAAAGACTAAGAAACTACTGCAGACAGAAAGAGACTAAGGAGAAACACCAGCTACATGCAGTGGGAGATTCTGGATTGGATCTTGGAACAGAAAAAAGATGATAATTTCCTCCCCGTACCGCTTCCCTGTAGAGGAATTCTCTAATGGCCGCAAATAGGTCCTAAGGAACAGAGAAATATAGTTGTGACCAGAGGTGAGTCTGGAGAAAGTCCTTTGCCTTGTACTCAGAATTTCTCATTTAGTTTTATTGCTTTGATCTACACAAAGACCATTTGGGGTGGGAGAGTTAGCCAGTCTTGGGAGAGTGGGTGTTGCCTTTTTTTATCTAGCTGCAGTGCTAACTAAGTTAGGAGAGCTGATCTCATTCTGTAGTTATTCCTTAGCAGCTAGTTCCATGAAGAGTGCAGGCATAGTCCATTTTCTACGCACATTTACATAAGCATTGATTAACATTTTCTTCCCCTCAGTCTCTATTTTCTTTTGAGAAAGATTAGCCCTGAGCTAACATCTGCTGCCAGTCCTCCTTTTTTTTGCTGAGGAAGACTGGCCTTGAGCTAACATCCATGCCCATCTTCCTCTACTTTATATGTGGGACTCTTGCCACAGCATGGCTTGATGAGCAGTACATAGGTCCACACCCGGGATCTGAGCCGGCAAACCCCAGGCTGCTGAAGCAGAACGTGCAAACTTAACCACTGCGCCACCTGGCTGGCCCCCTTCAGTCTCTATTTTTTAAATTAGGCCCAAGAATTTAGAAAATTGCTCATGGAAGGAGCATTTAGGCACTTATGAAACTTAAAGCAATCTGTCTTTCATCAACAAAATCCCAGCTGAGATTGCCACAGTGGGATTTCTGGGCTAAATGGAAGCGTCCTTATTTTATGTGTAGATGTATGAACGTACCTGGTATGGATGACATGTTTCTTTCATCCTCTTGAAAATGAACCACATATCTCAAAATAGTCTCTTCTTCTCTAATCATTTTCCCAAGCCACAGGGCTTTATTTAGTCAACGCACAGTTGCGTCCTGCTTATTATGTGCAAGGTACGATTTGAAGTGCTTTATAAATAAGAACTCAATTTCTCATTGTTACTGCCATAGGTGGTGGGTGCTGTTACCATCACACCCAGTTTTGTAGATGAAGCATAAAGCAATGAGGACCACAGTGATAAATGACAGAGCTGGATGTGAACCCATGGAGTTGGGCTCCAGGATTCACATTCTCAAACACTATGCTGTGTCGCCTCTATTCTCCCCTTAATGCCGCTATTTAAGCCTCCACATACCTCTATTTTAGGCTGGACCCACACAGTTACAATTATCGTACGCTCCCTGAGAACAGAATTTCTGGTTTATTCCTCTGTGTGTTCACCATATTTGGCATCATGCTTAACAAACAGAAAGCACTCAATAAATAGGTTTGCCTAAATGAACGAAACCAGGTTAATAAGAGGAGGTATAAGTGATTCTTAGACCTTCAGATCTGTCATTAAACAGGAGTGCATTATCCAACAATTATATTGTCTACAATGCATTTCATGTGCATTTTCATCACACTGGGATGAATTTATATATTTATCCCATTTCTATTCTTCTGTATGTTTAAGCGCTCGTATTTTACTGCTCTCTAAGAAGACTCATAGTAAGTCTTACAACTCAAATTTGATTCCAAGACAAAGGTTAATTGGCAAAGATTGCACAAGCATTAAATATTGTACATGAATCTGAAGGTCAGTTGGCATTTCTGAATCAGATAGCTTTTATCATAATGAAATTTTAAAAGAAATGACATCCCGCACAGTAACTAATGGTTTTTAGCCCTATTGGGAAATCATTTCTTTAACACTAGTAGGTTAATCGAGATTGATTTCTGTGAACTCTAAATTCCTAAGTACGCAATCTAATTGAGGGCATTGTTGAGTAAATGCCTATGTCATAGGCACTGAAAATACCTCACTTGCCAGTGTATCATAGACATCTGAAAATGTATGGGATTCAGCTAATATTGTTCATTTTATTCATTCTTTTTTTGGCTAACTTTTTATAGCGATGACAAATTTTAAGATAAAAAAATCATGCTTTAATCACTGAACTGCATACATTCAATTTTAAAACACTCCTCTTAACAAATAGAAAAGTTTAAAAGAGTTTTACTTTTCCCTGGGTAAGAGCGCAATTTTGTGAGAAATTCACAGCTATAATCTTGATTTCTCAAGTTTATTGACTTGAGTTCTTAATCAAGAAGAATACAGCCATTTCCTCTTCTGAAAGCAAGATACGCAGACATACAAAAATATATATGAATATATATATCTGAAATGCTTCCCATATTTCAAAAATATTTCCTCTAAAAATCCTTAGTTACAAATGTTCTGTTTTAAATCTTTTCTGAAAATGAATTTATTTAAAATATGAATCATTTTATACTGCAGGTTTGTGTATATAATATTTCTTGTCAAAAATGAAATGAATTTTTTTTTTTTACAAAAGCCAAACTCAGAAACTCTGAAAAAAATAAACATAGGAAAAGACAGAAAGACAATTTCAATATTGTTTTAATAAAAGCATTCTTCTCTTATTAAAATTTTGGGATGGATTTAAGATGCGTAAAACACAAATCCGGGGTATTGTAACTGGGCCAGCATGCAATCTGGGGACCTGAGATAACTGCAGAGCTTGAGCCTCCGTCTGTTACAATGATGTTATCCGAATCTGTAAGTGTAGCTATGAGTCTGGCTTGTAAGCTGTCTGCATCTGACCAAGAAAAGGCTAATCTGTATTTCACTTCTCATTTTTAAATATATGTGGGGGGATTAGTGGCAGCACAGAATATACCAGATGAAACAGTATATTGTAGGAAAATAATTTTGTTATTTTGTCTTTTTCTTCGGCTAGGGGATAACCCCATCCGGGACGGAGGTTCTGACAGCCAGCCAAGGCAGATAAGATAGTGCTGAGTGAAGCTGCATAGTGAGACACTGAAAGCGGCAGTAAC
Organism: Equus przewalskii; assembly: GCF_037783145.1. NCBI lineage: Eukaryota > Metazoa > Chordata > Mammalia > Perissodactyla > Equidae > Equus > Equus przewalskii. Next base: position 52,411,834 of record NC_091846.1, read on the forward strand.
GGGCTGGAGGCCTGAGGATACACTGAGAAGTTAGCAGCCATATGTTTGACAACTGAAGTCCTCTAGGATAAAGATGACTTCTTACATGGCAATTGACAACTGAAAATGCACACCTTAAGGAAAAATCAGATACTTGTTTTCCTGTTATCTAACCCTGGGGTTTCCTGTTTCCAGGTTTGAGGCAAACTTGTGCCATGCCCAAGAGAAAGCTCAGCTCCTAATCATCTTATGTTCACTTTCAGTGACTTCCCCAAAGATGACAGACTGGGGATAGGGCTCATTTATGGAATAACAGACTGAAAGTGGTCTTAGAAATCATGAAATCAATCTCTCCTCCTTGTTTTTGAAATAAAGAAAAACTGAGGCCCAGAGCGGTTAAGTGAGTCCTCCAAGGCACATAGTCCTTTAAGGTCTAGTTCATACCAAAACCAGAGGGGAAGTCCCAAACTCCCAGTATAATCCTTTTTTTTTTTTTTTTTTTGGTGAGGAAGATTGGCCTCAATCTGATGTCCATTGCCAATCATCTTCTTTTTGTTTGAGGAAGATTGACATTGAGCTAACATCTGTGTCAATCTTCCTTTATTTTGTATGTGGGGTGCCACCACAGCGCAGCTTGATGAGCGGTGTGCAGGTCCATGCCCAGAATCTGAAAATGCAAACCCCATGCCACAAAAGCAGAGCACGTGAATTTAATCACTAGATCACCAGGCAGGCCCCAGCTAACTCCTGGTATAATCTTTTACTATGCACACAGTAAAGTGATTGCTATAAAATTATCACAAAGGCAAGAAGAATGTTATTCATATATGAGGAAATGATCAAACAAGTTGAGTTGACCCCTCCAGCCACCTCCTCTTTTCAATAATAGTTATGTTATTAATATTTTCTCAGTGTTTGGCATTAGAATCCAGTCACTGTTTCTGTTAAATCACAGGCTATACCCTCTCACTTGAATAATTGAGTAAACTGAAGCTTCAGAAGGATGAATGACTTGCTCAAAGGCATGCACTTAGTGACAATCAGACACCAGGTAGCTGAATTCTCATCTGCGACTTTCTCCCTAAACACTGCATTTTGCTCAGAGCCTTCCTCTTAGACCGAAGAAATGCTGGCCTTCAGAGTTACGCAGGAAGGGATGACTGGACGTTGATGCTCTGACGTTCAGGGTCAGAATTGTGAGTATCTCTTTCTCTGCTAAGGTAGCTACCAGCGCTTCAAAAGTTTGGGAGAAGACAAACTCACGGAACCCCTTCCAGAGCTGGGGTTTTATCACTGTTGACAAGGCATTATTTAGGACGCTGCCTGGTGCCAGGGTGTTTTGCCAAAAGGCCATGTTGTCACACTGCACGAAGCCCAAAGGAAGTCCCTGTGCTTGCTGAATTTTAGGATAGGAGACAGTCTGTGTAAGGGGAATAAAATGGGATGAGCTTTCATCAAAGATCAAAATGCAAGGACTTGTTTATTCAAATATCCTCTGAACAAGAATCCATAAGCTCATTTCTCTGGTTTAAAGCAAAAACTACATTGGAACGTCTTTCAACCCAGTACCAAAATTTGACATGAAATGGAAGAGTGAGTGCAGTAACTGCAGTAGAACGTGAGGAGTCACACAGGCATGTCACAACTACTCCACGCGCATGCTACTCTTGCAGAGGAGGGAGATAAAGGGACTTGGTTGCTATGCAGATTGGTGAACACAAATGAATTGGTCCACAAGAAGTTCAGGTTCCTGGATCAGAAGATTTCAGCCCTCCAAGAGCTGAAATAATAATACATGATGGGCCATACTAATCCATTATGGTTCTGGGGTCTGGATACTTTGTGGACATGGAATGTGGTGTCATAAACCCTGACAGTTTGCAGGATTCTGTCTCAAGTCAGTGCTTTAGGACATCTTGCCACCATTTACGTTGGCATGCACTGTTCTGTCTGAGACATTTGATGTCTGATTGATCAAATTCAGACCCTATAATCTGAATTCGAGCCAAGCCATAATCAAATCATAAAATTTCCAAAGCTGCCACCATCTTGGAAATGTCAAGTGTGGGATGGGGGAGCAGGAAATGACTATACAGGGAATAAATAGAGCCCGTTTTAATGACTTTTGCATGTGATCTTTATGTGAGGCTGTCAATCCATTAGATATAGTTTAAACATCTTGATTAACATTTCATTACCCTATATGACTGCTGGAAAAAAAATTTGCGTCTTCATGCACCATGCATACCAAAATATCCTAAACTCCTTTGAGTTTTAAGGTGCTAAATATAATACTCTCAGGTCATTTAGACAGCGTCTCAAGTCAGCTTGATATTAGGCATAAAAAATAAACCTAAGAAAACGGGATGTTTTTATATGCTCAGATATTAGGACCTGCTAGAAGCATGGCCTGCCTTGGCAGTCACTGTCAGACCTCCCCGGTGTCTGAGGAATCGTACACTCCTTTTTAAATCCTTTCGGAAATTGCCAGTTTGATAGAATAACATTGCAGGAAACCACTCAAATTGAACATATTTGTTGTTTTATGTTCTGCCAGGCAAATGTCAGAACAATGCCAGGAGACCAGAGAGGGTCAGAATTGGAGGAAGCAGGGGGAGGTGAAAGGAGGGAACTAGGAGCATAAAAGACAATAAGAATAGAATAAAAAGTTATTTTAATGGGAAATTTTAAACACATAAAACATACTCTTGCTTTTGAGAGTTAAAAGCAAAATAGATGGCATCTTCTCGATTGTCTTGTGGTCGGCAGCATGACGTCCAATCTGAGAATTTTTGTCGTAGAACTTAAATATTGTGGTCAACAGTTTTCTGGTAAATCTCTATTCACTGGTCAATATATTGCCAACAATAAAACTAAATTGAAGGCTTAGTTGGAGAACTCACTAATGGAGCCTTATTCTTCCAGTTTTATTCCATTTATCTTGAATATGAATCTCCTTTATTACTGGGACATTTTTTTTTCACTCAGCGTTTTTCAGTTACACAGCATGTCACATAAATCATTTTAATTAATTAGGAACAACGATTTGGCATAATCATTTCTTCAATCTCCTATTTGAAGTCCCAGTGAAACATTTTTTTCCTAAGTCTGACAGTAAGTACCAGTAACTTACTGGTAGTGATTCTGCATAGTCCTGCAAGGAATTTATTTTTCCAGAAAGATCAGCATAGGGAAAGGCTGTATGAACGACCGTGTCAGCTTTGCCTTTTTTTTTTTAAGTGGCTGACTCATGAAGTAGGAACTTGATTCTCTCTCCCTGGCTTTGGATGGTTTCCTAATGAGCAGAAGGACTGCCTTATTTATTTATTTACTAACCGATGTGGATTCAAACCCTTGATAGCCCTTTAACACCTTAGTGACTGTGGCTATATTAGCATTGCAGGCACACCGTGTTGGTCTGGTTACCAGGAAAAACTTTTTGCCTCATCTCCATTCAAGCATTGAACCCAGGGCCAAACATATGCTCTGTATTTTTGCCAGATTATCATTACATTTTAGCACACTGAACAAATTTGATACTGATTAAAACTGAATGTTACTTGAAAGTAAATAAATTGACTTTATTTTCCACATCAGTTAAAAAAAAACAACCTGTAGCTTCCTTTCTAAAATATCTAAATACATTTGTTTTGGCAGCAGGCAAATAGGGAAAACTACCTCTTATTTCCAAATATATAACAACCCACCCAGTAAATTTTGTAAAAATCAGAATTTGGATTAACTAGTTAGTCTTTGGACAATAATAATGTTTGATCTTAGATACGCACTCATTTAATGGCTCTAAAATTGGGGATTTTCTTGTGATGTGCATGCCAAAATATTTTGTATGCTCTAAGGATAGCTACTGGAGGTTTGATGGTGGGTATTGTTTTTACTTACCAGGTACAAATGGATTGTAAAGGAGTTGAAATGAGTTGTCCACTGTCAAAAAGTTATATCAACAAGGAGCCAGCCCCATGGCTGAGTAGTTAAGTTCGTGCACTTCACTTCAGCGGCCCAGGGTTTTGCCAGTTCGAATCATGGGCAGGGACATGGCACCGCTCATCAAGCCATGCTGAGGCAGCATCCCACGTGCCACAACTAGAAGGACCCACAACTAAAAATATGCAACTATGTACCGGAGGGCTTTGGGAGAAAATGGAAAAATAAAATGTTTAAAAAAAAAAAAGTTGCATCAATGAAATTAAACACCTAGAACTTCTTGCCAAAGCATTGCTAACTAAACACACGCTTGTGATCTCATTTTTTCTGCACTGATATGATTGCTTTGCCAAAGTAGCAAAAGAATAAGAGAATCATTTTGCTTTCCCAGGCCTTCAGAAGGGAGTAAAGTACTAATCACACAGCTTCTATAAAGAGTCAATCCAGTCTTCCTGGTAGGCAGAGTAGGTGCTCAAATATGTTGTGTGATTTGGGAGAGAAAAACTTTCTCCTTGTTATATATCCCTGAGCTGCTTTTATTAACGTTAGACAGCTTCAACCAAGGGTGAACGCTCTTCATGCCATTTTTCCTATTACTCCTCAGTGCACATCAACTAATAGAGTGCTCCAGTCCCCCACCCAGTTTGCCTTGGTCTGCTTTTATTTGTCCTCAGCTCTCAGTTTAGATGCTCCTTCCTCACAAGGTCTTTCCTAATGCCCCAGCTGTGACCATCAGCAAAGAAGGAATTTTGTATTTTTAAATAGTTGGAAAAAATAAACATTTCATGAAGTATGAGAAGTATAAGAAATTCAAAGTTCACTGTCCATAAATAAAGTCTTAATGGAACATGCCATTTGCTTACACGTTGTCTAAGGCCACTTTTACTACGTAATGGCAGAGTCGAACAGTTGTGATATTCTGTGTGGCACCTAAGCCTAAAATATTTACTATCTGGCCCTTTAAAAAAGGAAAATTTTGCCAACCCCTGCCCTAGACTCTTTAATCAAGTAAAACAATGCCCTTAAGTGCCCACAGCACTGTGATGGCTAAATGTGTGTCTTCTCCACTGGTATTTAAGATTCATGGGGCAGTCTTATCTTGCTCAGTGTGAAATCGCCAGCACCTACAAGAGAATGCCAGAGTGTACTGTCAGTGCTCAATAATGAGATGTCAAATTATTAACCCTTCCTAAGAATGCTTTCTTTTATGAATAATTTTATAAATGACATGATTCATACTGAGTTGCTCCTTTATCAGTCACTTAAAAATTACTTTGCAAGTAGCTCTGTTCCTGGTTAAATAAAAAAAAAAAAACAAATGAACCACGGATAAGAAGGCAGGCTGTGATTAAGAAAGAGTCATTACCATGAGTGGATCTATTTTATTTCTCATCAATGATCAAGTAAAACAGGATTAATATGAGGTATAGGAATTTTTTTTCGTTTATTCCAATCACCCTTATTTGAAAATTAAAGGAAGAACTATAATTTAGCGTTAAAATTTACTTCTGGCTATCTGGGAATGTCTTTAAATAAAAATATTGTTTCAGTCCTTAATAACCATGGAGACTGCAACTTTTCTGGATTCATGAGATTGTTATTAAGACACACACAAGGGAAGATGCATGCAGTCTGTAACGAAGTTGTAGGGATGGTTAAGTGGCCACAAATGATGAAACCTACAGGTGATGGATATTAACTGTATTAGTTTGCTAGAACTGCCATGACAAAGTTACACAGGCCAGATGGCTTGAACAACAGAAATATACTTTCTCACAGTTCTGGAGACTCGAAATCTGAGATCAAGGTGTTGGCAGGGTCGATTTCTTCTGAGGCCTCTCTCCTTGCCTTGTAGATGACCATCTCCCTGCGTCTTCTCATGGTCTTCCCTCTGTGCATGTCTGTGTCCTAGTCCCCTCTTCTTATAAGGACACTGGTAATATTGGATTAGGGCCCACCCCAAAGACATTTAATCTTCATTACCACTTTAATGACCCTATCTCCAAATACAGTGACATTCTGATATACTAGGTGTTAGGACTTCAATGTTTGAATCTGACGGGGAACACAATTCAGCCCATAACACCAACCAAAACGTTCAAGAAGATATCCAACCACAGATTTTTAAGGCCCAAAAAAGAACACACAGTAAGCCATGCCCAAATTCCACCATTTGTGATAGCAACCTCTCTAGTAAAGAAGAAATATGTCTTAGATGTCTATGTAAAATACAAATCTCTTTTCACTAATGCAAGTTCATGGTTTTTGTCATATTTGTCCTCTTGGCTTGAATAATTGATTCTCCGATAAGTGGCATCCTAGTAAATGTAATGATATCTTAACAGCATGAACAATATCATATTTCCAAGTATCTAAGCAACTTTAGTGCCACAATGAGACATTTTGGTTCAGTTTATTCTCTCATTTATTTATCATAACATATTTAAATGAGATGGTTATGTGCGGTCTCTTTAGGGTGGTGATAGACAGATATTTTTTGAATATCTATGCTGGGACCTCATCCCTATTGGCATTAGCCCTTTGCAGTGTAGGTATTTTTTCTAGAGGGTGACTTCTGTCCTTTTCTCTCTGTTCTTCAGTCCCTGCCTGGGGACTGAGTCAAAATCAGACCCAAGCCCCTGAGCCTGAATACTGTAGCTTATAGTTTGTAGTTTGGGTGTATACTAACTCAAAACATTCTGAACAACTTTTGACTTAGCAGAATTGCTGCCATAAAGTTTACATTGATATCTAGAAGATAACCTTCCTGTTGAAGTTATTTTAAAAGAATAGCATAACTAAATTTCAAACTTGTGTCTCAATATTTTGCCCTCTCAAAACCTTGAAATTTTAAAGGTTTCGTCTGCTCACTTTCTTCCTCAAAACAAAACAAAAAAATGTATATTTTTTCTTTCTCTTTCAATCTCTTGTCTCAGTTAGAGACCCTGAAATAGTTTGTAGGGAGAGAAATTCTGAAATATAGATATTTCAGCTGCCTGTAAGATGGATATAATTTTAACTATACTTAGAAACTACCCACCCATGTGTCCGGGATCCAATTATCTTTTTCCTCCTTCATTCCTGTCCTCTTGTTCCTCATTCGTCTTTTAAGCAAGTTGTTTTTTTAAGAACCCATGTTTCTTATTTCAGACAATCATTATTTCATTTAGTGATTCTAATATGTAATTAAAATGCATGAAGAGGGCTGGCCCAGTGGCACAGCGGTTAAGTGTGCACGTTCCACTGCAGCGGCCTGGGGTTCGCTGGTTCGGATCCCGGGTACGGACATGGCACCGTTTGGCAAGCCATGCTGTGGCAGGCGTCCCACATAAAGTAGAGGAAGATGGGCACAGATGTTAGCTCAGGGCCAGTCTTCCTCAGCAAAAAGAGGAGAATTGGCAGCAGATGTTAGCTCAGGGCTAATCTCCCTCAAAAAAAATAAAATAAAATAAAATACATGAAGAGAAAAATCAAAACCCTCACATGCATAGGTGGGATAAAGACCAATATTAGAATATTGGAAATTAACCGGAGTGAAGGGTTGGGGGTGGGGCTTGAACTCTGTAATTTCTATGTATTTTTAAATAAGAGAGACCCGACTCAAATATGCCAAAATATGATAGTTAAATTGAAGTGCCTCTTATAGTCTGCACTTTTCTCTAGATTTGAGTTCTTTAGGGCACGAGAGTTGAGTTGTGCTCTCCATTCTCTCTCCTTGACTTTGGGCCATTGCTAAAATCTCTCCATCCGTGTCAGTGACTAGAGCACCATTCAGTGTTGCTGCTGGACTGAATGAGTGGTCAGTCTGTTTGAGCTTTCCTGTGAGTTGTACTTTTTTTTCTTCTGGTCATCAATCATTCTGCCAATGATAACATTTTGTGTTTTAAATAGAGAGTGATGATTTTACCGGGAGGGACACCGTGGTGCTGGTGAAGGCGGATGAGGCGATTATGTCTCACAGAGTCAGGAGTCGCCACCAATAGTTATCTTCAGTTCTTAGGGTGAATCATGAAGGTTTTCTAATATTGACTCAAGAATAATCCCGCTTTGTTACACAATATTTGAGGTGGAAACTGTTAGCATGAAATTCGTTCCACAACAAACATTTCTCCCTCCAGTACCTACAGAAGCCCTTCCTTTGTGGCCTTAAATGGAGCCTTCCTTGCAGTCTGGTTCTTTGACATGCCACTCTTAACGGCCCTCCATGCCCTTCCTTCTCCTCTGACTGTTATGACTGTTCTTGCCTTCATATATGGTTGCAATATGATAGTAACTTATGGCCAGCACAAATAAAAGTCTGTGAATGGGATGCCAATGATTAGACAAGGAGAGGTATAGACTTTTTTTAAATAAATTAAACATTTTGTTGATTAGTAGTGGACCAAGTCTCCAGGCTTTACAACTTGGACTTGGCACGCTAAACTAACTGGCTGATATGTTTAGAGTTATAGCAAATATCTTTTATTATTATTTTTAATCTGGGGTAGATGGTAGGGACCCGTAAATATTTGTTAATTGATAGAATCAATTTCCCAAATGTATGTGTTCCTTCTTAAACAATTACCAATATTTACTTTGTTAACTTTGTGTCAAATATACTTCATCTTAGTATATTAATGTGTTTTATATATAAAATTTACTTTAAAATTTCCAAAGTTTCAAATAAGATTAAGACAGGAGTACTATTAGCAGACATAATCTAAAAATAGAATTTAAAATTTTGTTTGTGAATAAGTTTAAGTTATATAAATGCCATGTTAAGTGTTAGAAATCAATGAGTGATAAGGTGGTATAATTTATTTATCTGGAAGTTTCAATTATTATTCAGATGGTAATTCTAAAAGAAATGTATCTTTTTACTGGGAAATCGGAAGATAAAATATGAAGAAACTGTGTGCTTTTAAACAGTTTTTACAAAAAAGCATAAAATTAAAAAAACCTAACATACAGATTTCATGATTACATTTTAAAATATTGACTCACCTGGGGTTAAATCTTATTTTCTCTGAATCAGTCCCCTGGATATTCTGACATTAGAAATTGTAGCAAAGACTTCAAATTGTTTTGCTTTTAATGGATAGGAATTTGGAAACTGAAATAAAAGCTTTTCTTCAAAGCCCTTGAAGCATGAAGCTATAATAAATTCAATCTTACTTACAGGATGCTCTCTCAATGCTGATTTATAGGAAGTTACATTCACTCAGTTTATAAAATTATGATTTTAATGAGTTTGAGTTTTCCCAAGGACTTTTCAAAATCCATGTCCTTTTGGATGGAAAACTTGTCATGTGATTGGTATTTCACTTATGTGGTTTCTTAATGTTCTTAATAGTATGAGTGATTGACACACTGCTGTCCTACTTGTGATGTATTGCCCCCTCCAAGTAATGTTCCTACCTCAGGTATGCGAGATAGCTCATGTTTTCATATCTCATGTATCAAAAACATACTACTCAATGAACCAAAGTAAGGTCACCTTTATTTTGGTTTTTCCATTGCATTTTAAAATTATGAAATGCTGGAGCCAGCCCTGATGGCCTAGTGGTTAAAGTTTTGGCACTCTCACCAGTATGGCAGCCTGGGTTCATTTCCCGGTCTCAGAACCACGCCACCTGTATGTCAATTGCTGTGCTGTGGTAGAAGCTCACATAGGAAGAACTAGAAGGACTTGCAACCAGCATATACAACCATGCACTGGGGCTTTGGAGAGAAAAGAAAAAACAGAAGAAGATTGGCAACAGACGTTAGCTTAGGGCAAATCTTTCCCTGAAAAAAAAAAAGAAATACTAGGAAAAAATTAATTCTAGAAGTAAATATAACAAATACTTGTAAACTCAGCACTTAGTTTTAATAAATATTAGCATTTAAAAATATTTGCTTCAAACTCTGTTTCTGAATTTTCATGTTTGTTTTTGTGTTTTACTATGTATGTATCTAAAAGCAATGTATTATACTTTCACAAGTTTTAAAATTTTATATAGATTCACACTATATGTATCTTACTGTGATCTGATTTTTTAAAAATGTCCATTTGATAGATATAGGGCTAGTTCATTTATTTCCATTTTGTAATATTACATTTATACATGAAGCACAAATTATTTAATGTATTTCTCTGCTTGTGGACATTTAGGTAATTCGTAATTTTGTGATTAAATCAATACAACACTGATTTGTACCTGTGTGCTTTGCACTTGTCAGGTTTTTTTTAAGGGGTTGCAGTGGCGGGTTCTGTTCCTAGAAGTGGAATTTGGGAAATACGTATATGCTGTCCCCTTCCTTCCAAAGTAATTGTAACAATTTCCATTCCAAGCAGCAGCCTTTGAAAATTATCGTTTCCAAATATTCTTGACAACATTTGATTCTGGCAGACTTAACATTTTGCCAATTTGAAGACTGGTATCCTTATATTGTTTTCATACACGTTAGCCTGATTACTTATAACTTTGAGAATATATATATATATATATATATACACACATTTATAGTGTCATCCAAGTTTTTATTTATCTAAATTATACCTATTCAAAACTTCATTCATTTTATGTTTCTTGTGAATGTTTTATATACTCCTTATATATTCAATATACAAATCCTTCGTCGCTTTTACACTTGCAATTATTTTTTTCACATTATTATTTTTTACTTCACTGGTAGTTTATTTTGCTCTTCAAAATATTTTTATTTCTATGCTATCAAAGTTATCAATATTTCCCTTAATCTTTGTTCTTTTGTAAGTTTTGTGTCTAAAAATCTTTCCCTGGGGGCTGACCTAGTTGCATAGTGGTTAAGTTCACGTGCTCTGCTTCGGCAGCCTGGGGTTCCTGGGCTTGGATCCTGGGCAAGGACGTAAACACTGCTCATCAAGCCATGCTGTGGTGGCATCCCACATATAAAATAGAGAAAGATTGGCACAGATGTTAGCTCAGGGCCAATCTTCTTCACCAAAAAAATAAAATAAAACAAAAAATCTTTCCCTGACCCAGTGTCATATTGTTATTATCCTATATTTTCTTTTAAAAGATTTAAAGTTTAGATTTTCACATTCATAAGTTAAATTGAGTTGGAACCAATTTTTTAATAATGTGTGAAGTAGTGTTTTAATTTATATTTTTCCACATAGAAACATATTGTCCCAGCACCATTTATTTAAAAGTTCCCAATGAGTATTAATGCTATGTCTGCCATATACCACGTCACCTATATGCCTGTCTGTATGGATCTGCTTCTGAGTCTTCAAAGGGTACTACCATCAGACTGTCAGCTTAGGTTCCTGATATGTCTGGGAATTAATAATTATTTTCAGATTGTTGACTTGTGGCTGGATTGCTTGGCACTGACTTCTTCAGGTGTTTCTCAGTTCCAGCTTGTTCTGTTTCTGGTTTATTTTTGTCCACTTTATTTTTGAGCTCAGTTAAATTTACTTCATTTTATTCTTTCATATTTTTGTTCATTAGCATGAATCAGAAATCTTATATTACTGCTAGAACCCAAATTATGATCACTTGAGGCTGACCCCAGATGAGTACTGTCATATATTAACCCCTGCTTGTTCTGTAAGAACATCTAAATAATGCACAGAAATGATCTTCCACCCAGCCCCCTTGTCTTACTTCTACACATTCCTCTTGTGGCATTCGTGCTTTGTTAGACATGCTGTTCTCTGCTAATGACTGCCATGGTCCTCACCACTCTCTGGGAGAAAGGACAAAACACACTGTGCTCTGTTTACTGAGCATGCTCAGTTTCTCACCGCACTGCCAAGACTAATCGGTCATGGTTAGTGATAATTCACTGAAGTTTCCAAGAGAAGGAAAGAGACCTTCACAAGTCTGTGATCATGACTTGGGGTTTCTTTTCAGGCCACTTCCCTGCCTCACTCTGGGTTTAACTCTGTGAGGGGAGGGCTGTCTTATTCTCCACCACAGAAGTGGTCAGCTTATCTCCATGCCAGGGAGTCCAAGACAGGAGCTCTGACTGCCGGAAAGAGGAGAGATTTGCAGTCTCAGGTTTGCCCCTTTAGTGCTATCTTCCTGCTCCTTAGCTGACTTTCCTCCGGGATGATTGGTCTTCGGTAATCCACTGCACTTGAAATTGTATATTTCCTATTGCTGGTGTAACAAATGACCACGAATCTAGTGTTTAAAACAACACAGATGTATTATGTTACAGTTCTGGAGGTCAGAAGTCCAAAAGTGGGTTTCAATGGGCTAAAATCAAGGTTTCATAGGGCTGCATTCCGTCTGGAGACTCTAGCAAAGAATCCATTTCCTTGCATTTTTTCAGCTTCTAGAAGCCACTTGCATCTCTTGGCTTTCAGTACCTTCCTCCATCTCCAGATTCAGCAATGGAGTCTTTCTGACACTCCTCCATTGGCACATCTCCTTCTTTGGTTTTTCTGCCTCTCTCCTCTACATTTAAAGGACCCCTGTGATTTCATTGGCTCTGCCCTGACAATCCAGAATAATTTCCTTGTTTTAAGGTCAGCCAATTAGCAACCTTAATGCCCCTCTGCCACGTGACATAACGTATCCATAGTTTCTGGGGATTCAGGCCTGGACGTGTTTGGGAGCCATTATTCTGCCTACCATAGAGACAAACCCTGCTATATGCCCAGGATTATCATGCCTTAAAAAGCCATCAGAATATAACAGTTTAGTATCAGTTCATTCACCAAATGCTATGTTATTTATCTTAAATATCTTTACATGTGAGACATCCCTTGCTCTGTTCAGGGTGGGCTGAATAAACTGCAGTCTACCTGCTATAGAATGTGGCCATAAGATGAAGGGAACTTCCGGTCATTATGTCTTTCAGATTTCAGAGTCTCCTCACCTATTGCCTGCAGGCAGCTGCTTGGTCAAGGGAACATCCTGTACACGCCTCCTGAGAGCAAGACACAACATACAGGTAAAAGCAATCTAGACCCACTTTTAGGAAGTAACTGTGTCTCTATCAGAAATAAGTTTTGCAGAGACTTAGAATTCCTAACAACACACCCAATTTAGGACTCTAAACTGAAGGACCAGCCATTATCTTGGTAGTATTTATGTTTGAGTTAATTACTTGCATCCAGCTCTTCCCTAAAGACATGAGTGCTTACTTGCTCTTTCTCTCTCTTTTCAAAGATAGATATTCTAAATTGTCCGTTTTACATGTTATTTCTTTTTATTTTTTACAGAACAATAGGAAAATCTGTTCCAGACTTAAATTTGTCTCCATTTTACTTTATTTTTTTTAAGATTGGCACCTGAGCTAACAACTGTTGCCAATCAATTTTTTTTTCCTTTCTGCTTTTTCTCCCCAAATCCCCCCAGTACATAGTTGTATATTTTAGTCTTGGGTCCTTCTAGTTGTGGCATGTGGGATGCCACCTCAGTGTGGCCTGAGGAGTGGTGCCATGTCCACGCCCAGGATCCAAACCAGCGAAACCCCCAGGGGCCGGCCTCTAAGTCTCCATTTTAGAAGACAGAAAACAACTTGCAACATTTAATGACGGTGTTTTGTGTTTAAAAATTATTGAAGTCTTTTTTACAGCGTACTCAATACATATCATACTCTCACTACCCATAGCTTTGATGTTTATATGTGATAGATTTTTCCAAGACTTCCTGAATTTTAAAATATTTGCTTTTTTGTCCAACTGTTTCCAGACTTTAGGCTCTGAAAATGTCGTCCACTTCTATCCTACCTTACATTTCTTTACCTTAAATATTACTAAAAATAACTTGCCAATGGGTTGACACAATTTTTGTCTTCCATCTCCTCTAAGCCCCTCTAATCTTTTCTGAAGTTTATGTAAGTTTCTCTCACATCATACAATGTTTCTCTCTCATTTTCAGCTTCTACTCAAGCAAATACATTTCATTCATTTAATGCATTTTTTTTCCCTTAATGCCCAGCCCAAGCTATTACCTTTTGTCATATTAAAACCAATATTGGGAATACACACCAAGAATATATTTGATCTATTTGCTTTTCTCTTTTTTTCCTCCCACATATTATAAATTATAAAGAACAGTTTACCTTGTCTGAAAATATAAATCCCATGGGGACAAGAATGGCATCTTTTTTACATTCTGTAACCTTCAGACAATCGTGTATAGAAAATGTTGAAGTGCTCAATTAACAAATGAATCAAAGCACTACCATTTCTTTCTTAAATGTCACATATTTTTACCCAGCTAAAAATATTTTTCTGTGGTCTTGGCATTTCACATGTGACATGGCATCTGCTCTAAAAGCAACAATAGAGTTATAACAGACCTCTCAACTGCTATTTTCGGTAAACTATTTTGTCATCGTAAAATCTTTTGTTAAAATGCAAGAAAAGGTAATTATTCTTTTTTTCTTAACACTTTTGTGAATAAAAATGCAGTGTACTTATAATAGAAAAATTATCATTGAACTGTCTAATGAGGTTGAAGCAAAGGCATTTTAGTAATGTGTTAATCCTCTTGAGACCACTTTATACTTTTTTCACCCAGGTTATTTCTGCCTCAATAACTTAAACATTGCTGTTCTGACCATAATCTGTCCCTCAGGCTTTTCTTCTAAGGGGGACAAATACATAATCACTTCCTTTCCTGTTTAAATAGAAACTTGGCACTGCAGATGTATGTGAATAACAGATGACCTAAACTGCCACTGGGAAGCCTGGCATGATGGAATCAGACCTAGGAACAGGCAGTGACATTTGCCCAGAGAATTTACTAGATTAAAACCCAGGCCCCCCAAGTATTTCAGTCACAGATCATCACGGATCATCAAATTAAATAAAAATCAAACAATTAAAAGTGATCAACTTCATTTGTATATGATACCAGATAAATGCCTGGATTACTTTTCCTTCCATAAAATTAACGAGTTGGTTAATTAATTAGTTAGTTGTTTGCCAAACTGTAGGAACAGAATACAATTGATCTCAGAATTATGATTATAGAGATAAGAAAAGTGAAGAGGAAATAAATTGAAGTAATTAAACAGATAATTATCTGCAGAAAAGCAATCAGTTTCATACCTGAATCCTGAGGATGTGTCAATATCAATGTAGTTTGCCAAAGAAGTTCTCGGTTTATAGTTTACAAAATTATCATACTTGCTCTAATTTTTCTCTTTTTAAACAGCAAAACTAAAAATGAGGATCATTTTATAATAATCCATTTAATAATTTATAATAATCCATTTTAATAATAATTAAATCATTTTTAATAATTATTGATCCTCATTTTCTACATTTCAAAATTATAAAATCTTTCCTTTGATTTATGTGTAAGTTGCCTTCCTGAAGTGTTACACACACGAGCATGGGTATTTCTATTGTAACATTTTCTGGGTTTATTTCCTCTTTAAAATCCATGCAAATAGTTTACTCTACTCCATAATTTAGCTATATTTATGCTTCTATGAAAATACTGTTTTTCCCTCAAACTTTGAGTAAAATTGATTCTCAAGGAGTGTGCTCCTGGTTTACGCTGTGACCTTGCCTTCCACCTTCGCACAACCTAGGGCAGGTTTCTCAACTGGGCTCTTTCTCAGCAGAGCCCTCAACAAATGAGCCTGCTCTCTCACCCTAGGGGTCAGAGGACCAGGGCAATCAGCCTAAGTTTGACTGGCTTTGGAAAATGGAGCCAGACAGATGAGGAAGCTGCAGTTGGTTTTCTATTTAAAGGTTTGCTGCTTCCCTTTGGGATATCTAACAGATAATTAAAATGATCATTTATACACAAAACAAATTCTTGATTTACCTATCCTTTCAAAGATCTCCTCCTCTCCTGGATTTCTATAGCTGAGTCAGCAGAACCGCTCAAACAGGGTCTCTCTCTTCCCCTGACATCCACATCCAAGCCATCTGCAGATACCACATCCTGCATCTATCCACTTCTCTCCATTCCCCCTGTTACCACCTAATCCAGCAACCTGAAATACCCTTCCTCCCTCACTTTGCTCAGGTCCCTTCTCACATGTGGAGTCTCCCTCAGAGACGCTTCCCTGACCATCCTTTCTGGAGTAGCACCCCCACTCATCCTCTTCTATCTCCTTGCTTTTATTTCATGTTCTTGATAATAAACACCTTCCTAATTCATCTCATGGTTTCCACATTTGCCACCTTACAAAACATGGTCTTCTTAGCTTCCAGAGTGATCTTCCACTAAATAAAGAACAAAATCCCAAACTCTTGTTGTGGCCGTTACTGAGCTGGCTCTTTATCCTGGTTTTGATTTGCTGCTTTCTCAGAGATGTCTTCCTTAAGTCTTCCCTAAGAGCAGTGTCCCTAAGACACCCGTCTGTCTCTGCCCCAAGTTACAGTGTAAAACTTCACCATGCTTTATTTTCATTATAGCTCAAATCCTAATCTAAATACCTGGCATTTTGTTTTGTTTCATTATTTAATTTTGTAGTTTTTGGCTCTTCAAAGGGAATAAAAGCCTTGTTTGTCTCATTCAACACTGCAAATCCATTGCCTAGTACAGTATCTGGCTGGCAATAAGTGTTTAATAAATATCTGTTGAATAAATGTATGAACAATTTGACCATAATTCTAGGAAGCAGGTAGAGAATGTCCTTTAAAAGTGGTTCAGGAACACTACAAGACTCAACCATAAGAGTAGAAAACAAAGCAGAAAAATGGCTTATTACATTTTTTTTCACCTTGAAAATAGAGGAGTGGATTAAAAAACCACTAAACTCTGTTCGAGATTTATGCTCTAATCTCATGATATTAAAAATATATAAAGTACTTACATTCAAAGACTACCACATATGTAGGTTTTTCTTTTAAATGTTGGCAATTAGCCTTGTGTGAGACTCATAACCCATGTTACAGATGAGGAAACTGAGGCTCAGAGATTTGCCAAGGATACATAGCCAGTTGCAGAGCTGAAAACTGAACCAAACTCTTCTAAAAGCTATGTTCTTTCTATGACATCATACACTAACAAGATTTTGATTCCTGTAGCCATGAGAGACTCAGGATTGCTTTGGGCCACAGCTTCTTGCACAAGAAAGAGTGAAAACTCGCCTTGTTTTATAGGGTGGTACCGGTTCAATCAAGATGATGTGCCTGCTGCCCACAGGGTGTGTTTGCTCACCCAACAGGCACGATGGATACAGAACGTCTTTGAAATCCATAAAACACCACATAGAATATGATTACTTTCAAAATAATCAGGGTAAGTTAAAATTAAAAGTTCTATATTATCATCTAACTTAAAGCTGTAATTGAATTTATCGTAAAATCTAGAATAAGTGCAGATGTAACCAAACATTTTTATTTTAATGAATCAACTTATGGTATATGCATACAAAGGCGTTTTGGCCTTACAGAGGCTGTGGGTATCATAACTGCCATAACTCCACCACTGTATTCTGGGGTTGAATGGGAAGCACTAACCTTGGAGAGGTTTTTGGGTGACTTTGAAATATTTCTTGCTTAGGAATGTTTAGAATCCTTTTATAGCATTCTTTTTTTTTTTTTTTAAAGATTTTATTTTTTCCTTTTTCTCCCCAAAGCCCCCCGGTACATAGTTGTATATTCTTCATTGTGGGTCCTTCTACTTGTGGTATGTGGGACGCTACCTCAGCATGGTTTGATGAGCAGTGCCATGTCTGCGCCCAGGATTCGAACCAACGAAACACTGGGCCGCCTGCAGCGGAGCGCGCAAACTTAACCACTCAGCCACGGGGCCAGCCCCCCTTTTATAGCATTCTTAATAAGTTTGGTGGATATTATGATACTCCATTAATGTTACTTGACTCCCACAATAGCAACAGGGTATGCACTCTAGAATTTCACTTCATTCTTTGTGAAGAGGTACACAAAAATATACTGAGTCAGGGCCGGCCCGGTGGTGCAGCAGTTAAGTTTGCACGTTCTGCTTCTCAGCGGCATGGGGTTCATAGGTTTGAATCCTGGGTGCAGACATGGCACCACTTGGCAAAACCCATGCTGTCGTAGGCATCCCACATATAAAGTAGAGGAAGATGGGCACGAATGTTAGCTCAGGGCTGGTCTTCCTCAGCAAAAAGAGGAGGATTGGCAGATGTTAGCTTAGGGCTAATCTTCTTCTTCAAAAAAAAGAAGATATATACTCGGTCAGCAGTAAGGACATTGATCTCCATTAGTAATTTTATGTAAAGCCTTTAACTATAAAAGCAAGTGACATAATTATAGCACCATTTCTTGAGCACTTGGTATATGCCAGATATTTACATACACTATTGCCAACATTCCTACCAGCCATGCAAGATAGATATTTCTAAATGTTAAATGATTTGATTGAGGCCAAACAGCTAGCAAAATTGGAGAACTATAATTTTAACTCTGTCCTTTCTGATTCCAAAGTCCTACTTTTTCTCCCATTCCACATAATCTCATTCATCATTCATAATGCCTATCATATAGCAGTTACTATTTGAGGTATTGAATAAAATAAAGTCACCATTTTTATGGGGCTTATAGTTTAGCTGAGCAGAAAGGACATATGCCAATATATCACATAACATAATATAACATAACATTAGTATAATATTAGATATGTAGTTATATCGGCTATAAAATAAAAATAAAACAGGGGAATGAGCCAGGAAAGAGTGTTTGGCAATCACATCAGAGAATGTCATGAGGCTGGACTGTTTAGGACTTTGTTGGCCATAAGAAGGGTTCTGGATTTATCTATCAAAAGTTTCCTTTAAAAATAGGAACTAAGGGCCTGCCTTGTGGTGTAATGGTTAAGGTGAGTGCTCTGCTTAGGCAGCCTGGGGTTTGCAGCAGAGATCCAGGGCGCAGACCTACACACCACTGATCAAGACATGCTGTGACAGCATCCCACATGCAAAATAGAGGAAGATTGGCAACAGATGTTACCTCAGGGCCAAACTTCCTCACCAAAAAAAGAAAGAAAGAAACTAATAGACCACATAATCCAGGTAGAGTTATACAGACATCTCCAATAATATATTCTACTTTTGACAGAATTAATTAAATCATTAATTTACATATTCTTTCAGGAATAGTTTACAGAGAACATTCTACATATCAAACATGGAGTTGGTGCTGAGATTAAAAAGATGGCCAAGACATAATTCCTTCCCTCAAGAGGAAGGCAGAAAGGGAAACAGAGAAACTCATTCATAAATTTTATTTGAAACATGAAATTCATTCAAAAACGTTTAATGAGATCCTTGTATGCCCAGAATCCAACCACAGTGTGAGATACTGAAAATACATGAGAAGGTATGACCTCTCGAGAGGGGAGTCTGGAGAGAGCTACAGAGCTGTCTTCAGAGGAGACATATCATATTGCTCCTGAAGGGTGAGTGAGAGTTCACCACACAAAGACTAGAAAGATGGTCTAAGTCGAGAAGACGGCAAATAGGAATGCAGGGAATTGGTATGTTCGAGAACAGTGAGAAGACCCAGTTGCTGGAACGCAGGGTGTAAGAGAGGCAGGGGCAGGAGATAGAATAATGGGTGAGCCTCGACTCTGACAGATAAAGGTATTTAAAGCGTGGATTCAGTTGGTAGACTGTGATAAGGGACACGTTTAGTCTCCTTCTCTGTTGTTTTCATGAAGAACTTCCACTGTCCTCTCACCCCACCCCTTTCACACTTCTCTCCAGAAGAGGAAGACAAGCTCAAGGGAAGATGAATTTGGGGAGGGAACTGAACCTGAGAAGTTCAGACACACTGCTCCTCCACGGGAAACTCACAGAAGCACACTCCATCTGCTCCTGCTTCTTGGTCCCCGGGTCTGAAATCCTGTCTAATTCGGGGGTGAAGCTTTAGAAAGACTATTTGCCATGGATCTAAAGTCACATCCCTCAATCAGCTTTATCGCTAGTAAAGGTGACATTTCCATGCCCTGCAGTCTGTCTGACTTCCATACTTTCTCAATTGGTTTCTGATTTGGAAGAAGTGCAAATTTACTTATTGGCTTTCCTAAAACTCCAGCACACCTGTGGAAGGCAGAATCATGGTCCCTGTCCTACTCACCTGAACCTATGAATATGTTACCTCATGTGGCAAACGGGACTTTGCAGATGTGATTAAGGTTAAGGACCTTGAGATGGGGAGATTATCCTAGATTACTCCAGTCTAATCACATGAGTCCTTAAAAGCTGAAAGTCCTTCCAGCTGGGTCAGAGAGAGACGCGAGGATGGCAAGAACGATCAGAGAGATGCAGCATGAGACAGATCTGACCAGTCATTGCTGGCTTTGGAGATGCAGGAAAGGAGCCACAAACCGAAAAATGTGGGCAGCTTCTAGATGCTGAGAACAAAATCCCGGCCAACAGCCAGCGAGGAAATGAGGACTTTGGTCCTACAACCACACAGAACTGAATTCTGCCAACAATTCAATTGAGCAGGAAATCAGCTCTCCCCTAGAGTCTAAAGGAAGGAACATAGCTCAGCTAACACCTTGATTTTATCCCAGTGAGACCAGCGTCAGACTTCTGACCTACAAAACTGTAAGGGAATCGTTTGCATTTTTTAACCCACTCAGTTTGTGGTAATTTGTTATGGCGGCCGTAGAAAACTAATACAACATCACAAGGAGCCAATAGAGGGTTCTTTTGTTTGTTTGTTGTTTTTAAATTGAGATATAATTGGAATACAACATTGTGTAGGCTTGAACTGTACAATGTGTTGGTTTGATACATTTATATATTGCAGTATGATTGCAGTAGCTGACTCCTACATCGTGTCACAGAATTATCATTTCTTCTATTTTTTTTTTGAGGAAGATTAGCCCTGAGTTAACATCTGCTGCCAATCCTCCTCTTTTTGCTGAGGAAGATTAGCCCTGAGCTAACATCCGTGCCCATCTTCCTCCACTGTGTATGTGGGACACCTACCACAGCATGGCTTGCCAAACAGTGCCATGTCTGCACCCGGGATTTGAACCAGCGAACTCTGGGCCACCAAAGCAGAATGTGTGCACTTAACTGCTGTGCCACCAGGCCGGCCCAGAATTATCATTTCTTGTTTGTGCTGATAACAATTAAGATCTGGTCTCTTAAGGAGCCAGTGGAGGTTTTAACACAAAAGTGATGACATGCTCAGATGGGAATGGCAATTCCGATGGCCAGCAGAGTCTAAGTTTGAAAACATTTGTAAGAGACCATTGGCAGCATTTGGTGATGGGATGCAGGGCAGTGAAGGAGAAAGGGTATTTCAACTTGGGAATTGGACGGATGTCCACACCATTAACCAAGATTGAGATGCCAGAAAGAGAAATGAGTTTGCAAGAAGAAATCATGAACTCAGCATTGATTTATTAAGATTGAGGTATATAAGGCCTCTAGGACATTCGGACAACAAATTTACAAGTTGTTGCAAACAAGTACCCAAAGCCGAGACAGTGAATGCCTTGGGAGTGGATAAGACGACGCAAAGTGAGAAACATTTTAAACTGTACTGATTTGGACCACGAAAAAATTATTTTAAACAATTTATGTATTTTTTTCACTACTAAACCGATCATCTACAAACATATGTAAAGAAAATACGGCCAAACTCAACTGTGGAAATATACAGATGACTTTCTACAGGTAACTTGAGAAGCCTGTTCAGTTTCAGGCCATATCCTGGACATGGCCTGACGTTTTTATTTTTTATCAGCATTGTAGTTTTAGCCCTTTAAATCATCTGTAAGAAGTTGAAAACTGTTCACAGAATTCCACAGATAATCCCCCCGTGCGCCACTCCCAGAATCACACACCTGACGCCGTTTTTGAATCACACAAGTGTTGAATCAAACCGTTGTCCACATTTGACGATTATCGTGTTTCGGCTTTTCCCTTATGCATTGCTACTGAGGAAAATATTAGTAAGTAATTCCCTCGTAGCTTAAAGGGTATTGTCCACAAGATTGCAGTTTAACCCTCACCTTCCCCTTTAAATTCCATTGTTCTTAGAAAGTGTGTTTGGATAACAGTTTTTTCTAAACTTAAAGTTGGAAATTATATTTATTTGATCTCTGTGAGGCCTATCTTAGCTTCATATAACCAAAAACACCAACATAAGTCTTATCTCTGAGTTTCACCATAGGGAATTATATTGAGGGCTAAATAACCAGCAGTTCTCAGGCAGAACCAGCACTTCAGATTGGTCAGATCATTTCTTTCACATAGTTGAACTTGTGTAAATGACCCAAGGCATAAACCTTCTTAAAAACAGATGAAATTTTTTTCTTTTTTTTTTAATTGAGGTATAATTGACACACAACATTTTGTTAGTTTCAAGTATACAACATAGTGATTCGATGTTTGTATATATTGTGAAATGATCACTACAATCAGTCTAGTTAACGTCAGTCACCGTACACAGTTAACAAAATTATTTTTCTTGTGATGAGGATTGTTTAGATCTACTCTCTTAGCAATTTTCAAATATGCAGTATAGTATTATTAACTATAGTCACTATGCTGTACATTCCAGCCCAGTAACTTACTTAGTTCATAACTGGAAGTTTGTACCTTTTGACCCCCTTCACCCACTTCTCCCACCCCCTACCTCAAAAAACAGATGACATTTTGAAAAGTTTTTTTAAGCTTTTTATTTTTAAATAATTATAGACTCCAGGAAGTTGCAAAAATAGTATAGATAAGTCCCCTGTGCTCACCACTTAGCTTTCCCTAATGGTAACATCTTACATAACCATAATACATTTTGCAAAACCAAACAATTGACATCGACACAATACGATTAACTAGACTACAGGCTTTACTCAGATTTCAGAGGTTTTTGAATGTGCTCTTTTTGGACGGGGGGACATATGTGTCAATATAGTTGTACGAATTTTATTACATGTGTAGACTCACATGAGCCCCACCTTATTCAAGATACAGAACTCATCACAAAAGATCTCCCTTGTGGCACCCTTTATAGTTTCATCTCCTCCTTCACCAACACTTGGCAACCATTGATCTGTTCTCCATTCCCATAGTTTTGTCATTTCAAGAATGTTGTATATGTGGAATCATACAGTATGTCACATTTTGATGATGGCTTTTTTTATTCAATAATTACCTTGAGATTCATTCATGTTTCTGCATATAACAATAGTTTGTTCCTTTTTATTGCTGAATAGTATTCCATGGTGTGGATTACCACAGTGTGTTTATCCTTCACTCATTGAAGAACATTTGGGTTGTTTCCAGTTTTGGGCTTTGATAATTAAAACCACAGTAAGCCTTATCTATCAGTTTTTGGATGAGCATAATTTTTTATTTCTCTAGAATAAAAGTCCAGGAGTATGATTCTTGGGTCATATGGTAAGTGTATGTTTAATTTTATAAGTAACTGCCAAACTTCCAGAGTGGCTGTACCATTTCATTCCTATCAGCAATTTATGAGAGATCCAGTTTCTCCACATCCTTGCCAGCATCTGGTACTGTCAGTATTTTTTTATTTTTAGTCATTCTAATGGGTGTGTAGTAAAAAACAGATGGATTGTTAATGGTGCTTTTGGAACTCTATATAGACACTCTCTAAAGTGAACACAATTTCCTATTCCCGTATATGAACATAGTGCTTTAGTTAAGAGGTAAAAAGACAGGAGGCTGGATCTCAGCCCTCCATTTTCAAGTGAAAATGAGCACAAAAGCATTGGAAATGTAAGACCATCATCAAACACAAAAGCCTGGTTATTTATAACAGACTCCATTTTGGAATCCTTGTGGCCAGTTTCAGGGGAGAGCAGAATAGAAGTCATGGTTTGCTATCTGCCTTGATCTGATTATCAGTTTTCAAACAATAAGGAACCCTTAGAAGCCTTTTCCAAAGAGTTCAGCACGCTTGCACTAGAGAATGGTAAGATCTAGGGTGTCTTCTTGGTCCAAAAACTCATGGTTACCTTATTTACCAAGAGAAACAAAAATAGCCATTAAAAATGAAGTTAAATACCACCAGTTTTCTCTACTAAATGATGTTTAACTACATTATTGAAAAGTTAAAGGTCATGGATTTTTAGATATGCTGTCACTTTTAATCACATATATGTGTCATTTCTTTTGTCTATCTACAAAATTAATTAATGAACACTTTAGTTACTTAGAACATTACAGCCTGTAGAAATCTTTCCACTTGCAAATGATTATAGCAAATTCCCCAGTGTCTATTCTAAGAACCTGTAGTTCCACAGAATGTTAACAAGCCAAAGAAGAGTTCCATGACCAAAAAATGTTAAATAGCTTCTTTACAGCCAATCTTCTCAAAGTCAGTGTTAAACGGCTGAATGGATGTACAATATAAAACTCCAAGGGATCAACGGAATATGGAGAAATTACCTAAAACTTATTTGTCCAGAGAACCCTTTATTACACTGAACAGCTCAAAGACTATGTTAGAAAATCCGGGATGATATTGATTGAAAATGTGATTAATGCATAAATTATTTCCATATCTCTTAAATTGCTGTTGGAGAGGAAGCCATTAGAGATGCTTTTATTCTTATATGTTTTTTGGATGGTCAACCCCTAAAGAAGTCTAGCTCAGACTAGATGGTTCACATCTTTTATGATTCAATAATTATTCATTGATGTTGAGAAATATTGTTTATGAAAGCCATAATAAGAAAGGAAACAGTGCTATGTGATTTTTAGCTATTTTGTGGCAATTTTAAGGCAGGTCAAAGTTCTCAATGTTGTGCCTTTGAAAGAAGCAAACTTCTAGAAGAGAAAAGGCAGAAAAGCAGGAGTCAAAAGAGCCATGTTGGTGCTGGCCTCGTGGCCGAGTGGTTAAGTTCGCGTGCATCCGCTGCAGGCGGCCCAGTGTTTTGTTGGTTCAAATCCTGGGCGCGGACATGGCACTGCTCATCAAACCACGCTGAGGCAGAGTCCAACATGCCACAACTAGAAGGACCCACAACGAAGAATATACAACTATGTACTGGGGGGCTTTGGGGAGAAAAAGGAAAAAAATAAAATCTTTTAAAAAAGAAAGAAAGAAAAAAAAAAAGAGCCATGATGATGGATTCCTGGATACTTTACTCTTTACACACATCATAATTAAGAGAATAAAAAATTTAATCACAAAGTTGCACTCAAAAGCTCAAATGAGATAATGATTTAAGGAAAATATTAGAGATTTAAAATTATTATTAGCACACATAAAAATATCAACACTGGAAAATAGAAGCTTCATTTTATTAAAGGAGCATTAAAAAAAAAGAAAGAAAAAAAATCTGTGCTATTTCTTCCTCTATGCTCTTGAGTGGAAATTTCGAACTTGTAAGCAGTAATCCTGGGGAATCCTATCTCTCCCTAACAAACCATGTAGAATTACACAGGACTGTTGAAGTCCTTGGAGCAGTAGGGACTTTTGTAAGTCAAGATAAAAATATTGGTCTTTAAGAGGTCTAAAAGCCTCAATGAGAGTATAAATATAAATTTCACCTTCTTGTGTCAGATTATACAATATAGTGGAAAGAGCACGGGCTTTGGATCTATAAAGACCAGAGTTTGGGTAATTTGAACTTATTATGCCTTAGTTTACTCATCTATAAAATGGGTATAATAATATCTAGCCAAGAGGAAGTTTAGAAGATTAAATGATATAATAAAATAAATGCTATTAATGTAATGCCTAGACAATAGAGGGTATACAAAAAATGTTTGTTTCTTTTCTCTTTCTTCACGTGAGAGAATGGCTATTAAGCAATTGTCTGGATAATCATGACAGTGTATGTTTTCTCATTTGATAGAACCATCAGTCATATGAGTGGCCATAAGTTTGGTTGTCTATTCTAAAGTGTTGTACCAGAGGGGAAGGCGGGAGAGAAGAGGGTGAAAGGGGTCATAGGGTTCATGTGTACAGTGACGGACGGTAATTAGTCTTTGGGTGGTGAACATGATGTCGTCTATACCTAAATCAAAATATAATGATGTACACTTGAAATTTACATAATGTTATAAACCACTATTACCTTAATAAAACAAATAATAAAATGTTGTAATTTAAATATTATACCACAGCAGAGTTGAAGTAAAATTTGAGTTTAGGCAATAATCAAGAGGATTTTCAGTTAAACAAATACGTTTCACATCTTTTGTCTAAATCTATTACTTATTTGGAGACTCCTTCCAACCACTGAGAGTTGTAAGGTTAGTGCATCTATGGAGCACATAAAACTTAAGCCATCAATTAGAGTTTTGTGATGTGTTCAGATTACATCCATTTTTGGTTGTAGTTCTTGCTGGGCAGTGAGGAAGGAAAACAGCATGTGTGATATGCATATAGACAGAATCGATGCCCAGAGAAAAATGATAACAATGGCTTTATAAGATGGCATTAATCATTTTTAACATTAATCATAGACACAATAACAAAGATGCTTTTATGCTAGATTCATAGAGAGAGTAGAAGTGATTTGAAAGTATTCACATGAGCTTATACTCAACATATTCTGTTATGGACCATCAATATATAATTGTAAATATGCTTTCTTAAGTGAGTCTGACTGCTTACCCACAGTCAGTCATGAGCTTTGACTTGCTTCTAGTTATGGTGATGGATTAGAAATGATTCTTAACCTATATGGAGCCCAAATAACATGCTATGTCTCAAGATTAGTTTAGGGAAAGGAAGGGAGAAACATTCAATACTAGTTACTAGGGAATTTGCATTCAGTGTTTAGATTAGAAGGGAGATTGTATGCAGCTACTCTAAAGATAATTATGGAAAAGTCAATATGCGTCATCTAAGAAAGCCAAGGCTCTCCATCGAAGGCAACATTGGCTTGCACTACCCAAAGCCTTGGGAACTTGCCGGTTCTGATACGCCAGAAGCCAGCACATTGCCCTGCACATTCCAGACATTTTGCTTTATAAGCCGCCTGAAAGTATAGCTGGAACTCTTCTGTGAGAAGCTCTTACAGGTTAGGGAGCCAGCTCAAACCTTTGCGAGGTCTGTGTACAGTGACAGGCACATCTTTGCAAAGAACCCTTTTGAAATTGGCACGTAAGCCCCTTTTCTTCCAAATAAAATGGAATCACAAATTCAATATTATTTAAGAATTTTAATTCTTCACAGAAATTGCTTATCCTTTGCTTTTAATTTTTAACTCCTGTCTCACTATTTTTACTATTAAGAGAAAAAAATCATGCAAATATAGTTTGAATATATATGTATATATGAATATGTGTAATGAATAATATACAAATGTAGTAGAATATACATTTCTGGAATATATATTTTATAAATATAATTGAATAGATATCACCAGAAAAGAATAATGGAAGGATCCACAGATTGATTTGGAAATCTCAAGAGATTGAATTGATTCATAGCAGATTTATTTATGCAAACATTCCCAAGGATGCATTTGCTGCCTTGGACAAAAGCTATGATAAATTGGAGAATTTATCTTTATCTGGACATTCGTTATTGTGGACATTAAAAGCCATAGTGATATCAATGCTTTTGTCTTTTCTCAATCAAAAATTAAAGTAAGAGACATATAAAACTCTCCTTTCTTAAAATGGGCAGTGTTCGCCTTTTAATTTTCACTGCTTCTTAGCCATTTAGCCATGCCTCATCTGTATTTCTCAGTAATAGGAGTCTGACTCAAATTCAATAAAAAAGTGATTCTTTGAGGAAAAAATATGTACATGTTTTTCTTTTGTTTTATAACAGGATTTTGAGAATTAATCAAAGAAATGTTGCATTGGGTTAGTGAGGCACCATCTGCCCCAACCCCAGAAAAACCATCCCTTGGAGGCAGTCCTGGACCCAAAGTCCAATCTGGGTTTTTATGCTGTGGCATCTGGAAGTCTACAATGTGAATTTCTCAGGTTTCTTACTCAACGTCATCTATGCACTGTATCTTTTAAATAGTAAGCTAACTTCCCCTAAGTTTATCACAACCAGTCAGGAAATAAGAAGGTGCAGATACTTTGCACTGTGTTCTACTCTATTCATCAATATATCTTTGCTTTACCTGCAACAGGACGTTTCTTCTTCCATCAAAATGACAAATGTAAATACTGGTATATTAATACATTTGAACTTCATATACTTTTATATACAATAAGATTAAAATCATCCAAAGTTAGAAAAAGGCAATAACCTGCCTTTTTTCCAAGCAATATGTATACATATACGTAAACATTTTTTGAGAATAGATTAGAAAATATAATTATTTTAAAACATGTTGGAATTTTTTTTTCCGGCAAGGAAAGATTCACCCTGAGCTAACATCTGTTGCCAGTCTTACTCTTTTTTTTCCCTCCCCAAAGCCCCAGTGCATGGTTGTGTATTCTAGTCATAAGTCCTTCTAGTTCCTTCATGTGAGCCACTGCCACAACATGGCAACTGACAGACGGGAGGTGTGGTTCTGCCACCAGGAAGTGAACCTGAGTCACCGAAGCATAGTGCCAAACTTTAACCACTAGGCCATCAGGGCTGGCTCAGAATTTTTTTAAATTTGTCAACTAGTATTAAATTTCCTCAGAGCTGTAATTAGATGGGTCCAGTAAATATTCTCATGAAATGCTTTTATTAGTATTTAACTTTATATATATCTCTCAAATAAATAACCTAAAAGTACTCTAAGTTAATCATATTTGTTTTCCAAGACATATAGGTAAATGAACACTCAATCCTATGGCAACAAAGAGCATTTTACTTCGCATACATGCTATTACTCCTGAGCACCTTCAAACATATGGTGCTTAGGAAACGTTTTGCTAACTTTGTCCCTAAATCATCTCACAGTACTTATTTTTTTTAAGTATTACATTATTTTTTACAGAGGAAAGGGTTTGATCCAGTTTATAGCTCTTTTCCTTTTAATCCTTGGTCTTTTTCCACATTCAATTCTTTAATGCTTATAACACATTTTTCTTCTTTTTTAATCTGGGAAAATTTAGCTTTGGTGCACCATCTGTTTCATAGCGAAGCGCTTGTATTCAGCTTCCCAGATGGGTTGAATAAGAGAAAAAGGTTAAATGACTTAACTTGAATTCACATAGTGAGTCATCTGTCCTCAGCACAGTCATGACAAAGTGAGAGATTTTCAAGGTTTTTCCTTCTTCTTCATTACACTAACTTGGCAATCACACAACTTTCAGCACAGCTTTCTCAAAACAAAACTGAGTAGCAAATATAGTCAATATTGTTGGACAATAATATGGATTTCAAATTTATTTCTAACACACTACTTTTAAATAATGGAAAAAGTAAATGTTTCCTTTTCAAGAAATTAAAACTTAACTTTGTCAATATCATTGCTTCCTAGCTCGTATTCTAATCTCTCTTTTGTCTCCATCCCATCACATCTTTTAAGCTTCTCCCATATTAATCTTGTAACAATATCCCTTTTTTTCCCATCTCTACTGAAGAGTAGGAAGTTCCTTCCTACCAACGGTGCACAGACCGCCAGCTTTCCACAGAGTGCCCGAAATGCACATTCTTCAGTACTTTTCTAGTCTGAAGTGTTAGTACTTCAACACAGCACCAGAGTTTGCATCCCAAAAGAGCTCCCATTATAAGAGAGAGTTAGATCGCAGAAGATGCCTGTATGGATGAAAGAATGTATATTAATTAAATTTATTGCATTTTAATAGTATGAAAAGAGGGTCAAGTTTGATTTATTCACCCTTGACTAAGTTTCACTTGGTGCAGAGTTCTAGTCCAGAAATTGTGAGGAAGTTCAAAAGAAGTAGAGATGATGGTTGACCTTGAGGAATTTGATCTCTAGTAGAAGCCATAATTAAGGTGTCCCCATTTAGGGCAGAAACAGATTATTTTGTTAATGAACCGAATTCTGTGACATTCAATTTAACTGAAATCTGATAGACTGATTTTTTTAGTAAATTGTTCCTCTTAACAATTGATCTAGTTATACATTTCAACATGGTAAAAATATTGGAAGTCACCCTGCCTTAAATGTTTTGTGGCAAGACTGCTATAAAGTCATTAGTCCTACTCGATTAATATGCGGACATGTTTTAATGTCATATATTTGAATCTAAAATGATTCAATATAATACATCTGCTTATTAAGAATCTGAAAAAACTCCTACTTTTAGGGTTAATTTAACTTAAGTAAAGTTTCAAAGAATAAATTAACTTTGGCATAGGGGGCTCACAAACACACCATAAAATAATATATTTATAAAATTTAGCACTATGCTTAGCCCACAATTCAGTGACTCTTCATTACCTTCAGAAGGACTTCGCGGTAGTAATCCCTTCAATAACTCCATCAATCTAGAAAGTTAATCTAAATATTTGCATCATACAAAAGTTATTAATAACAGAAACAATATTAAAGAGACTTTGAACTTCCAAATTTATTTTTGTCTGCATGAGGTTTCAGATGCAGTTACCTCCTCACTGAGCATCACCTTTGAGTGTAATAACTTGCTCTGTTTCTCTCTTCCCAGTTAGATGGTAATCTCTTTAGGGCAAAACTGATCTTTGTTTATTCAGGACTATCTCTGCAGCCCCTAGACTAGTATCTGGAGTATCAAAATATTATTTTGTTGAATTGAGTTACATTGAAGACCATCTGCCTCCCATTTTAGGAGCTCACAGATTATAGCAGAGGCAACATTTAAAGAAATAACTTTAATCAAAGAGAGTAAGAGTTTTCATACCAGTTTGCATAGAGTTGTACAGCCAACACGGAACAAGGGTTACAGAAGAATTCACTAAGGAAAGAGCATGTGACCTGGGTCTTGATGGATGATTGGGTTCATCCAAGTGGAAGGGTGGCCAAGGTACTCAGGGCTGAAGGAACAGACTTGATTTTCAATACATGGAAATGAAAAAAGATTCCCTTTACCTTGTTATCTTCCTCATCTAGCCAAAGAATCGCAAAATGTTGAATGCATTTCTTTCAATCACATATAATTTAGAAAGATGCCAGCGTGACCAGATGGATGGTTTCAAGATTCACACTTTGGAAACACATGGTGCTTTTCTGAGGCAATTGTGTACTGTTTCTTTTAAAATAGCAGAAAGCATATGGGAATAGGATTGGATCTGTCAGCTACTATCCAAAGAATCATGAAGATTCTAAAGTAAATTAAATCAAACCTATAAAGTTGCAAAAATTTTCACAGTGTTTTGAAATTCTAAAATTTTACATTTGTAGATACACGGACATTTAAAAAGAAAAAAATCTACTTTTTTATAAAAACCACAATCCCTGCTAGAGCTGCCAAATTGACGCAAAAAAGAGAGAGACGAGGTCAGTGTAATGACAGAGCCTGGAAGAATTTCATTGATGAACCGTTAAGTATTTCCTCTCTCCACCATATTACAAATTTCTTTTCCTAAGGAAAAAACAGTAGAACAAACTTTGGAACAGTTTGTCTATTTTTCTCCAATATCTCTTTCTTTTCCTAACACAAAGACACAATCAAACAAAAAACATCAAACTTATCTGTATGAAAACACCTGCTTGAGTTTAAATAACTTGGGTGTTACGGTTGTCCATCGCTTTGTGTTGAGGCGTCTCTCCCTGTGCCTTTAAGCAAGCGTGGAGCTGAGTGACTTTACACCAATCCTAACCACAGTGCTTCCATGAATGAGTGTTATAACTATGCCAGACTTACAACTCTACCATATTCTATGTTTTCTATGGCAATTTATCTTTCTCTAAATTATTATTATGGGATTGGAGATGATTAAACTTCAAGGGAGTGACTTCATAGGGCTGAACCCAAGGAATTAAAGGAGCTTTAGATAGCAAACCTCTATTTTAAGAAAACGTTTTTTTTCAAAGAGGATGACTTCCCCTGCCTTTTATCCATGCAGAGTCCTTGATCCCAGATAAAGTAAATGATCTGCTGGTGGCTTTGAAGTCATCAGCTATCCTTCACTCATTCAGGAATGTGCATTACTCTTCTTGACCCCCACATGCATAGAACTTTGCTTCCAAAATCTGTTACATGCCAATATGAATTTGTCAACATTAATTCTAGAATGGTGATATCATCTGTTATTATTCATTATTTATCCAGTCATTCCTTAAACATTTATTGACTTCTGAGAGAGGTGTTATGGGGGCGTTCAAAGATAAATTAGGTAAATATCATGACTTCAGAGAGTTTACATAGTGTTGGGGGGAACTAAGATAAACAAATAGCTATAATGCAAGGAATAAAGTGGGAAATATTGAGATAAAGGTAAAAAGGAAGTGTTATGGGAGTTGAGAAGAGCAATAGGTGGTCATAGATGTTTAATATTTATAGACATTTGGATGATTTTTTTTTCAGGGTGTTCAAAAAAATCCCTTGGCATAGCCAGAATGTTTTAGTTGAAGTTAGCATATTAAATATGCACAACTAGCTCAGGATTTTACATTTCAACATGATACTAAGTCATCATCATTATCATCATCATCATCCCAACTTACTGGCAACTCCTTCCTACACTTTATCATAACTACAGGCACAACTAGAAAGTGATTAAAAGATAGCATGTACCTATAGTTTTTAAAATTTTTTTAATGCTTGCATTTCTAATCCTATTTTTATGTAGCTGAAACTCCAATAGAAGCTATTTTGGGGGGGGGGAGGTTTTGGGGTTTTTTTTTTTTTGGTGAGGAAGATTGGCCCTGAGCTAGCATCTGTTGCCAATCTTCTCTTTCTGCCAGAAGGAAGAATGGCCCTGAGCTAACATCTGTGCCAGTCTTCCTCTACTTTACATGGGATGCCACCACAGCATGGCTTGACGACAGGTATGTAGGTCTGCATCTGGGATCTGAACCTGTGAACCCCTGGCTGTGGAAGCAGAGTGTGTGAATTTAACCACTACACCACTGGGCTGGCCCCAATAAAAGCTATTTTTAAAATTAATTTTTGATATTGGTCTCAACTTTAGAGGCACAGTATTCTCAACATATGTGGTTTTAATGGTATTTGGTTATCAATAGATAAGCTCCATTTATGTTTTCAAATTTACTATTCTAAATTGCATCAGAAACTGGAAAGCTTGAAATTTGGTATTCTAAGAAGCTGCCAACTCTTATGTTAATATAACTTAAAAATATTGACAGGCCCGCCTGGTGGCACAGCAGTTAAGTTCGCATGTTCTGCTTTGGTGGCCCAGAATTTGTCAGTTTGGATCCCGGATGTGGACCCTACGCACCACTTGTCAAACCATGCTGTGGCAGGCGTCCCACATATAAGGTAGAGG
Source organism: Equus przewalskii (assembly GCF_037783145.1). Lineage (NCBI taxonomy): Eukaryota > Metazoa > Chordata > Mammalia > Perissodactyla > Equidae > Equus > Equus przewalskii. The sequence continues at coordinate 52,444,907 of NC_091846.1, forward strand.
AAGATGGGCACAGATGTTAGCTCAGGGCCAGTGTTCCTCAGCAAAAAGAGGAGGATTGGCGCTAGATATTAGCTCAGAGCTAATCTTCCTGAAAAAAAAAATTGAAAGCATATTTATTTGTTAATTTCTTTGTATTATGGCAAAATTGAGGTGTTTCCTAAAGTAGTATTGAGTAGGAAAGAAGAAGCAGAATTATCGCTAATGAAACTAAGATGATAGCTAGGGAAACGGACTTTGAGAGTGGACGACAAAGTAAGAGGTGGAGGAATAAAGCCTCAAAGTCAGTAGTCAAGAAGATGAGGAACAAAATCTTACTTGGTGACAGATTGAGAAGACAGTTCAGAAACAGGCAGTCTTCGAGTTTCTTCACATGCTGTCTGGTTTGTGTGGCTCAGGCAGTCATAGTAAATTGATTAAGCTTCAACTTTGGATCTATGTCCATTTAGTTTCTGAACAAATATACTCCAGGTAGTCCTACCACCAAGCATTTATATAATAATATTTGTCATCACTCATGCTATTTCGATTTCAAACTCTTCAGCGTATTTCAAGAAATAAAGAATGAGTACCAAGTATTGGAGCCAGGTTTAGCCAGTTACTATCCTCTTACCACGACTGTGTAAAGACATCACCTCCATTTCCCAAGTTTCCCAATCAAATTGTAGTGTGTGATTATGAATTTAGTGAATTTGCTAAGTCAGAGGCTCTCGCCAAAAAATAAAATTAGTGTTATATTAATGAAGACGTTATATCTAAATTCCAACATTAAATAAAACATACTCCACAGAAAGCAATAACTTCAAGCATATGCTTTGTCAGTAAAAAAAAGAGCATTTAAACTCCAAATTTCTAGTGGCTGTGCCAAAAACAGTTCAGCCGTGCATATTCAAATATAATATACGCAAAGTACAATATTGTAGAGTAAATACAAGCTAATAAATAAGCTTGTTTGCCATAAGTAATGCTTTACTTATCTGAGAAACGGAGGAACTCACATTTAATAAATTTACTTTAACATCAGTGATTTCTTCACTAACCATTCTGTTTTTGACCAGAGTGTGGTCACATTCCATAGGTTGAAGCTCCCATCCTAAAACACAACCAGGAAGCCAAGGCTCTTTGCTTCCAAGAATATTGGCGTCTAGGTATCAAAAATTGAAAATAAAATAAAGCTTTTTTTTATTTGAGGAAGATTAGCCCTGAGCTAACTGCTGCCAATCCTCCTCTTTTTGCTGAGGAAGACTGGCCCTGAGCTAACAGCCACGCCCATCTTCCTCTGCTTTATATGTGGGATGCCTACCACAGCATGGCATGCCAAGCGGTACCATGTCTGCACCCAGGATCCAAACCAGCGAAGCCCAGGCCACTGGAGAGGAACGTGCGCATTTAACCACTGTGCCACCAGGCTGGCCCCAAAATAAAGCTTTTTATTAATAGCAAAGTTAATATTAAGTTCCAGAGACATGATTAAATGATTTTCCTCCTTCCTCCCACTTGACCATGCCAAAGTCACTCATGGGCTTTGGTGGAAATTCGCTTGCCCTGCTCCCTGATGGTGAGGTTCCTGTGCTGAGACAGCCATGGACACCCCGCATTGGGCACCCTGCTGTGGGTTTGCTGGGCCTGCACATCTCTCTTGTCTACAAGTTTGACTCCTTCTGTGCTTCCAGGTAGTTGCTGTATCTCCAGTATAATATATTACATTGCATTGAGTAGTGGAAATCAATTTGGATTTCCCTTACTTCATGTGAGTCCCTTGAGGGCCAAGTCTGTTTCACTTTCGCATCCTCAAGATCCTTAAGACAGTGACTTACATACTATATAGTTAAAAGAGAAGGGAGGGGATTTATTAAATTCAATTAATTTGCTATTAACTCTGTTTTAAATAGTGGCCAACTGTAGTGTTGGAATATTATGTGGGAGAAAAGCTGGCTTTCCCTACCCCCAGCCTCACAGTGTGAACTTGCTGAATTTCCCACACCCCCTAGCAGGCTCAGGAAGCTTTTGTCTCGTGGACCCAGAGCTACATTAAACCAGCCCAAGAAACTAATGAGTATAATCAAATGTCAATGTGTTACTTTACACTGAGAAATGCGCTCACACTCTTCTCAGCTCACATTTCTGACTTGGAGCATCTTCCCATCAGATTTAGCCTATAGGAGAAGAGAAACGTACTCAAATTGTCTTTACCAGCAAGACTGGCATTAATAGGAAGAGGCAGCACATTACTATAATTTAAACTACATGGTTTCCAGTAACATAACTAGTCTCAGGATTGTTTCCAAGGAGACAGTATCAATTATGGTTTGAAGAAAAAGATATTTCCAAAGAAGAAAGAACTTTTATAGGAATTTAGAATTTACTCATTTGGTCTCTTTTTGCATAACTTTCTACCTAAATTAAGGACATTTGTATTTCCTTACTTGTTGCTTAACTGAGATTTCATGCTATTTGAAGAAAGGTTTCCTAATTTTAGCATAATGACCTGGAAAGTAGACATCTTTTCCAACATCATAATGACATGTAGGCTTTTATTTTCAGATAAATGAAAAATTATAAGATTTCTAAGCAGTGAAATAAAAAAAAAAAAAAGCCTGGGAGAGGAATATACCCTTGTGGGATGCATTTCTGTTATTGCATCTGCCCTGCAGCTTGGATCAGAGCATTTATGATATCAAGGACTAAAGCACTTAAACATCTTTAAATCTCTACAAATTAATTATATTAAAAATATATAGACATATAACCTCAATCACTAACCTAATCAATACGTATTTAAACAATATCAAATCGATGCCTTATACTCAACAACCATGGCTTCAGGAACAGCTCGATGAGGTAGTTATTAGAACTGCTCCATGTCATCGAGCTCTAAGTCACCTGCAAGAAGTAGCTTGAAGAGAAGAACTTTTACCCACTGCGCCACCACCTCCTAGTATTATAGTCATCAAAGGGTTTAAGGTTAAAGCTTAACTAGAAGCCAGACAAACCTGTTCTTCACCAGTTTCCAAGACAGGAACCTCGTAAAAATTCTCTCTCTAAGATAAATGTTATGCACTGGATTGTGTCCCCCCAGAATTCATAGGTTGAAACCCTAATCCCCAGATTGGCTATTTTTAGAGATAGGGCGTTTAGGAAGTAATTAAGATTAAAAGAGGTCATAAGGGTGGAGCTCTGGTGTCCTTATAAGAAGAGCAAGAGACATCAGGGATGCGCATGCATGGAGGAAAAGGTCATGCGAGGACACAGCAAAAAGACAGCCATCTGCAGGCCAAAGAGAGAAACCTCAGGAGAGACCAACCCTGCCAGCACCTTGATCTGGGACTTCCAGCCTCCAGAACCGCGATAAAATAAATTTCTGTTCTTTAAGCCACCAGTCTGTGATATTTTGTTATGGCGGCCCTAGCCAACTAACACAATAGTACAGCAGGAATTTTCTGAGGGGTCTGTTCAACTCATACCTCCTCTTTTGCTAAGAACTATCCCCGGACAAGGTGGATCTCTAACACTCCATATGCACTAAAGGACCTTGGCCTCATGGTTACAGAGGCTCAGATTTGTGGATGATACCAGCACAAGTTAGGGCCAATCGGATTTTCTCTCCTGGGAAATTGAGACTGAGAATCAAAGACCTGTCAATCTCTAGTAGGGCTTGAACTTGGATCATATAAAGTGGGGGTTGTGTTGGCCATGAACGTAGAATATTCCGCCTGATATACAATAGGAACTCTTTTTTTTTTTTTTTTTTAGCAAGCTCTTACTAGGTGCTAGATACCACTATAAAAGTTTTATATATATTATCTCATTTACTATTACCAACAAACTTCTGAGAGAGAAGTTTTATAAATGAACAAACTCGGGCAGAGAGAAGTTAAATAATTTGCCTAAGATTAAACAGCTGGTAAGTGGTAGTGTGAGTTTCAACTCAGGCAGCTTGGCTCTGAAGTCCAGGTTCTTACCTACATCTATTCTGCCTCTCCCTTTAAAAAGGGAAGGGAGGAGAGAAGGGAAGTGAGGAGAGAAGGGAAGAAGAGAGAGAGGAGGGGGAGGAGGAACTCACCCAATTTTTTTCAGAAGTCCCTTTACATTCACAGATTTGACAATATAGAATTCCACTATTTGCAAACAAAACAGAAGGTCCATCATCTGCAGGATTCAGACCTTGCCAGGGCCAACTGAATCGTGTCATATGGCAGTACTGGCATGATGCAGCAAGTGAGTGACATGGCAGCCTCCCCTCGTTTCTACCTCAGAGCAGCTCTTTGTTCCTCCAGATCTCATTACTGTAACACTTTTTTCCTTTGTACAGTGGCCATCAACTCAGAGACAAAGTTGGGTGAATGCTAGAAAGAAGGCTGTGTTTGTGACGTGAGGGTAGACATGAGAAACGTGTTGCTGTGAATGAAAATATGAGTCAGCAGATATCCAGGAAGGAGCAGGCCCAAACATGTCAGAACTTGGGAATTTGGCAATTGTGATAGTTTCCAGACATTCTCCTGGAATGTCCAGAGTCTCGCTAAGGTTTATCTGATTAGTCAATTAGCTTCAAATGCTGGGTATTCAGGGTTCCTTCCTCCATAGGGCACTCACTGCTTTGAACCGAGAGTTTGGCAGACTTTATGTGTGGACAACCCAAAGTGCTTTCAGATTTACTCATTTTTTACTCTTTTTTTTTTTTTGCTTAATTTACATTCGAAGTGGTTTACTAAAAAGGAGAAAAAAATGATATAAAAATCAGATCCAAGTATCGTTTTAAGTTACATATGTAGAATGTAACTTTATAGACATGATAAAATTATATTAGGATGAACTTCTTTGTTTAGATATTGTTTTATTGTACTCAGTAACTTCATGGCTTTATGGTGAGGCTCTAGACTAATGTTACAAAGGGATACTTACACAATACTTTTTTATAGCAATAAGTAGCAAATTTGTACACTGAGAAATTAACCATGAAAAATAGTAACTTTCAAACATGTACAAATGTCAACTTATTTAGAAAGTAAAAAAACCATGTTTGTGGGATACACTTGCCTAACCTAAGGGTCCCTGTGGGTCAGGACAAAAAGGAAGGATCTCTCACGCATTTCTTTAAAAACTTCTTAGGCCGTTCTCTGCCTAATATTGCGAAGAGGCCAAGTAAACCAACTCATGGGTCTCATAGTTCTTCAGGAGCCTGGTAGATGTTCATTTTCTTTATGGAGCTGGAAGGAGGTGGGCACACATTGAAAATGGAAGTGTCCTGCTATGATTCGAAGAAAGAAGAAGAAGAAAGGTAGGCTCAGGACCCAGAAAGTCAATTTAAATTATTTGTCAAGGTAGAGCAGTTCTCTGTTTGGCTTTCCTGTTGGAAAAAGCCTAGAGATTTCTTCAGACTTCTGGAAAAGAGCAGTTTTTTATTTGTCTGTTTGTTTCTCCCTAAAGCTTTGGAATATGCAAAACCAAATTCTGCACTAATGGCTTCTTCTTTTCACGTAACTACAAAGCTTCCTTGAGCTTTTTTCAGCCAGTGAGGGACATCCCATATGCCCCCAAGAATAGGGAGCAATTTTGAAATTAACAATGAGAATCATGGATCATACACCCGTGGATGTGATTAGATCTTACTTGAACTGAATTTGGACTAGTTGACCTCTTAAAGTCTCCCCCAACCCATCTATGTTTCTGTGTGATATTACATGGCAGCTACTCTACAGAATATTTTATAAAAGACTGCCCCATTATATTTTCAATTTGTAATTTTAATATCCCAAGATGGAAGTAATGTGTACTGAAAAGGGATTGTCTTCATATCCAACATAATCATATACATTTTTATTACAAGATTTCACATAAACTGAGCTTAGCCACGTTAATTTCCTAAATGGAATACATCACTAATGATGAAATATATTTTGGAGTGTCACAGAGTTGACTAGTACCCGATAGGTTTTAATTATGCACATGCTTGTCATCTAAAAAGCGAGTTAAAAGGAGAGAGAAAAGAAGGCATGTGAAATTATGAAAAACTAAAGCTGTTGTTAATTCCACCACATCTTAGGGTCTTCCTTCCAGACCATACCTGGAGTTCTAAAGAGCCCCCAGTTTGACACCTCATTTTCTTGAGTTACAGACAGTTGCATTCCTTAAAACCAGTGACTGTCACAATGAAAGAGAAAAGGTTCTCAAGAGGAAGTAGCTGTCAAGGATGGCTAGACTGGAAATTTTACTGCTCTTGACAGCGGTTTTGACTGTAATGGATTAACCCCCAGGATTAGGGTTTGCTTACTTTTGCCTCTTCCTACTTTTTCCTCTTTTAAGCAAACGTCTGGATCCCTGTGATGTAGTTCCATTGTCTGGAGATATTTTTGTTTGTTACAACTGTAAAGGGGTGCTGTTGGCATGTAGTGAATGAAAGTCAGGAGTGATACATAACATCTGACAATGAACAGGACAACCTCCCCCCAGAAAGAATTATCTGGCCCAACATGTCAATAGTGCCAGGTTGAGAGGCCCTGTTTCAGTCCTACCTTACAAATACCAGGGCGCGTGTATCAACTAAGAGCAGAACTTATTTTGCCTCAATTTGTGCTCTTGTGATAGTTTAGTTCCTTTTACATGACATAAATGAACAACATATCCTACTGTAAAGGAAATATCTTTCTGTTCCAGAAATAGTGTTATCTTCCTGAGTGATAACAAATAATATTAAGTGTAGCTGACTCAGGTATGCGGCCAATGAATGAAAATTACTCGTTGCTGTTGGATAATAGTAATCTGCAGCAAACTAAGTCATTCTCAGCCCTGGCTGCACAATTATGAGCACCTGGGGAGATTTTAAAACCTACTGGTGCCAGGGCCCCTCCCCCTGGAGATGCTGGTTTAATTGGTCTCAGTTTGGGCCTGGGCTTAGGTGGCTTGTGAAGCTCACCAGGGGGTTGTAAGGCACAGCCAGGGTGGAAAGCCATTGATTCTAGCCTGTGGGGCACCACTGCTATGCCAACAGGTTCAGAAATTCATTGCAGGATCCAGACTGGGACTCCTTTTGACAATGAACTAGGTACATAAAACACTCAGGAATTCACTTGACGTTCTAATCTTATCAGTTTTCTCTGGATGGCTGGGGATTAAAGAGTGAACCCCAAGATCTTCCTAAAGTCCCTCAGTACCTGCTAACACCCATCTGAAGAACTCCCAGAGACTTGAAACTCTCCAAATTTAAAAGCAACACAATTTCTGAGTACTAGGTGAGCACGTAGCCCTAACTCTCCACGTGTCTTTATCCTTTATTCCTATGTTTGTTTTCTATTTTTTGTAAAGAAGATAAGCCCTGAGCTAACATCTCTTGCCAATCTTTCTCTTTTTGCTTGAGGAAGATTGTGGTTGAACTAATATCTGTGCCAGTCTTCCTCTGTTTTATGTCGGATCCCACCACAGCGTGGCTTGATGAGCGAGTGCTAGGTCCACCACCCACCATCCGGGCCTGTGAACCCCGAAGTGTAGCTCACAAACTTAACTACTACACCACTGGGCAGGCCCCTACATGGTTCTTTTCATACCACATGAAGTAGGGGTGGAACCAGCTCAGCTCTTGCCTATTAACTGCTATCTTGAACAATACATTTTCAGCGGTGGGGATGGGATGCTATTTAAAACCAAAATATTAGGGAATGCAAATATATTTTCCAAGGCATTCGTTTCTTCTCCTCCTCTTCCCATAATCCCCTGGAATGAAAAGGATGGCTTTCCTCCTTTGCACTATTTCCCTCCTTCTAAATGCCAGCCTCTAGGCTAAGTCTTAACAGGAAAAGTGGATCTTCTCTCTACAAATTTGGAGGACCCCATGATGGAAGCCTTCCTGGCATTGTTGAAATATCAAGACTAGTGTGTGTGCATGTGCTGTAGAAGGAGTTAGATGAAGTGGAGTATGCTCAAGGAACTTAGCAATTCCTAGTCCTGCTCTCCACAAAGTCTGCCTTTCTAGCCCATTGCTTTGCTAGAGTCAAGTCTCTGTTCCATTCCGTTCTGAAGTGATAGGCTATGGCTCAGCCCTGAAACCACACAGAAGAAATGTTACTTGAAGGAAACAATTGAAACAAGTAGGCTTAATATTTGCAAAAATATTATTCCTGTGATAAAAACATGCATATATACTGAGGTTGAATCAGACAAATTCAAGAGCTGAAGGCAAGCCTAATTGTTCTGGATGAATTCTGGAAAGCACCAGAATATTTAATACTAGCTATTTTATTTGAAAGATGATTTATATCAAGTGCAAGGTATAGTGTATGCAAATCTGATATGAACAGCAGAGAAATATTCCTGACTCCTGACCACCCCAGGGAGTGTGGCTTGTCACTTAGGATACCATGTCAAGGCCATCAGGTCATCTCAGGATATATTGAGAGTTGAGGAAGATGACCAAACCAAACCGATGGGAGTATGCAGTTCTCCAATGGCCAGCTGACCCTCTTCCCATCATATCCTCTGCTAATTGTAAGGTAACTCTCATTAGGAACCTTAGGAGAAAAGGGATTGTGTGAAGAATTCTATATTAACTGTCATCAGGCACTTTACTCCTTCAAGTGGCTGTGCTAGTTACGCTTTATGGAAGATTCAGCTAGAAGTGGTAGTCAACACAGAACACAGAATCCCAGAGAACAAAGGGATCTGAGAAAGTGCTAATCAGTACCTCTCACTTAGCTCTCATAAACCCAAAAGAGAAAAATGATGTCTCAGCTCATTCTCAAGACATGGAGAATAAGGAACACACCTCCTTCTCTGATAACCCAGTCTCTTGACTAACTTTTAGACATAATGCATTTCGGTCCTTGGAGTTTTTTATTTGCCAGTATCTGCCTCTGAACTACAGTAGATGACAATACTAGAAAAATCACTCTGTCAGAGAATAATATGAGCAACTCTAAAAAGCAAAAGTTTTGGAGCCAGACAGATCTGAGTTTAAATAACGATTCTGGCATTTCCTAGCTATCTTTTTTTTTTTTTCTTGAGGAAGATTAGCCCTGAGCTAACTACTGCCAGTCTTCCTCTTTTTGCTGAGGAAGCCTGGCCCTGAGCTAACATCCGTGCCCATCTTCCTCTACTTTCTATGTGGAATGCCTACCACAGCATGGCTTTACCAAGAGGTGCCATGTCCACACCCAGGATTCGAACCAGCGAATCCCAGGCTGCCGAGAAGCGGAAGGTCCACACTTAGCTGCTGTGCCACCGGGCTGGCCCCCCAGCTGTTATTTTTGGCAATTTTTTTAACCTCTCTAAACCTCAAGCTTCTCAACTACAAATAAGAAGAATTGGACACTCAGCACCCAGCATTGCTGTGAGAATCACCGCATTGCACCTGCCACAAACGTGGCCACGAGAATGCCTTCAATAAATAGTAGCCACTGGTGTGATTCTCACTGTATTCTTCTCTCGCCCCCAAGTTTTATTTTTTTCCCTCCCTGTCAAGGCCTGTCAGGTTCTCTGCTCAAATAATGGAAGTGGGGTTTGGCCATGCAGATATAGAGTTGGGTCAAGAGACCAAGAAAGAGTGAGAACAACAATTGGGGAAACTGGAAAGTGAGTGTTCATTCATTAGGAGGAGGAGATAAGAGGGCTGATGGGAACATCAGATTGTGGTACTAAACTATATCCTCGCTTATTCCTTGGCTTTCTTTGCTCACTCTATGATAAGATGGAAATAATTCTTAAGTTATTAAATGAAATTTAATGGCAATAATTCTTGGGAACTAAAAAAAAATTCCAATTCTGAATTTTCAAGAGAATAAAACAATATTGTACCCTTAGATAAATTTACCTTTAGAATTGCTTTTAGAATTTTCCCTCTGGATGGATTTCACTTTCAGATTTTGTGGTTCAGTATTGTATGATGTGCTACAGGAGAGATCTTTGTTAAAAGTGAATAGTTTCCCTTTGGGATTGATCACATTTGAGATGACTGACCTTCCAGACTTTCCAAATTACATGTTTGGTTTGTTAATTAATAAAATTAGGATTACAATACCTACCCCAAAAGAATTGTTGTTGTAAGATTTAAATTAAATATTTAAGAGTATGTAAAGCCTGGCCCGCAGGACGTGCGCAGTAAATGCTCACTTACTTCCATCTTTATGCAGTGGTTACTCAACGTAACTTTTTTTACTAACTGCAAATGATCTGAAGAAAAAAAGATACAGAAGTATTAATAGTTCTTCAAATCCGTAGTCCGAATTGTTGATTTCTTTATCTTGCGGACTTCCCTATAACTTTGAGATGCCGTTAACTTAAAAGAACATCTCTAAGAGGGACACAAAACTAAAATTTGGTACTTTGCAAGTACCACATGCCTCAGAATTTGGGATTTGCTTTCCCAATAAGTTCTGACTGAGTAACTAAATGTATGGATGATGGTGAACCTTCAGTTTGGATTCTGCAAAAAGAAACAGCTTTCAAAACTACAGGAACTTTCCAAATTATATCTATTCTGGGGTAAGAAAAAAAATATAGGTAAGCCTGGATTTTATTCTAAAATGAATAAAACTTTTCTGTTCTTTAACATAAGTGTCAGAGGAATCAAAACTCATGTCACTTTAGAGGGACTGCATTTGGAAACAAGCTGACTGCCATGCTTGAGAGCAGGCAGTGGTCTCCCGGGCTCCCGCCCCTGTGACGGGGCTAGCACAGTGTTTAAACCCTTAGTGGGCATTGCTCTGGGATCAGGGAAAGGACCTATGCTATACCAGAAGGCATGCTTAATATTTTAAGTAATTCAGTGCCATATTTCCATGCAAACACTCACAATATCACTTTTATTCCGGGTTAAATAAGAGAAAGGCAGAGTCATTGTTGGTGATACACAGAGGAGTTACTGTTCCAAATGTATAATGGCTCCGGGGCTGATTGAGAGAAAATGTGTCCAGTTCCTGGACCCAGAAAAGATAATGGTCATCCAAAGTAGATCCAGATGTCCCATATAAACAAAATGCATCTAAATGCAGGTAGTGTAGGGAGTGGGGAGGAAGTGGGCAAACAGAAATGTCATTCCTTCCCTTTTTAATTCATCTTGACATCTCAAGGTGGTCAGTCAATGAGGGCTCATGCATTTGGAAAGAGCACTAGTGGGTACAGTGCATTATAAGGCTAGGGGATCGGGGCTGATTCTCCTCTAGTCCTGTGGAAAATTCAATTGCCAGAATATTTATTTTCAATATGAAGTTTAATGAGTTAACCATGGGAATAATAGCATCGACTTTTCCCTTCAATTTTTATTAGAAACAGGTTAAGTGTAATTTTAACAAGTAAGTATATCTCAAAAGTAGAGCAGTCAAATATTGCTTTCGGAAGGAACGTATACTTATTCCAAAACTGCCCTATGTTAATTAAAATTGCAAAATAAGTATTTTGCAGTTTTAAAATTATGGATAAGGAAAGATTGGATAACATGAGGAGGCCATAATTATGCTAAAATGTTGGCTGAAAATAGTAAGAAACAAAATTCTACATATGGTTAAGGTCTCAACAATCTATATTTAACGATATTGGAAAAGACTGGAAGAAAATATGCTCAAGTCTTCATCATGGTTGCTTCCAGTAGCAGTATCGTGGTTGAATTTTTTCAGCTTTATTTTTCTGTTTCCATATCTTGTATAATCTACATGTTTTAGTTTTACAATCCTCAAGGGGAATAAAACAAACTTTCTCTGACTTCATAATATAGAAATATCATAGGCGTGTTTCTGTTTCATTAGAGACGACATTCACATACCAAGGATCCGGCAGCTCTCTTTTTCTTTTTACTTGCTAAACTAATCAAATCATGCCAAGGTATTTTTTATTTCTTCTTAATCTCAATGAGAAGTTTACTTTGAAAAGAGAAGCTCTAATTTTTTTTTCTACCCTCACACAGTGTTTGTGCTTTTTCTGGAATCCAAATTAGATGCCTTCAGCAAACTAATTTGAAAGACATAGAAAAACAGCCTCCGTCAAGCCCGCAGCCAGCACAGTCGCTGTTACTTTAAGAGTAGCATCCCACCGCCTCCTCACACCCACATACTTGTCCTCTCTTTGCACAGCAAGTGCCAAGCGGTGACATCTACTATAGTTTCTAGGACACGATGGTCTCTGCTATACAGGGAAAAAAGGGAGAGCGGGCGAGAGAAAGAAGGCGGGTGGTGAGGGAGAGCGAGCACAAATCCAGCTATGTTCCCAGAGGATGAGTCACTTCCTCGCAATAATCCTGAGATGCTGTTTATGGCTGTGCTGCTGATAGGCAGCCCAGCTCCATTTCTCAGCAGAGCAGCAGGACCCAGCCTCCCCCCTGGCTGTCCATTAATCATGAGGGGCTGTTACCCAGTGTACACAGAGTGGGAGTTCTGCCTACGAGTGGCCTCTAGCTGTCTCCAGCTCAATGAAATGACCCTGTGTGAAAACTTGTTTTATGAGAGATTGGTTTATTTGTAACTAAACGACTTCCTCCGTTATTTGATAAGCTCAAATATTTGCTACTGATAGTCTGAGAGTGTCACATTTATTATCCTATTTCAGTGGTTGCCTAACTCCTTTGGAACTGACTCTGTTAACCCTTTGAGGGATAGCAGTAGCTTTTCATGGACCGGCTTCTATTTCCTTTCAGCAAAGCCAATGCCATCTTTCAGGCAGTCAGCATTATTTTAGATCAACTATGACATGGGAATCAAAGAGAGGCCTTTCTGTTCCAAAAGAGAACACAGACAACTATAGAAGCAAGGGGCTCTGCAGAACTCCCTGGAGGTTCTGAAGCCACCACGAAAGGAAGGAAAGGCATTCTAACTCACTGACATAAATCCAAGATGCTCTGCGCATACTAGTATTTCTGAAATCGCAAATTTTAAATATGCCACAATGCCTTTTTATAGTTTCTTGGACCCCCAAATATCACTTGTGCAGGGCATGCTGTCTCAAATCCTGTAGCGTTCTGCATTTTGAAACCTTGCCTTTTGGAGGCTGAGCTCATTTGCATTTGGCAAAACTTGATTTCCTGCTTCTACAGAAGGGGGGCGGTGGTGGAAGCCTTTACAGCCCTCCCTCAAAGGGCTCAAAGGGCTTTCTGAACATATTAAACTATGTTTCCAAGAGTTAAATGAACCAGAATGGGGCAGATTTTCATTTGAAATGAAAAAGAAATACAGGCTTTGTTACATGCCATACATTTGAAAACCCTAAATTGAAATCGCTCTCCTGACAAACCCATATTGGGACTGTTTTCCATTTCTCTTGCTCTCTGATCAGCTACACAGAGCTCTCAGTGAATGTAGAAGAGGCTAAGGAAATAACCACTTATGTGTGGCAAAATGTTCCAGCCTTGCAGAGATTTTCCCAAAATCATTAGACCCACCAAAACACTTTCCATTGGCCAGGTCCACACCTTGTTCATCAGATTTTCCACACTTCTCCAAACTGCAAGTACTGTCCATCTGTGTTTCCTAAGAGAGCCAGTCATTTGGAGCCGAAAACGTAACTGAGTTTACTCTCATAAACCAGAGATTGCCTGTCAACCAAAAAAGAAAAAGGCAGTAAAAGAATTTACTCCTAACTCGTTTCAGGAAGGTCAGAATGTGAACATTCATACATACCCACCCCTCAGAAAAGGAGGTGAATTAAGGGCAGCTGGACTCTGAGGGCGTATAGAGATGAACATGAAGAGAGCCAGCCAAATCTGCTCCTCCATGATAGTGAATGGCGAGGGGGTTAAGGGTTAATTGCATGGATCCCACCTCTGGTCACTTTTCGGGCCAGTTCTCAGCAGGTGGCCTCCCCGTGTCACTGCCCCAACTGCCCATCAGTGGAACAAAGACTGGCCCTGAGTGATGGTCTGAATTGTCATCTGCAGTGGATTTGTATTCAGAAACAGTCAACCAATGTATTGAATAGATTTTATACTTTAGTATAAAGTATTCCTGTCCTTTCCTTCATCTTGTTTTTTTTTTTTATTGTGGTAAAAAGCATAGAACATGAGATCTACTCTCTTCACAAATGTTTAAGTATACAGTACAATATTGTGAACTACAAGTGCAATGTTGTACAGCAGAACTTTTTCATCTTGATGACTGAAACTTTATACCCATTGAACAGCAACACCCTACTTCCCCTCCCCCCAGCCCTGGCAACCACCATTCTACTTTGTGCTTCAATGAGTCTGACAACTTTAGATTCCTCGTATTAGTGGAATCATGCGGTATTTGTCCTTCTGTGACTGGCTTATTTCACTTAGCATAACGTCCTCCAGGTTCATCCATGTTGTAGCATATGACAGGATTTCCTTCTCTTTCTATGCCTGATTTATATATCTGACATTTTATTTATTCATTCATCAGTTTATGCTATTTAGGTTGTTTTGCCTACTGTGGATAATACTGCAATGGACATGAGAGTGCAAATATCATATATTTGATAAGGGGTTAACATCCAAAGTAGACAAGGAACTCCTACAACTCGATAGCAAAAACACAAATAACCTGATTTAAAAAATGGGCAAAGGACTTGAATGGGCTTTTCTCCAAAGAAGACATACCAATGGTCAACTCTATAGGAAAAGATGCTCAACGTCACTAATCATCAGGGGAATTCAAATCAAAGCCACATGAAATATCACCTCATACCTATTAGGATGGTCATTATTTAAAAAAAAAAAAAAACAAAGCCGCTAATAACAAGTGTTGGTAAGGATGTAGAGAAATTGAACCCTTGTGCACTGTTGGTGGGAATGTAAAATGGTGCAACCACTGTAGAGAATAGTTAAAAAAATTAAAAATAGAACTATTATACAATCCAGCAGTCCCATCTCTGGGCATTTATACAAAAGAATTAGAATTCAGATCTTGAAGAAAGATCTCCACTGCCAGTTCATTGCAGCATCTTGGCGTTTGGTGGTTTGTTTATTTATTTAGAAATCTATCCATGCAGACCTTACATTGTATCAAGAGCAGTGAAGTGATGATGGACTGGAAAAGGAATGGAATTTGCTTCAGACGTCTAGACTTTAGGTGTAATTTCAACCTTTACTGGCAATATGACCTCCGGTAGGTCGCCTAAATTCCCTGGGTGTTGATTTCCTTTTCTCTAAAAGGAGTGTGATCCCCTCTACCTTAAGGGCTGTTTTGAGCATTGAATGGGGTGACTCGGGTAAGAGTTTTAGAAACCGTAGAGCACTCCACCAATGTTTGTGGTTGTAACAGGAATGAACAAAACAAAATTCTGCTTATCCCTTCCCGCTTCACAAAATAGAAAAATCCCACTCTAGAGTTGGAGTTTTCTGGTCTTCATCAATTCTGGATTATTAACTGGATAATAACTAACTTTTCATGTCTCTTTTTGCCATGTAGATACACAAAATATTTTATTCTTTAAAAAAAAACCGTGAACAACAAAGGATTTATATGTGTGTGTGTATAATATATAAATATATCAAGATATCTTGGATGAACCTTTCAAAAACTGTGCACCATCCCTATTAAATTTATTTTCAAGGTAACTTAAAAATATATTTCTATGTGAAAAACATACCTGATAATTGCTATTACTTATCCTCAGTCCATGAGTCACAGATTCTAGGATAGAAGACTGATCAGAGTTCAAATAGCTATGAAATGGAACAAAAAGTTCTTCTAGCCAGCTCCTCCGGCCCTAACTTCCCATTGCTGGCACCTGCGCTGGGGAGGCTAGGGCAAAGTGGGATTTGGTCTCCCAAGATGGCGCCCTGTAATTTACCCTCTGCTTTCTGCAATTCTCTTGTGTTACCCATTCCACGACATTGTTCCTGTAACTCAACATACTAAGTCAGTTCACTGGCACAAAAATGCTTACTGGGATGTCAAGACCCCTTGGGAGCATAAACCATCTAAAGCTGAAGTGAATTTCCTGCACAAGGTCATATGACTCAGTTAGCTTGGTAGTTCCTCCAAGAGCTTCCGGTTTTCCCTCTCTTCCCTTTAGTTCACAGTGCCTGATGCATATTAGATCCTCCTATTGAAGAGGTTGTTTCTGTTGTTGTTATTCTTGACACTATATTCCATTTCCTTTGATGAACCTGACATATGTATTAACACATTTGATTCTGATGCCTCGAGATCTAAGTCCTTTCTGGTCCGTGATATTATAATGACTCAGGACAGTAGTGAAGATTTGGCATTAAACTTGATCTGGACTTAAATACTGGCTTTTCAGTGTATAGCTCCGTGACCCTGAGTAAGTTCCTTAATCTCACTGAGCTTCAGGCTCCTCATATGTACAATGGGAATAGTAATACCAATTGCAAAATGTGTTTGTGAAATTTTGTATAATGAGGTATGTAGAACGCTTAGGCTGGTGCAGGGCACATGTAAATTTTTATTATTATTTTCTTTCTTTCTAAAGCATACATTCTTTTTCTTATCAAAAAACAAACAAACCTCTAAGATGTGATGAAGAATTATATAGATGGCAACTAGACTTTTGGTTGTGAACACAATGCAATCAATACAGAAGTCAAAAGTAGAATGATTTACACCTGAAATTTATATAATGTTATAAACCAATGTGACCTCAATTTAAAAAATTAAATAAATAAAGCACATACACCAAAAAAGAATTATACAATTTTTCTGTTGATTTTAAAATAAAATGGGAGATTTGAAAGAAGTTTTATGCATGCGTTGGGCTTCTCTAGGCTACACTTTCATGTTGTCACACATTCATTTTTATTTTCCTCTGCTATTTCAGGGGCAAATTTTGAGAAGCACTATTTATTTGTTGAGATTTTACCAATTGCAAGTGTTAGAAACATCAACTGATTGGCGTCAGTGAACAATGAGATTTAACGGTTCACATTGCTAAAATATACAGAGGTGGAATTCAGGGATAGCTGAATCCATGATTCAAACAATATTATATGGTAAGATTTTAATAAGCCCTTATTATCTTTACTTAAAGATTTTTTTTGTTACTTATTTCTCCAATCTGAATCAAATTATTTTCTCTTCCCCTCTCTGTCTCTCTCTTGTTCTTTTGAATCTACGTTCTCACTAAGAAAGTCCTCTAAGATTTCCAAGTGTCATCTTTTTCAAGTTTGGTTTACATCTAAACTTTCCCCTAAAGGGTCCTACTTGTTCTATTTTTATCATGCTAACACTAACAAAAGCACATGAGGATGTTGAAGAAAACCTTTATCTAACAATATAGTCACTGCAGTGCTAAGTGGCAAGGTTAAGTCTCAATCTTCAATGAAAAAATTAAGAAGGACCCAAGATTCCTGCTTTTCTCTTCTTTCAGATCTGTCCTTAACTGAGGTAATGAATAGAGAATAGACTTTAACAGAGAAGAAAGCAAAAAGTAAAAAAAAAAAAGCAAAAAAATAAGGTCACTATCTTAAAACATTGTCCCACCTGATCTAAAATATTTCACCCACATATATTTCTATATATTTACATTTTATTTCTATTTTGCCAGCGTTACTTGCTTGTTTCCCTGACTATAGAATGAGTTCCCTAAAGAGACAAAAAATGTCTTCTTTATTTTTACATTTATTTCTAAAACGTAGCACAGTTCCCAGCATATAATGAGAGGTCACAAAATGTGAATACATGCTACCCAATAATATCTTTGATCAAGTTTAATTATATATTTTCTAAAATGAGGCTCTTTTGATTGTGTAAAATATATAAATTAAAATGTGGAATGTAAAAAACTTTTTCTATAAAGAACACAGCAGTAAATACTTTCAGCTCTGCAGGCTAGATGGCTGTTGCAACTAATCATTGTAGTGGGAAAGCAACATTGAACGTACATAAGTCATGAGGTGCTGCTGGATTCCAGTAAAGGTTATTTACAAAAACAGGCTATAGGCTGGATTTGGTCCAAGGGCCATAGTTTGCTGACCGCTATTCTAAAACAAAGCAAAAGGTACGCAAGGTTAACTTGCATTTGCTAAAGTGACCCACCATTTAGGTTGCCAGGACCCAAGAGTTTCCCCAGGATGAGGGACTTTCAGTTTGAAAAGCAACACCATCCCAGGAAAATTGAGATGAGTTGGTCACCCTACTTTTCCTAGATCCTAGTATCAGCCAGTCAATCCTTCCTTTAACATTGAGTACCGACTAACATTAAATCAACACTCAAAGTTTCAAATTAAAACAACCACTTAATGATGTTCTGCGTTATCGGATGATCATATAACACGTAATTTTGAAACTAATTGTAAAAGGCGTTATGTTTACTTTACTATTATTAGTTTTTAATTTGGGCTACTTTAAAATAAACGTAGTGCAGTAAATAACATAAAATAATGGTTATTATCAAAGAAAAAGCACAATGTAACAATATAAATTTATTTCAACTTATATGCATTTCTTCACTTAATCTGTTTCACTAACGTATTTTATTCAGGCAATAAATGATGTCTTCCTGTAATAAAAATCCCAAATTAGACTTCTTTATAGGCAAGAAATTTGAGGAGGCTGCCAAACGTGCTTAGGAAAATCCCAGTGACCTCATGATTCATCATTTGTATTGAAAATTAGAAGGTGAGAAGATTGAGAGGGAAAAAAAAAATCTCACTAATAAGGATTAAAAACAAATGATTCATTTCTTCAACGTTTTTCAGAGAAGCAAATTATAGCCAAATTATAGGCCTGACAAACCATAATTAAGGCATATGAGGAATGATGCGAGATTGAGTGGTGAAGAAGGCCATGTTTCAACTTAAATATCATTTTGCATCATTAAAATTAGCTCTTTCTTGCTAGAAATTCTTTTAGTTTCTGAAGCCACTATTTAGCGAAAAGGAAAATGGAATATTAGAGCCTACATATATAAATTAAGTGGGATTAAACATGGGAAGGAATTTACATAAAGTTTAAATAATGTTCATATACAAACATGGATAATATTTTTTTCTGGAAATTAGAAGGGAGCCTTCGAGTCCAAGAGTCAAGAGACTAAAAAGTGAACACATTTTTTTTTCCTCCTTTGCAATAGGAGTTCTTCAAGAGCATTTCCGAGATTATCATTGACCCAGTATTTCTCTTTGGATGGTTTTACAATTTAGAGTAAAAAATGACACTGATTTTTAATCCAAGCCTTCATATAGTAAAAATATAATGTAAAAGCTCAATGTATTGGACTATCTTGAGAATAGATTGAATGTCGTTAAAATAAATGTTTGTGTAGCTGATTATCAATCCAGAGTGTTTCTTTTACTATTTTCCATTTTGCTGCATATTTTATTTAAATGACATGAGTGAACCATACTTTTCCTTCAATGATTCAGTAATAACCACAAAAGAACCTTTAAACTAACAGTGTTTTTATTTTATATCACTGCATATGTTAAATAGAAACTTTGTATGAAACTAGGCGCTTTAGGTGTGCATTAAATGAGAGCAAGAGGGTTTAATTTTATGCTTTAGAATTTTAATTGCATTCATTTGTAATCCGGTAGAGGAAGTAAACAGCATACTAGTAACATTCATCAATGAGAATAGGGTAAAAAGTGATTTCAATAGAGTCTGGCTGCGTGAGCCTAATCAAATGAGGCCAGCAGTGTTAATACTCTCTCCCATTCTCTGAGTAATAACAGTTCATTCATGAAAAACTTTATAATCATTTTATTAGCCATCCTTGTCAGAAGTCTAGTAACTTTAATTTAAGGGTCTTTGACTGGGGAAGAAATGGAAGTATAAAAATGTAAAGGGGGCACTTGTGGTCTGAATGTGGTCCATGCCGTTAGCATATCCCCCTTCTCCTGCTGGAGAACATCCAAAAGCAACACGAAGAATGGGAAATGAAAATGCAAACTCCATTTTCAGCAACACTAGGAGACAGCTCAAATCTCCAGAGCCCAAAATAGGTGCGAGAACTGCCAAAAGCGGTGGAGACTGAGCTGGGAAGAGCAGGGGGCTGTGTGGGAGGAAGCGAGAGAAAAGGCCACAGAGTGAATTCCCTAGCAGCAGGCAGAGGGCCAGCTCCTGCAGATATCAGAGAGCAAAATGCCGACTCTCAGAAGCGAGGGGTGTAGTCTGGGTGTTAAATCTAGATCCTTGTTTGCAACACAGGATTTGGGTGCATTAGCTGGCAGAAGAAGAAACTCTGGACCTGAGTTGATTTTGAGACACAGAAGAGGAAGATCTAAATAAAGAATCACTCATAAAACAGCCATATGTACAGAGAAGCAGTTTGTCTTGTGACAACAGGGTTCAAGATAGTCTTGGCACTGCCTTGCACCCGCCTATATCCATTGACTGGGGAGAAGCCCTAGCTACGTGAACCAACATGTAAAAATGCCCCAGCCTGGAACACAGCTCTGGCTCCTCCTCCACGTCCGAAACTCATGCCATAGTTGGTCCAGAAAAATGCGCCTTTGCCAATGATGAGTGCAACAAGAAAAACAAAAATGAGATACTACAAGGGAAAAAAGGAAGAAATAAACAATAAAATATAAATAATAAAAAGACTACTCATACAGGAGGCAGCATAGCCATGAATACCACGGAAGCAGACTGACTATTTACAAATCTCTGGAGTGAATTAGTTCCCATCTCAGTGTCTCATTTTCCTCAGTTTGTAAAATAGAGTTCCAGGTAATACCTACTGCACAGGGTAATTACCATGATTAAATGAACTAATATTTATAAAATACTTAGAGTAGTGCCTATGACAGATTAAGTTGTTTACAAATGTTCATTTTTTAAAAAGTGATAGCATGAAACACATGGAAACTTACCTTGATTTTTAAAAAGTAATTTAATGGTGTAATTACCACTATGAAACAAGACCACAAATCAAAAATACAAGAATTAAGGGAAATAATGGTGAAATACGAGGAGGAATTGAAAAATGAGTTAGTATTGTTCAAGAAAAGGATAGGAAAAATATCTTAAAAATAAAGGCAACGGTGGACAGATTGCAAGACAGAACAGACACTGCCAAAAGCACAGAAGGTACACAAAGTGAAGAAACTATTAAAGTGACAAAATAAAATCAAAATAAAGAATGGTAAAAATGTTCAAAAGAATTGGAGATAAAAAGATGACAATAAAAGACAGACATTGAAGTGGGGCTGGCCCCATGGCTGAGTGGTTAAGTTCACGCACTCCGCTTCGGCAGCCCAGGGATTCACCTGTTTGGATCCTGGCACAGACACGGCACCACTCATGATGCCATGTTGAAGCAGCATCCCATATAGCTCAACTAGAAGAACCTACAACTAGAATATACAACTATTTACTGGTGGGCTTTGAGGAGAAGAAGAAGAAGGAGGAGGAGGAGGAGAAGGAGGAGGAGAAGAAGAAAGAAGACTGGCAACAGATGTTAGCTCAGGTGCCAATCTTTAAAAAAAAGAGAAGAAGGGGCTGGCCCCGTGGCTGAGTGGTTAAGTTCGCGCGCTCCGCTGCAGGCGGTCCAGTGTTTCGTTGGTTCGGATCCTGGGCGCAGACATGGCACTGCTCATCAAACCACGCTGAGGCAGCGTCCCACATACCACAACTAGAAGGACCCACATCGAAGAATATACAACTATGTACCGGAGGGGCTTTGGTGAGAAAAAGGAAAAAATAAAATCTTTAAAAAAAAAAAAAGAGAAGAAAAAAAAAGACAGAAATTGAAGTCTTTTAATCAAAGCATAAACCTAAAACAGTGCAACAGAGTAAACATTTCAAAATATAATTGAAGAAAAATTCCTGAAATATAAAATGATTTGAATCTGTTATTTGGAAATATATATTGTATGTCAGGGAAAATTTACTCAGTATTGTCAACAGAGAGACATATCTTCATATATTAGCGAAATTTGAAGACAAAGATTTCTTCTTTGCATAGAAGGAAAAAGGATCAGATTACTTATGAGGGGAAAAACATAAGGCCGAGTACAGACTTCTCCATACCACCATTCAGTGTTGTAAGAATAATCCTGAAAAAAATCTTTAAGGCAAAAAAGTTTAACAAGGATTTTTATGCCCTGCTAACTTGCTATTGATGTCTAAAGGTAACAATTTATATTTCTCATACAATAATTCAGCAGTATTACAGATTTAGTAGAATCTACTAGAAGACCAAAAGATACCTGTGGAAAAAGGACTGGTGGTGGTAGTAATAATTGACTGCTTTTACCTGTACAACTAAGACCAAAACAAATCTAGACATTAGGGTGATGGAAGAGGGCTAAATTGTGTGTGTGTGTGTGTGTGTGTGTGTAGTTTGACTAGTAAAAATACAGAAAGAAAGAAAGCAGAAGATAAGGAATGTTATCTCATCTATATCAATCAGGAATCAAAGAATATTATTCATAGCTAACAAACCAAGTAATAGCAGTATAATCCTATTTAATATACAGAGGAAAACACTAAGAAAATAAATCTAATTGATTAAAATCGGATCGTGGAGGAGAAAGGAAGGAAGGGAAGGAAGATAACAAAATATGTTCTTTTCTTCACTCTCCATAGTAGGAAAGTAGTAAATACTGTCTATTGAAATAAAGGTCTAAGGGTATAATAGAGAGCAAAAATTATAAAAGTAACTACTACAAACAAATGTATCATGGTTAAAAAATATAAGAAAAACCTATATGCCCCCCAAAAAAACAGGGGAAACAAAAAACTCAAGTTCAAAAAATTTTTAAAAGCTAATAAAACAGAAATATGGCATAAAATTATGCTAAACAAAATCCAAGCACATTTTTATTGTATTAAACTAAATTGTTAGAATTGTAAAAAGGGTTTTATGTTGGATCATAAAACAAAACTCAAGAGATGCACCAAAAAAAGAGGACACTTTTCAGAAATATTGAGAACAAAAAAATACAAATGTTGAATAAAAGAAGTAAGGCACAGAGGAGGGCCGATAGCATATCTGCCTTTCTAAGGAGTTGAAGGTAAATAATACACAGTCCCAGGGCACCTACACTGTGGGAAATTTACGCACAAGGGCAAGGGAACGATGATCAAGAAGACAGGAGAGATGTCTCTGAGAGAAGACAAGAGGGAATGAACTCTGGAAGGGCTGAAGAGTCTCAAAAGGCTGGCTTGTTCTGAATTATAATGTAAAAACGTGCAATTATTTTGGGAGGACTTTTTTGTGTGCAGAAAAATCTCTTTCCAAAATACAGACTTAGACTACAACGTACCTGGAAAAGTTAGTGCTTATTTTGGCAGGATGGCTGTGTGTATATGTGGGTGTGTGTGTGTGTGTTTCTCATTAAGTTATTCCCCACAAAAGATGAGAGGTGTGGAGACCTACAAGAATACAAAGGTAGATATGGAGGTGGCATCTTCAACTCATGTGAACACCCCAGGAGCTGAGACTCCTCTCTCTCCTTATGGAAAACCCGCCTGGATTGAATGATTAATGCCCGTGTACAACATCATTCAAGATGAAATAAACCAGACTTTAAAAAATCATACTCTCAGGTATTTTTTCAGATATATTTTATGAGCCAAAGTTCAGATCACGTCCCTGAGGGCAAACTTAGTTCTATAATTAGGAGATTGGGCTGTTAGGAGAAGTGGCTCCTGACAAAACAGATACCAACTTTGAGTGAAAGAAAATATTTGAAGTTTCTTGCCTCTCATATCAAATATGTAAAAAGTATTATTTTATGTGCAAGTGATGTATTAATCGCTTCCTTTGAGCTTAAAAGGATAGTTACTATTTTTATTAATAGAAAAATATTTGTGCCCACTAAATAAATGTTGGATGCTTACAAATATCAGTTGGAAGACCAAGCAAAGTTTTAGCTTGCCGGAGTCCTGTATGATCTCATTGGGCTTTGATAGGGGTGAAGTTTTCCTGCCCGAAAGAAATTAAAATGTCCTCTGTCAATCGTCCCAGGAAGAGTGAATTCCTGAGGGAGAGGGGCACCTCTAATAAGAGGTGTTATTCTGGAATGAGAGAAAAACTGCCTCCCCTCTCCAACCAACCCTCAGTGCGCTGGCTTCTCGGTTACACAGCCAGGTTCCTGAGGGCGGGTAAGCTGACTCCTTCCACACAGCGGTGGGTGCCAGAAAAGGACCTCTGTGGGGACTGAGGATGTGGACTCTAACGCTAACTGAAGCTCACATCCGGTTTTAGGATTCTTTTCAGTTTTTCAGTCAGTCAAGGAAAATGTGACATGACAGGCACGTGAGAAGAAAAACTGTCTCTGAGAAATTAAGTAACTGGCTCAAACCTGGGAGAATCAGAGGCCAGGCCTTCTGAACTCCAATTTCCATGCTCTTAATGATTATGACGCATAATATCTTCTCTGCCTCACAGTCTTGTTGTAAGGATCAGACAGGACCAATTTGTTCAAAGCACTTAAATGACTATAAAATGTGATACAAATAAATGTTGTATTATACAGCTACAGCACACTTGGTTTCAGAGGAGAGAAAGAAAAGAGACCTAAATCAAAATGGGTGTAGCTGGTCAAAATTTAATTAAATTTTTCTTCTTCCTGTCTTCTTGAGAACAGAAACAATTTCAGCCCAAAACCATACCCCAGACGTCAGTAAATGCATTCAAAGTCCGTGCCTTTGCTGATCCCTGCCTAAACAGCAACTGTGGCCCAAACCTCCTTGTCTCTCAAAATCCTATTTACATTATGAATCCTACTTTACATGTCACCTCCCCTGGGAATCTTTTCTTAACCCCTCCAGAGACTTAGCTGTGCTGCCACTCGACTGAATTCATACCTCTAACTTCGTGTGTTGTAAGGTGCCTTTTCCCCTCCCATTAGCCTGGTACTGCTGTGAGCACAGCCACCAAGTTTTAGTCTTCATTGAACAGCCAGGCCAGCACAATGCTAAAAAACCTATGAGGGGACCGGCCCCGTGGCCGAGCAGTTACATTCTCGCGCTCTGCTTCGGTGGCCCAGGGTTTTGCCTGTTGGGATCCTGGGCGCAGACATGGCACCACTCATCAGGCCATGCTGAGGCTGCGTCCCACATGCCACAACTAGAAGGGCCCACAACTAGAAGTGTGCAACTATGCACTGGGGGGCTTTGGGAAGAAAGAGGAAAAGATAAAATATTACAAAGAAAAACCTATTAGGATTTAATATGGTTGAACAGACAGAGTTTTACCTAACTATAATTTTACCTAAACTATAAAAGCATATGTAGCTCCCTGATGGTTACTTAAGTGGGTGAAACCATACACCGATCCTCTGAGTTTGTTTGTTTGTTTTTGAGGAAGATTAGCCCTGAGCTAACTGCTGCCAATCCTCTTCTTTTTGCTGAGGAAGACTGGCCCTGAGCTAGCACCCATGCCCATCTTCCTCTACTTTCTATGTGGGACGCTTACCACAGCATGGTTTGGCAAGCAGTGCCATGTCCAAACCCGGGATCCAAACCGCAAACCCCGGGCCACCGAAGCGGAACGTGCGAACTTAACCACCGAAGCCGAACGTGTGCACTTTAACCGCTGTGCCAACAGGCCGGCCTGATCCTCTGAGTTTTAAGATATATTAGTGAATATAGTGCCAAGTATTTGTTAAGAGTTTCTGTTTTATTCATATTTCAAATTTCATCTCTGTTCACGTCAACTATTATAAACTGTGGATTGACAGGGTTTTGCTTTTGTTTGGAGGAAGAATTGAGTAAAGTGATGGCAAATCAGAGGCTAGAATATGGGATAACAAGAAGAGAACGGCGGGGAGAAGAGAAAGGAGGGATATTTCAGGCAGGATTTCAGTGCTCTGAGTTGGAGGTGGGCTAAGGTTGGAGTGAGGATGCACTGACTAGGATCGGGGCTCCGGAGAGTGATGGGCAGTTGGTACCAGGCAGAAGGCCTGGCTGTGAAGTCAGTGATAAGGGGTCCTCTCTCCTGTCTTGCATTCTGCTACCACTTATAAAGGGTATGGCTGGTGTCAAATACTCATACAAATCTAATGCAATCCCCACTGAAGAATTTTACCAGCAGACAGATTAGAGTTTACAGGACATTGAAGAGACCAGTAATATGGTTTCTGAAAAAAAATACCATAAAAATAGTTGTTAAAAGAAAAACTGGATGTGCAGAATAATTCCAGGAATCATGAAAGCTGAGAGAAAGATGCCAAAAACTGAAATGTATCATTTATCAGACTTCATTCTTTGATCTTTAAACCCCAAATTCTATATCCACTGAGATGTTCCAGGAATATTTTAACCACGAATTCACAATGTTTTGTCAATATTTTCTCATGATATTTTATAAAAGCCCTTTGCAGGAAGGAGCATGATTTGCAGTCATGCCCATTTTGTAGTTGCGGAAATAAAGGTGAAAAGTCTCAGGGAGCTGGCCTGGGTCTCCGGGATACACGAGTTTGGGGCTATATTTACTTTCAGTGTAACTGACCCATCTGAGAGGGTTTTGTCAACCATGTGAGTTCTTTCTTCCAGGCAGCTTACTGACATTTCATAGGATCAGGGTGAGGTCTGACAAATGCACAGCACTGCAGACAGATTGTGGAGAACTCGTGATTAGAATAATTCTCTGTTACCTATAACAAAAAAGAAAGATGATGAGAATAGAAGCCTGTAAACCTAGAAAAACCCAGTAAACATTCTAACTATCCTTGAAGGCCATCCCACAGCACCTCCTCCATCGAGCCTTGCCACATTCTCACAATTATTTATGGTCTTTCTTCCTTTCTTTCTTTCTTTCTTTCCTTTTTTCTTTTGAGGAAGATTGGCCCTGAGCTAACATCTGCTGCCAATCCTCCTCTGTTTGCTGAGGAAGACTGGCCCTGAGCTAATATCCATGCCCATCTTCTTCTACTTTATACGTGGGATGCGTACCACAGCATGGTTTGCCAAGCAGTGCCATGTCTGCCCCCCGGGATCTGAACCGGCTAACCTGTGGGATCTTAACCACTGCGCCACAAGGCTGGCCCCAAGTCCTTCTTCCTTTTATTCTCCATAGCATTTAGTTTTAATGGGCTCACGGTGACTGACTTAAACATTTACGTTTCTTATATTATACTCACTGTAATTCCTACCTAAATAGAGTATATGCTTGCCGCGTATTTACTTATCTCTGTGCCCCATGTAGGGCTTAGTAAAATGCATCTTTATTAGGAAGTCCAAACATATTTTAATTATATCATAAATAAACATTAAAGGATTTATCCATCAATCATAAAACAATTCCCAATTATGTTAATTCATAATAATTTCCTTTTAAAGAGTTGAAAAATTAAAATAGTCCATAACTAATTCTGTTAATTTATTTGTTCATTCAGCAGATTTTATTAGCCATTTATTAGGTGCCAGTGGTGGAGATATTGCAGCGTACGAGAAATAAATGTCTTTGCACTCACAGTGCATAAAGAGAAGGGAGAATAAACAAGTAAATAGATAAATTCATATTATGATAAATCCTGTGAAGATAGTACTATAACACGATAATATCATTGAAAGTGATTAGGCAAGTAGCTACTTTAGATAAAATGATTAGGAAAGGCCTCTATAAGGAGGTGACATTTGAACTGAGATCTGAATGCGAAGAGAACCTTGCAAACACTGGTGAGAGGAGCACTATATGCATAGGGATTAGCAAGTGCAAAGGTCCTGAGGTGTAAAATAACTTGCGTTCAAGGTACAGAAAGAAAGTCAATGAGGATTGAGGTTATTGTACTCACCAAAGTTAACATAAAGTGATGTTGGAAGCAGAAGTAGAATTGAAATCATGTAAAGTTTTCTAGGCCACGATTAGATTAGATTTTCTAGTTATAACAGAAACCATATGCTTGTCTACAAAAGATTTGAGTGCAATGTTCAAAAGCATCTAGGTGGGCCCCAGTGACGGTACTCACCAATGGAATGTGAACAGAAGTGCTCTGTATCACTTCCAGGCCAAGGTAGTAAAAAAGGGTGCCTTCTCCACCTTCTCTCTTTGCTCACTCTGTTGCTGGAAATAGGGGACTCTGATGCCCTGAGAATGTCAGAGCTACAAGATGAAAGTAACCTGGAGGAAAACGTCTCATCAACCAGGAACACAGGCCCTGGACCCTTACATGAGCAAGAAATAAACTTCTATTGTCTTAAACTATTGAAATTATTGGGTTTATTTGTTATAACAAATTGCATAACCCAACTAACACAGATGTGATGCAACCAACATTTGTAGTGGATGACTCTGGTGGTGCGAGTGTAATGGAACAAAGGGCTCAAACCTAGAAGGAGCGAGGCCACAAGGAGGTTACTGCAGGTGTCTTGGTCAGCAATGATGCTCACTGGTTAGGGAGTAGACACGAGGAAAGAGAGAAGTCAACTGACTCAAGATATATTTTGAAACCTAATTTCAAAATGTACAAGCCTTTTCATCCACTGTTGGTTGAATCCAAGGATGTGATCTGTGGATACAGTGGGTCGACTGTATAGCTGCCTCATTTTGAGCCAATGGTTAAAATCTGTCTTTTTTCCATTGAACTACTTAGGAATAAGTTCGTCTACAAGTAAGAGAAACTCAACTACAAGTTCGTTTATTTATTTTTACTCTTTCATGAATAATTAGATCCCAAGGTGGTCAGCCCAGTACTATTCTAAGGAGCAAAGCCTTGCCTAATTCAAATGTATGAATCAATGTCTTAGTTAAATTTGTACTCATTCGTTAGATTGATAACTTGGAATGTCTTAAGCAGGAGACACAAAATTTAACAGTATATTAGCTATTGTGAGAAGAGGATTATGGATTTTTAATAGGGAATGGGTAACAATGATAGCCTCATAAATGGTTCCCAAGCAGGCAAAAAAATATGAATGAAAGACAAAGGGGAAAAAATGACATACACTAGTCTAGTCTAGTCTTTTGTTATGGGGAAAATAGCAGTTCTTGGAAGCTCCTCCCAGAAAAATTCCAGTCATATCTCACGGCCAAAAATGGTTCTTATGGCCTGAGGTCTGAGGAAGTAATGAATTTTAATTGAGCACATGATCATTCTGAACAAAATTGGTTAATTTTTAAGGAAAAAAAGAGAGTTTATGAGTTAGAGTACAGGCTAGGGTGCTATAATAAGAAGCTCCTGAACTACAATTGTTTAACAATCTAGAGTTAAAGGATATTCTAAAGCTGTTAGGTAGCTCTGCCATATTCTACAAGTCCCCACTTATAGACCTAAGATGACATTCCAATTGTACCATTTCCCAGGCATCTGGAAAGCAAGAAGAGCCCAGGAGGGTGCACATCCAGTTATTTTAAGGTAGATCCACAAATGGCACCCATTCATTCTATTCACAAATCATTGGCTAGGATTTAGTCACATGGCCATTTCTAGGGAGGCTGGAAAATGTAGCTGTTAGCAGTGCATCCATGTCTAGGTGAAACTGTATTAGTTTGGAAGAAGGAGAAATAGACATTGAATGGAGGGTGTGAGTAATACAACAAGAGGTTTTACCAAAGACATCTCTTTTCCTTTCAGGTTCGCAGGGACCACTCAGTCACTACCTAGGGGCAAAATTATTCAACAATCCAAAACATGCTAATTGTGTAGACACCTAGCTTATGGTTCTCCATCTCATGCAAATATATAATTAATGAGGAAAGAATAGGTTCATTCACTCCTATATCCAATCACTAAACAAATACTTACTGAACACCAAATCCCCAGCAGGAACTAAGATCCAAAGGGAAGAACTATGCAGAAAGATGAGCAGAAACAGTACACGAGGGCATGAAAGTTCAAATGAGCTCAGAGAAGGATAAGACTGGTTTGACGGGCTCTTATCACACAGGATAGCAACAAGAGACGAGGTTGAAAGGTACGTTGAAACCAGATGCCAGCCTATAGAGTTGGAATTTCTTTCTTTAAACAATGCAAAGCTATGAAAACACTGTAAATAAGAGAACAGCATTATCTGGGATGTGGTTTTGGAAGATTACCTTGGCAGCAGTGCGAGTATTAGTGGAACTGAAGTTGAGCAGGGATCCATAGCGTTGCAATAGTCCACGTGGGAGGCAATGAGTTCACGTGGGAGACAATGGTTCGCTTGGGAGGAGGGAGCAATGCAGCAAATGTGGGAGAAGCAGATGTGGCAACTCACTGTATCTGAGGAAACCGGGAAGAGGATGGAATGAATCAGACTGGCTAATCTGGATGACTAGGGGTCTGGTGCTGAAATTAGCTGGAAGGAGGAAACACAGAAAGAACATGTGTGGGGAAAAGATGGTGAGTTTAGTTTCGGACTTCAGTTTGAAATCTCATTCAGAGGGATGCAGTAACTATGATACGTGACTAATAAAAATAAGTATTTTGTGCTATGCAATAGTTTCTACTATGGATATTCCCATATTCCGGGAAACTCTCCCAACTCAACATTTGGCGGCAGTCGTCGTAAGCTCTTGAGAGTCATTCAGGAAATTCCGGGCACTTATGACTCTACTTTGAACGTGCACACCCAGGAAAAGACTCGAGTTGTGATGCACTTTGTAGAGTCAGGACTATACTATGCTGACAATAGACCTGAAGAAGCCTGGAGCCCTCTAGGGACTTGCTTTAGGAAACACCAGATGTGAGGCTAGATTCCATGGGTGATAGAGATCTGGGGGCTGACTTGAAACTTGCACCCAACAGAACAAGATAGAGTGACAGGCAATTTTTAAAAAAGAGAAAAAAATCACACAAGAACAAGGAATCAAAAACGTCGGCTGAGTCTCTGGGAACCCATTGGATAGTTTTGTAATAATACAGCATCAAATGTCATTAAGTTAAAGATTCACAAATTATTAATAACTCCATCATGAGATGCTGGCCATTTGAGACTCTGTCCCTAAAGGCAGGGACACATAACCTACACATAAAAGTGTACGACAATGGATGACTAACGTCAGGGAAATCAAACTCTATCTTCACTCCTAGGTCTTCCTATACCATATCGGACCCCAGCCACGTCCCTCCTTACATTCCCTCATGTATTCTTCTGGCCTCCCCTCGTTTCCTATTTCTAACTTAGGCATTTCTAGACTTCCATTTCAGCTCCTCCTGGGTCTCCTTTTGTCTGGCTTGCTGCATTTGGACGACCTTGCAGAAAATGACCTCTGACTCTGCGCTGAAACTGTTCCCTTAAAAAGCCCTCCCAAGGGCACCAGGGGCAGGGGCCTGCCAGCCGTGGCAATGCACCCTTCCCACTTGTGCTTCAGTGCCAGCCAAACTGGAAGACACACAGCAATGTGTGTTTGGATGGCTGTGCACTTCAACTTTTAAGAGTTGTCATCTCTAAGTTGGGAGCTAATTTTGTCAATAATGTATTAGAGTTATACCATATAGTTAGATTCATCACCAGTAAGTCTGGGGGCGGGTATCCTTGGTCTATCTTATTCAACAAATTTTGTAATAAACAAGGACCTGGGAATGGTGTTGGGCAACGATACTACATTGATGAAAAGACATAGCAGCAGCCCTGAAAGAGACTGTAACCCAGTAAGACGGTTTAAAGAGAAAAGTCTACTACCATATACTGTATTGAGTTCTGTGACAGTAGTTTGCCCAGAGAGGTGTTCTCATCTTGTCGTTTATATCTATATTTGTATCTGTATCTACAGGTTTGTGTATATACCTAGAGAGTCTCACCAAGGTGTCTAACAGTAGAGCCAATTGAAAAATCATAGTCGCCAATAGATTGGCTATATTAGTTATAATTGGTTGTGAAGACTTGATAAGTGAGAGAAGTCCACACGTGCTACTTTCCATTCACTGTATTTATATTGAACAAATATATTTGCTAATAAAACACTCATCATACTACAGCAGTGACAAGAACAGCAATTTTCAAAGTTTATCCAGGAAATTGGTGAGGGGGAGGCGGTGGGGAGAGGCGGTCTCCCAATATATTTTAGGGGTCTGCGGGGGTCAAAACTATTTTCCTAATCATGCTAAGACATTTTTTGGTGTTTTCATTCTCCTTGTCTCACCGGTGTGAACAGTAGTTTCCCAGAGGCTCCATGAGGGGTGATGTTGCTGCGGGTAGAATGCAGAAGCAGATACGAGGCACTATTAACTAGACATTAAAGAGATTTCGCAAAAATGTAAAACAAGGCCACTACATTTTCTCTCTGTATTTTTGCTTTAGGAAATATCATTATTTTCCTAGGAATACATTATTGACTTGAACATGTAATGAATTGTTTTAATGAATTAATAAATAGTTTCAATTTTTTCTCAGCTTTAATTTCTAATAGATTAGATGTTGAGAGATATAACTCATATAGTCAAAGTTGCTTTGGGGTGCTCAATAATTTTTAAGAGTGTAAAGGGCCTTGAGAACAGTTTGAGAACTGCTGTCCGAGAGTGATTGATAGCTATTAGAACTGTATGGATCTGTAAAAACGAAAGAGGAGAGTCAGGAAGTTTGGAATAGGAAATAAGATATATACTCGAGAATTGCGTACAATGTTATGGAACAATGAAAGCATTGTTTTCACATAAGGAAAGAGGCAGAATAAAATTACATTTCTTGTTGACAATCTGGAAGAGCTTCAAGGAGGTGGTGAGGACTAGATTCATTTGAACCTTGGAAAATCAGCCACTATGTATTTCAATTTATATCTGCTTCCTTGGAAGCAACAGTAAAACATTATTTCGGAAGATTCCAAAATATGAAGCCAGAAACAAATGGATATTCCTTTAGTTTTGATAGTCAAAGAGCAAATAAGATGTCAGTGTTGACTTCCCAGGCAAGGCCCCCAAGGCAAGGCCCCCAGGCAAGGCAGTGAGATGCTTTTTGATCTGAACAATAACTCTATTGTAATTAACACAATTGCTGCGTATATTCTTTCCTCAATATATGGGCACAGATTCCGTGGAGTTAAAGGGACTGCAATGCATGTGTCAAGGGAGTAGCGTAGTCTGGAGTAGGAACACATAATGATCAAAACTTACTGTTTACAAAGGGTTCTATATTTTTAAAAAATTTATGTCACTTTGCCATTTTACATTTCAAATAAAAACTTTTATTCTCACGTCTACAATAAGAAATATTGCAAATTCTTTTGAAATGAGGCTGAATATTGACCACATTCAGAGAAACACTATATGCATTAACTCCATCTTTGTTCCCAAGAAATCAATAAACATGAGACAGAAATTTCCTGTAAAAGCCCGAATGATTTTAACATCTGAATAACGAAAATTCATAGTGAATGCCATTTCGCAGTTCAAGTCCACGCAAAAACTTGTACACAGATATTCATAGCAGGTATATTTGCAGTAGCCAAAAAAAGGGAATAATCTAAATGTCCATCAACAGTTAAATAGATAAGATGCGTATTCATACAATGGAATACTACTCAGCAATACAAAGAAATGAATCACTGTTACAATAAATGAATGAATCCCAAAATTGTCATGCTGCTGTGAAAGAAGCCAGATACAATAGTACGTGCTGTATGATTCCATTTACGTAAAATAGTAGAAAATACAAACTAATCTATAGTGACAGAAAGCAGATGGGTGGTTTAAGAGGGAGAGAGGGGCAGGAGGAACAGAGGACGGAGGGACTGCAAAGGAGTATGAGGAATCTTTTGGAGTGATGAAAGAATTCTATAATTTGACTGTGACAATGGTTTCACAGGTGCATAGCCTGTCAAAACTGCTTAAATTGTACACTTTAAATGGATTCAATTTATTGGACAGACATTCCACCTCAGTAAAGTTGGTTTTTAAAATGCACTGTAACGCAAATAACCTCATTTGATCATCCCAACCATCCTGTGACATAGTAGAGAAAATTGTGACCTTATTTTGAGGATGAGGAAACTGGAGACAGA
Source organism: Equus przewalskii (assembly GCF_037783145.1). Classification (NCBI taxonomy): domain Eukaryota; kingdom Metazoa; phylum Chordata; class Mammalia; order Perissodactyla; family Equidae; genus Equus; species Equus przewalskii. Next base: position 52,478,612 of record NC_091846.1, read on the forward strand.
GAAACACAATGACTTGCCTGGGGCCAGTAACTCTCAGAGCTTGAGCAAGACAGCTGCAAAGAGTAGTGACTTTCAGACTTTTTCCTGTGACTTTTTGTTATTTTTGTCGAGTGCAAGATTCTGAAGACGTCCATTGTATAAAACACTAAACGCTGGGATGCTGTGAGTGGAGCAGAGATGGGTGTGAGTGTGGGCTGAAAGAGGTGGGGAGGATTCAGGGCAAAAATGCCTACACGGGAGCACAGGGCTCTGATGCGGTCTGAACCCCCTAAGGTGACGACACAAACATGGACGCCAAATACAGAATATCTTGCTTCAGACCTCTGCTCTGTTGCTTATTAGCTGAAAGTCCATGTTTGCACATGAGGTTGAATATATTCACAGAATTAGTCACATAGAATTTTTCAGTGCTTATGCCACTTCCTAAATGTTTTGTATAATTTGTTTGCTGTATTTTACCTTTCTGTTAATTTACTTCTTAACAACGCAACAATACCTAGGGGTCTGGTATTTTAGGTACTCTCATGAGTGCCAAGGCTGAAGAAGATCCCACGTAGCAATGTTCCCTGAAACTAATTACTTAGGAGAATTCATGAAAGTTGGGCCAACGGTATCCCATTATATCAGTGACAGCAGGGAAATGACTAAGCAAAAACCTGAGCCTTATCTTTAACTCCTGTCTCTCTCACATCTAGTCAGTCTCTGCAACAGATCTACCCAACTGATTCTCACTTGAGTAGATCAACTTCTCTTTATCTCCGTGGTCACCACTGTAATTCAGGAACAACCAACATCCTTCTCGCTGTGATAGCAGAAGTCCAGTTTCAATCCCCATCTAGTTCTCTCCACACACTGCAGCCAAAATAATCACTCCAAAAATGCAATCAATTCCTACCATTCCTCTGTATAAAGTCCTCTCACGGCTCCCCATTTCCTTTAGGAAAACGTCCAAACTCCTTCTTATGGTTTATATGGTCCTAATGGATTCTGCTTCTCTCTCAGCAATACCTTTTACCACATGCAACCTTAAACTCCACCCTTCAGCTAAATAAAACTTTTCAAGTTCCTCAAACACGAGACTTCTGGGCTTTCAAATATGCTGCTACTTCCTCTCCCAGAACACTCTTTCTCCCTCTTTTTCATCTAACACCAGTCATGCCTCATTTTGGCTCTCACTTCTTTTAGAAGCCTGCCTTCATGTCCCCCCTCTTGCTTGAGTTCTTCTCCCATCATACTGTTTATCATAGTATGATAATGAACTATTTCTGTGCATATTATCTCCCTCAGAATTGTAAACGCCTGAACACACATACGTCTTGCTTTTTCACCATTTTCTCTCCGGTGTGTAGCATAGTGCTTGGCATAAAGTAAGCACTCAAATCTATTTCTTGAATGAATTGACTGAATAAGCCATCCTAACAAATAGCCAGAGCAGATGGTCGTAGACTGCTGGATGGCACCAGATTAAGATAATGGATTTACTGCAGATGGGACACATTACTTTCTTCCAAAATTAAAGTAGCAGAAAGTGAGTGTGGGTTCATGAGTCAACAGCACTTCCGGATGAACATTACATGGAATGGCTGGGTCTAGTTCAAGGCCAAAGGTTTTAATCTCTGTAGGAAGAATATACGGAAACACTACCATTTTCCAAGATATTATTCTTTCCTGGCAAGAAGGATCTCCTAGCATTTTAATCCATAAAGCACTTCCATGATTAGGTTTAAGATTTGCTGTGGATATAAGGGCCCTGTCCAATGAGACGAATGCACCAAGGTTAAAGAGGAAAAATACTGGAAAGCTTTAAGCATGTTAGGATAATTGGGCCCAACATGCGTAAATTGCTTTCAGATGAAAGGCTCTAAGCAATTGTTAAATTATAAACATTGAAAAAAAATTCTCCGCATCCAATCTGGAGAAGAAAAGGTTTCCATTTGTAAAGCAAATTAGATTCAGGTATTTCTGTAAGTCAGCAATTTTTTTTTCAGGCGAGGGGAGCTCTCCTGGCGCTTGCTGCATCTGATTCAGAGATGGAAGGGGTTTGGGAACTGCGGAAGCCTTTTTTTGCCTTGCACTTGTCCCACAGCAATTACATTGGAAGGGGTCCTAGACTTGTGGGGTGTGGGATGTGGGATAAATTTGGAGAAAGACCACAGTATGTAAACAAAACCTGCCAGTTTTCCAAAATACCTAACCACAAGACTTCACATTTTGGCAGCTTCGAAAGAGTCAAATGTGCTTTATTCTGACAACAAATTTTATTCTCAGCAGGGAGAATTATGAATCCCAGTTAAAGCCAGCAGCTACCAATAACCAAAGTTAAAGGAATTTTAAAATATAGTCCATGTAGTAAAACTTAGCAAGCCCATGTTCTGAGACAATATTAATCAAAAGCCAGTGGCATCAATGGAGTTTTTGAAGTGTGTGTGTTTTCAAAATCCTTTAGAGTAAGAAATCCTACAGAAGGAGAGTTATTTCTGAAGACATCATTAGCATTAAACTGCTTACTTTATGTTGATGAAATCTTCTAACTTACAGCATCACCAACTGAAACATAGTGTTCGAGTCTTCAATCGGATTTTATGATGATTTTTAAGTTTACAAAGTACAAAAAGAGTTATATTTTATATCATTGTTATATGGCTTTACCTAACTAGCACACTCTTTAAGGCAATCAGAAAGTCAAAAATAGATAATCCATCTCAAAGCATTGTTATATTTCCACAGAATTTCAATATTGCTGTTGGTCCAAGAAAACAACTGGTTTGAATCTCAAATGGCTCTAAATTTGTACCATATCCATTGCCAACTCACATTTAAACATGGCCAAGGGAGCTGTTCATCTTCGCTGCCTTCTGGAAGGAAATGGCCCGCAGGCTCTCTCCCTCAGCCAGAGGTCTCCAGAGCTGGCTCTTATCAAGTCTGGAGATCCAAGGAAAGGCAAATAGCTTAGCCACCTTTAGGGATGCTGATGGCATTGCTTTGATCAGTTTCCAGTCAGGGGAAAGGATAAGCAAGGGCCGAGGGTTCTATGAAAGCTTTGCTAGTCTGAAGGTCAGAAACGAGGGCAGGAAGCGGGCCTGATAATCCCCATGAAACAAGCAGAGGGTGGGAGCAATTCCAGTTACTGTCTCAGAAGAGTTGGGGACTATAGATTAGGACCAAATAGTATAGATTTATTAAAATCCTGTGATTTTAAAGGTAAAATGCTTCTTCTAAAAGGCACATTCATTCACCTATTCTCCATTCATCCACGAAATATTTGCTGAGTACTTACCATCTACTCTTGTCTGGTATTAAGTCTGCCTGGCACTGAGGACACGACAGTCAACAGAAATGAGATGCTCTCTACTCTCAGGGAACTTCCTATCTGACAGGTGAGTAATATATGTGCACGTGTGTATGTGTATAGATAAAGATAAAGAGATAGGGAGATATAAAACTCAGAATTCGAGTACTGTCTGTTTTGGGTTTTTTTGACAGGAAACCCCAAAGAGTCGGAAGGGGAAAAGAGGGCATTGCTTCCACCTTCCCGCTGTGGAAGTTAATGGGAAATAATCACTCCTTTCCCATCTCCCAGCAGCCAGGAAAAGATATGCCCTCCCCTAGGAATCTAAGCTTTGAGGGCATGTGACAGGGGCTCAGAAACAATTAGAAATTCTTCAAGAATGTTGTACCAACAGAGTGCTGAATCTAGCAGTGTGGCAGCAGTCTGAGTGGTTAGGTTCAAAACAGAGTAACTCCAGTGTGATCTGGCTCACCGTTCGGTTGCCCAGCGTTGGGCTTCCTGCCAATTTCCCTTCTCTGATTTTTCAGAAATCTTGTCAATCTCCTATACCTTTTAGCGCTCCAGTTGAGCAGAGCTGGTGTCTGATGTTTGCCACCAAGAGTAGCAACTAGCAGAAAGGAGACATTCAAGATTAGTGCTGGCATTATCGATTGATTATAATCATGGTAAGTGCTATGAAGAAAAGATGTTTTGTCTTTTTGGGTAGCAAGCAAAGAAGATATTTGGGAAGCCTGAGACCTTTGCCACATCTAGGCTGGAGGGGAAAGTCCCTGCAAAGGACCAGCAGAATGCTAGAAGTTACTGAAGGAGAGGAAAGCAAGTCGAACCCCCGGACCCAAGGCAAAGGAAGAAAGAGCTGCAGTGAGATCCAATACGAGAAAATGGACAACAGAAAGATCTCTGCAGGATTTCAACATTCCTATTAGGGTAAACTTTACTATTTGTGAACAGCAATTCAAGAAACGCCTCAGAAAGATTTGTATTCCTCCCTGCACTTTTCATAATGCATGTATCCCAACGCTGACAGCTTTACGTCTCGTCCAGTCACACTACTACGGCCCAGCGCAAGTCCCCAGTGCCTCTCCCGTGGACTCACCTCCCAGGTCCTTGTGTTCCATCCTTCAAATCTTTCCGTCTCTTTGCCATTCACATGATCCCTCTAAAATGTTATGTGATTATGTCACTTCTCTTAGAATCCTTCTGGGCCATTCTATCACCCCATCACCCAAAGGATGGTGTGCATGCTCCTTAACAGACAGAAAAACCCTCTCTAATGTGGTCCTGACTATCTCCCCAGCCTCACTGCTACCTCTCACCACCTGCAGCTTTGCCTTCTAGCAACATGGCAGTGCTTGTAATTCTCCAAACATACCAGGTGGTTCCATGCCACTGTACCTTTGCTCATCTACGGGGTTCTCTGGGCCTCAAACACCCTTGCTCCTATCCCTTACTCCTCCCCCTTCGCCTAACTAATTCTAAGTCATGTTTAATGAATGAGCTCAGATGTCATCTTTTCCTTGAGAAGCTTTCTGGAACCCCTGTGCTGGATGAAGAGCTCCTGCAGCAATTTGTGTCTATCTCTAGCATAACACTTAACACATTTGATTGACATTGTCTTTTTATGTCTTGGTCTTACCCCTTGTCTCAGCTTGAGCTGCTTTGACAAATTACCACAGACTGGGTGGCTTAAACAACAGAAATTTATTTCTCACAGTTCCGGAGTCTTGGAAGTCTCAAATCAAAGTGCTAGCCAATTTGGTTCCTGGTGAAAGCCCTCTTTTTGGTTTGCACATGGCCATCTTCTCCTTGTGTCCTCAATGGCAGAGAGAGATCGGCTGTCTCCCGTCATTTCTTATAAAGGTAATAATACCATTCATGAGGGCTCCACCTCATGACCTTATTACTGCCCAAAGGCCCTATCTGCAACCTATGAATTTTGGGATGACACAAATATTCAGGCCTTAACACCCATTAAACTATTAATTCCTAAAGAAAAGGTTTGTGTCTTATTTGTTTTGATATCCTTAACACCTAGAATAGTTCCACCCAAAAATTAGACTCTAAAATAATCTGTTGTACTAATTTATGTATATAATGTTCTCATTAACATCTGTTACTAAATTATAACCTCTGGCTTTACTGAGGACCTTGACTTATTATGAATTCATAATGTTGCTTCAAGAACTGTCTCTTCCACCTTACTCGTCAATCATTTTAATGAGCAATAGGACTTCCTAAAAAAGTTAAAAGACAGAGCTGGTGGAGAAAATAGCAAGACAAGAAAAAGGAATATGAGGGAGTAATGTTATTCCAAAAGATGAGTCACGGATGGAGACATTTGCAAAATGAAGGAAAGAGTAGGAAATGAGCAGGCTTAATTATGGTGCATGATTCAGCCACAGATTAGAATGCTGTATCTTACTTCCAGTTTTCTTCACTTCTATTTAAACTGTACAAATCTGACTTCCTGAAGTAATCTATTTCTAGTAACATATATTCTGCCCTGACATGTAATTCCTGTCACGAGCCACAGCGACCTGTGAAAGACAAAAACCAGCTTCCTGACAATGGTTGGCACCAGAGCCCCTGCCTTAATTTCCTGGGCCACTCAGGAAATAAATATGGTAGAGGAGCATGCCCCCAGCCATCACAAGTCCTTAAAAGTACCAGCCTTTTCCCTCTCTACACAAACTCCACTAATAGTCCTCTGTCTTTAATTGAGGATGCAAAAGGGTCGAAAAGCCAAGAGCAGAGAGTTTTGACGGTCCTGGATTAATCCCCAATTCTATCACTTCCCAGTTTGTATGACCTTGAGTACATTGACTAACTTCTCCAAGCTCAGTTTCGTCATCTCAGAAATGGGGACATAATAGTGCCTTCCTCACAGGGTTTTGGTGACAAGTAACTGCTATTTGTGATAGTCTTTGCACTATGCCAGGAATGCAGTGAGTATATTCAATAAATAGTACACGCATTAATTCTTTCCGGGAGAAAGGAATACATATTGGCCCACGATGAGTCACTGGGTCATGTAACATGAGGCTGGACTGTATCCCCTCCTTCTGTGTAGCCTCTGCTGTGTCTTCCAGGTAACCAGGTGTGCAGCATCTCTTCACACAGGCCCCAGTCATATTCCTGGGAGGCAATGACTCTCTTACTCTCTGGGCCTCAGCGTTACTGCCACTCTGGAGCACTGGGACATATCATGGCAAATGCACTTTCAATCTTTGAGAGTTTAGCCGCATCTGCGTGTGATGCCACATGGCTTATGTGCAGAAGCAGGTTCTTAGCCAGTGAGGAAGTCTGACTGATTATTCAGCCTCTACATCTTAATTAGCATTTGTGAATTTAGGGATTCTGGAATGTCTCAAGATGCTTACTTTGCAAATGTCAAGGGTGAACCATATATGTACAGCCCAGGTTTCTGGGAAAAGCTCCATCTGTCAACTAGAAACAAATGTGTCTTAACTGAATGCAGCTTGGAGCGTCCTGTGAGAGACTTCCTCCGAGGGGTTGTAGACTCACATTTTGAGGTACACTTCAAATGTCACCTCCTCTGTGAAGTCCTCTCTGACTTTTCTCAAATAGCATTTGCTGTTTCTCCTGTGTTTTCATAGCACTGTGTGCATAACCCATTATAACAGTTGGCCTCCTTAACTAGCCATAATTACTTGAGAACAGAGACTCTATCCTTGTGTTTGTATCTCTAGTATTTACCTATTACAGTTTCTGACGTGTAGTTGTCTCTCAATAATCTTTTCCCATAAGAATGAGCCAGGGAAGGCAGTGCTTATTCTGTCTTGGCAGCTCTCCAAATCATACACCTGTAGAATTGGGTCATACCTGCTGGTTCCACTACCCTGAAGGGGGATAGATTGCTTTGCCCCTATTTAGCCTTAGAGTGTTTTCCTGAGCTCCTCTGCTGCCACAGAAGGGGATTTTATCTAGACTATCCTACTGCTCCCTAGGTTGACATCTCCTAAGGCCTTGGCTCCTCTGGTAAAGTTTGTCCCTGACTTGTGACCTCTCTATGCCTCCTACAGTTGTTAGATGTCATAGAAACCTATTCAACACCCAAGCAACATACTACCAAGACTGCCAAAGCAGGATTTATTAAAGAGAAATTTTCAAAGATAGGAGCAATAGTAAGTGAGCCATCCTCCCACTGCCTGTAGGGCAGTACACAGGGACTCCAGAAGGTCTATGTGTTACCCTCCAGAAGAGGAAACTCAGACCTTTGAACTGAGTGATTGGAAAATACCATCCTCTCCCCTGGCACAGCCAGGAGTTGAAATCCAATAGCAACACGATGGGGTGGAAACTTAGCTCCAGTCCTGGTTTGTCAGCCAAGTACTCACGGTTAGGGAGGCGAACGTTTTGGGGTCCAAGCTATGTGGTTGCAGCTACATAGTATGGCTGTTAGGTGGCATAGTTTATACCTTGGCGTTCATGGTTGGGCAGCACCAGCCCCTCCTCTGGCGTAATCAGGGGGATTGAGGTTGCAGCTTACCTAATGTGGTGGATGCATGACCTGTTTCACCACATTAGCCCTGTGTCAGGATCTATGGCCTGAACCACTCAGCTACAGATGCTTCAGGTAGCTTTGCAGGAGGAAAGCCTATAGGCAATTAGTGCCCGAAAAGTTAAACCCTCATCTTTCAATCAACTTAATTCTTGTATAGTCCTAACTCATTAGCATTTCCTAGACTTAAGTAAAATTAATGGATCAAATTCAACCAGATTGAATTACTTCTTATAGACAAAGTCACTAACACTCCTGCTAAAATAAAAATGACCATTAAGCCCATGAAGGCAGGAGCTCTGTCTCACACCTGAATGCATTCCTGGTGTCTGTACTTCTGCTTTGGTTGAGTGAATGAAAGAATGAATCTTTAGTTATGGGAATTAGATCTCATCCCTGTTCCACTTTGACATCAAAAGGAATTCAAATGCGTATAGTATTTCCTCGAAGCATGATCCTGACATAGCAATAAGAAGGACTAGTATTTAAAAGGGTCATCTCCTTTACAGTATACTTCTCTACCCCAGCTGTCACGCAGTACCCTAAGATCTACTTTCTGCCATAGTTCCTTTAGAACAAATGGTCATCGATTTGGTGACAACATAAGAAAGAACAGGAGTAAGAAAGCCCTTTTTCACCAAAAACTTCATCTCCAAACATTCAAGACCTTATTTAAGGACAGAAATCTACAAGGGCCACTTTTCAGATGACGTATTGTAGAAACAGCATTTCTTTATTCTAAAGCTGAACTTTAGAATCACCTGGAGATCTTGTTTAAAAAGAAAAAAAATGAAAGGTGATTCAGACCCCACTCCTAAATGTTCAGATTCCCCTGGCCTGGAGTGGGGCTTGGATGTGATTGTAACCTGAAGCAGCGTTAGAGACCTGCTGCTGACAGCAATGCCACTCAAAGCCAGCCTGTGACTTGATGCTTATTGTTGTTTGTTTGTACAATAAGGTAAATACAGAAGTCAAGACGAAGTGTTTAGAAATTTTTACAGCAAGTTTACAGAGTAATTTGTCTGTTGATACTAATAATAAACACACCCAAGGTTGTATTTTCTGTGTCTTATTTTTTGTGTTACTTCATTTTTCTAGTAGTTAAATTCATTGGCAACGTGTTTAAAACAATAGTAGTCCATAATGGATTAAATACAGAAAACAACAACAAACTGGCCCTTTACCTCATCTTGTCTCTCTCTAATCTGTGTCTCTGTGTGTCTGTGTGTCTCTCTCTGTCTCTCTGTGTCTCTCTCATACAAACACACACACACACACACACACACACATACAGTAGGAAGAGCAGCTATGGGGACCCTAGGAGGCAAAGTGAATTTTCAAAGGTGAATGGTAACTCTTGCTCTGTCGCTGAGCCCCAATAAAAGCAAAACGAAATGATAATTGTGCCTGGCACTAGGCAAGTCCCTGATTATTTTCTGAGGGAATTTGCCTCTAGTAATGGGAGAGGCTGCACAGCTGAGCACTATCTTCCTGCGGAATTCTTCCCGGTACGATTACCTGTTGCTGTTTCGTAATCAGGTAAATCTAGCAGATCCTTGACCTCATGGCAGCCTAGGGGACACTATATTCTACCTTCTGTCAGCTCTAACCCTGATGGGAGATGTCACAGTATTTATAGACATCCACAATGCAGTTTAGCAAAGAGAGAAGAAAGAGAAGCAAGTAGGAGAGAAGAAAGAAAGAGGAAAAGAAGAAAGAAAAAGAAAGGAAAGGAAAAAAGAAAAAAGGAAGGAAGGAAGGAAAGAAGACAGCCATCTCACATGGACCATCCCAATGCCATGTACACTGATATGACGGCCTTTCTTTTCACAGGCAGGAGAAGGGTGCAT